>NC_143585.1:57799003-58121721 GCF_048544385.1 Mastigoproctus giganteus | reverse complement strand
ATTCCATGTTAGGGCAGATTTGCGAGTTGTATAGAGTGAACAGCTGTTTGGAAGAAAAGTAATTCCAAGAACGAAAGAGAAAACCAAGTTTTTTAGATGCAGAGGAAGCAATATTTGTAATGTGCTTGTGTCAAGAGAGATTAGAAGTCAGAGAAATCTCCAAAAGAGATATATCATGTCTAGATATCAGAGTGTTACTAAACTTAAGCATAGGAGCAGAAAAATCCTTTTTGGCAAGAATTAAGATAGGACCGAGTTTTAGAAGGATTGAAATCAACTAAGTTGTCTCTGCCGCACTGGAGAATTAACTGGAGATTGGCATTTAAGGAATTGGTAGCAGATATTCGAGAAGTTGAAGCTGATTGAGCAGGACAAGTTGTTGTTGTTGTTGGGTTTTTAGGAGAATTAGCAGCTAAGGCCATATTGCTCCGGGGATATGCGGTGGTCGTTTCCTGACCTTTCCGCATCCTCCATATTTGGTGTTCACTGGCTTGAACCCCGGTCTAATCAAGAAGCGTGTGCTACGAACTGCTGCTCATGCCTACCTGGCTATGGAGGCGCCTCGAGCAGGACAAGGTTTCTCGAACTGGAAAGTGGAATGCAAAGTGCCATCATTGGCAAAACTGTGGATAGGATTTCCAGTCAAAAGCTCATTAATATACAAGAGGAAAAGAGTGGGAGAAAGAACTGAACCTAGGGGGACACCAGCATTAGTGTTTAAAAGACAGAGAGCCATCTACAATCACCTTCAGTGAGCGATCAGAGAGAAAACTCTATAACCAATTACAGAAAACAGTAAGCAAACCATAAGATGGAAGCTTGTTTAGAAGACCTTTATACCAAACACGATTGAAAGCCTTTGAGATGTCAAAAGCAATTGCTTGTGTTTCACCAAACTCTTCCATTGAATTTGTCCATAAATGGGTAACATAAGCCAAAATATCACCAGTGGATGGACACTGATGGAACCCATTCTGGAAATCGTTGATCAAACAGAAGGTTTCTAAGTAGTTTAAGAGTTGGCAGTTAATTAATTTCTCCATTACGTTAGAAAGATTAGAGGTAATTGCAATGGGATGATAATAGAATGGGAGGGGTTTGTCACCCTTTTTATGAACTGGCTCGATATGAGCAAATTTCCAAGCAGAAGGAAAAACACCTTTGGAATAAGAAAGTGAAAAAAGGCGGCAAAGAACAGTAGTAAGTTCGGGAGCACAGGTTTTGAGAACAAGTGGAGAAATACCAGCAGGACCTGGATCTTTCTTAGCATCAAGATTCGTCAAAATCCTTCTGACATCCTTTTGACGGAAGACCACAGGAGGCATTGAATGGAGCATGTTGGGAATGGTGGGAGGTGTTTTACCAAGATCATTAATACATGAATTGGAAGAAAAATGGGATGCTAGCAGGTCAGCTTTATCCTTGGCCGAAGTGACAACAGAACCATCTCGTTTTGACAGAGGTGGGAGCAGAGATGGGCAAAAGTTGCGGCCGGCCAATAGCTTTGGCAAGAGACCAGAATGCTCGGCTACCATTAAGGCAAGAAGCAAGTTTCCTACTCTTAGCCTGTTCAAAATCTAGTTTGGACTGATTAATAACTGCTTTACAATTGTTGCGAGCTTTGGTATAGGCAGAAAATGAAACTAAAGAATTGGAAAAAAGCCAATTATGATATGCAACATTCTTCTCCTGAACAGCCTTAGCACATTTATTGGAAAACCAAGGTTTGGATAAAGGACAAGATTTTAAAGTGGAGTTGGGGATAAAGGATTCCATTCCTACAAGGATAATTTCATTGACACGATCTGAGCAAATGTTGACATCAGAAGTTTTGAAACAGTAGTCCGACCAAGGAAAAGAAGAAAAGAAATCTTGCAAGTCATCCCATTTTGCATTCTTGTAATGCCAAACAACACAAGGTTGGGAATTGCCATGAGATAAAGGCTCCATTAGAGAAGAGACAATCGCCAAGTTGTGATTTGAGGTGCCTAAAGGACCACTCACTTAAACCATTTAATTAGAAGGGTTGTTTGTGAGAAAAAGAGCAAGCGTGTTGGCTGTATGGTTAGGATTGTCTGGTATTCTTGAAGGTAAGTGAACAATCTGTGTAAGGTCATTAGTAATTGCAAAAGCCTCAGCATCTCGACCAGTTGGGTCGGTGTGACTAGAAAACGGAAGCCAGCTGAAGTTGTGAACATTAAAATCACCAAGGAAAATTACCTCAATGTTAAGAAAGTTGGATTGGAGAAAGTCAAGGTGTAAAGAGAGGAAGTCAAAGAGCTCCAAGTGATTAGTGGAGTTGGGAGAACGGTAGAGACAACAGATGAATTTGACAGAATGAGGTAGAGAGATTTTAAGCCACAGAAGATCGAAAAGAGGAGATTCCAAATCATGAAATCTCTGACAGGAAATATCGGAACGGACACATGCACAAGTACCAACTTTGAGGCAAAAGGAATCATACAGTGAATAGTTTGGGCAACTGACATGAACAGTAGTTGAATCAACCGATAACTGAGATTCTGTCAGAAAAAGTACATGGGGTTTTGGTAGACTGCAGGTGGAAATGGACATTGCTGAGATTAGAATTGAGACCACATATATTTGTGAAATGAATGGTGTAGGCAGATCTTAGATCTTTTCGCAGATATGCTTACTCTATTAGTTTGGCAATTCATGGTGTATTCAATGGTAAGAAAGAGTAGGTGGGACATGCTGTATGAAGTAATGAAATTTTTGGATATGGCGTACACATGGTAAGAATATATCCAGATCCTTGACATAACGTGGCTTCGACAATGCCCTCCACATACACACTACTTGAACTCCCTCCAGTCACTGTCTGGCAGAGTAGAGATAGCAAGATTATACACTAGCTGATCCGGAACCTCCTAAAGAGTTACCAATAGGTTCAGTCCGGTGTACTAACTAGTGGTCGGCCTGCAAACCCCGTTTTAGAGTTCTACCCTCGAATGTAAGAAAGATTGGATCTCGCCATGATGTCCATCATAACCTCAAAAGTCATCAGTCATACTGCATGATGGAAGAGATGGGGTAGGGTTGACCGGAATTTAGCTCTGGAGACTAAACACGAGTTCCACCACTTCAAGCCTCCAATAAGCAAAGTGGTGGTATTACACCAGTTGACGAGAGTCACCTACCACCTAGTATTGCCTGGTAACACAGAGGGGCAGCATTCCTGCCTGTGGTGTGGGTGCCACCCCTCGACTCCTGCTTACGTTGATTCACACCTGGGTGGTCACCCACATTGTGCATGAGGGTTATACCCAGGATTACTAACAGTCACACCATCGTGAAGGTGCAAGCAGAGGATTTGGCTGTCACAGATCGCCCAGACTTCGCCGAAATTGGGTCCACTTGACTTTAGTGTCACCCAAATATCAGTTCCATCAGCGTTTTATACTCCCAGGTAGCAAGTACAACTTGTCTGGCCTATCTGAGAGAATGTCTGTGACAACCCCAAGGACCATTTTACCAGCAAGTCGCTGATTGCTGGTTGCCTTTGCAGGTACTTGAGGCTGGCAGTTTGAATAGATTCAATGGTCAATTAGATAGTTATCTATGTGATGAGGGAAGCAAATAATTTTATTTTCTTAGGTACTCTTTTTTTTTTTTTTTGTTTGTTTGTTTGTTTGTATTTTTCAGCTATTGCAGCAAAAGCCTATGGCTTCCTTGCACTATATATGGCTATTACTATTGTGAGTAGTAAAGAATTCAACTAATCTTGATTTGTCAAAATTACCCAAAATATTTTGTTGAGACAAGGCATGTAGATAGATAAAGCAACTAGAACTGCCAGTGACAAGGTTGTCAAATACCAAGAACGTTCACAGTAGTTATTTATGATGGTGGACTTCAAATCATGCAAGACATGAAATACTAAAGAATGCTTTTTTAACAGAGCAATCTTTGAGCTGCATTAGTTGTGTTTTTGAAAGTAATGCACAAAATTAAGGTTGATTTACAGTAATGACAAAAGACAATGTATTACCATCCCACCAAGTACATGCTAATTTTGCTAGTTCCCCCAATCAGGCAAGTGTTTGTGGTAAGGGCACTTAATGGCAGTCTGCTGTCAGACCAGCCATTGTACTGAGTGATGCTATACGTCCTCGTATAGAATGATAGTTGTGTTCCTAGAAACCCTCATACAATGCAAAATCGTGCAATATAAACAACAAGCCCTGTAGGGAAAATAGGGTTAGGTGCCGACCACCCAAGATTGAACACACATTTGTAACCAAAACATTACTTAAGTATTTTATTATGACTATTACATAATAAAATATTGCTAATGCTTTTGCTTCTATCGTAAGAAAACTTGTTTTTTGTTTGATTTTCTATACAAACAGATGACAGCCATTCCATCTCTTCCAATTCTTTGTGTCTTGATCTAATGGATTTTAATTACACTTTGAGTTGTTCCTGCTATGAAAGTTGTTTTTATTTTCTCTGCATTCTTTCTAATTCTCGGCGTTGCCTCATTTAGGCCTGTAGCACGTGCAATATTACATGGTCTTTCATTTCACTCAAAGTGTTTGACAATTTCATATTTTTTCCTCTATCAACAGAGGCGGACTGGCCATAAGCCTTACTGGGGAAACCCCGGTGGGCCGGAGGCTGGTGTGATTTTGGCCATAAACCATAGTATGAGGCCACTACAAATTTTTCCAGATAAGAATTTTTGACCCAGTCCCTCTGTTTATCGATATTGCTTTTCTTTTTCTCTCTGAATCTGTAGTGTCTTCACCAGGACGCTTCTTTTCACACCTTTTAAGTATTTTACTCATCTTTAGGGAATAAAGCACAATTACAAAATGAGGAGGCACGCTTGATACACATAAACAAAGTGCTGTGCGCGTGTAGCAATTGAATAAACAACACCGTAAAGGCAGAGATACACTATTAACACCTCACATTTTACTGAAGCACATTTCTGGGGGTTACTACCATAAAACAATAAAAACAATTTCCGATTGTGTTTCTGCTAGTGGAATCTGTTATAAACTGGTAGTAAACTCAATGTAATGGTATTTCCGATAGCTGGAATTGTGTGGGTTTTTACCTTATTATAGTGAAATGTGTTTCCCCTTCACTGATATAAAAAAAAATATAAATACATTTTCAGAATATTCTCTTCATTCCTATTGTGTTGCGTTCAGTTGGGGTGATTACGCGTTCGACTGCCATGTCTTGTAAACACAAAGTGAACTGTGCATAAGCGAATTCGGTTCGTGTTATATACAATATCGTTCCCTTATTTATAAATCATATATGATCGAATTCATGTAGTGTAAACACGTGTTATACGAGGACTGACTGTATGTGTAAAGTGCCTATTCATCCATCTGTGTACATTTAATAAAGTAACTCCGTATGGATGGGTTTTCATTAAATTTTATATTTGGCTTATTTAGAAAGATTTGTTGTGCCATCCAAAATTTTATTAAAATTGGACCAATAGAACTTTGGCAATTATTATTTATTTTTTTCATGAGTATCACTCAGGCTATCCACATACTGTTCATTGCAGCTGAAGCATTGTATATGTTTGTTGCCATGCATTCAGAGGAATGAATGCATGGTGGATGCATAGGGAAGAAATGTTTTCAGTTCACACATATGAAACTTGAGAAGGTCTTTTCTTGTTATCAGTTTACTAAACATAAAAATCATGAATTATTATCATTCTCTTATTGTATTAATCACAACAGAAATGTGAAATGGATGTTATCTTTAAATTGTTATTAAAATCCAAAAGGAAATATGTAAAGTACAATTACTTTTATATATATTATTGGTTAATTAAATAGCAATTAATTAAAAAAATATTATTTATTATTTATTTTTTACTTCCATTAATCACAGAAAAAGAAAACATTCAGTCAATTTAAGAAATAAAAAATAATAATAATGTGCTGTGTACATCACCTAATTTGTTAATCATATTGGTACTTATGTTCAGATAAAATGCCTCACAGCTGTTGTTTACTCACTCAAACTGATCCCACTAATACAATTTATATATTGTGTTAGTGGGATCTATTCACTATTCACTTCAAGAATATTGTGGCATAAAGCCGGTGCCATGGACATGTCTTTTTTTCATGCTATCAAGTGATAGTGTGAAAAGATAATAAAAATAACCACAATAAATTTTTATTCAGTCCTTGAGGTGATTATTTTTGAGGCTTATTATTTTTTGTGTAATTAAACTATGCTGATTATCTTTGGTGTCAACTTTTAAACAATCAGTCACTGACACTAAAGTGTAAAGTGTTAGTTTTCAAATGGCCCCAGAGGTTCCCTCCATCCCCACGTTGTGCACTGTTTGTGTACCACAAAACTCTGTGAAGACCAGAGGTTTTTAAAAAGTGTAAAGTGTGTGTTAGTGATGTGTAGTGTCATGTTATGTTGTTAGCCCCAAGTGGAACCCACCTGTTGCCCCAAGGAGGTAGGTCAGGTGTAGAGAGAGAGAGAGAGAGAGAGAGATCGCATTAGTACTCTGGCAGTCCTTTAGCCCCAAGTGGAACCCACCTGTTGCCCCAAGGAGGTAGGTCAGGCGTAGAGAGAGAGAGATCGCATTAGTACTCTGGCAGTCCTTGCCTCCTAGATTTCAGAGGCAGGAGCCTATTGTTAAAAAAAAAATTGTGATGAGTTATAGTAGGGGGGTAAAGATTGAAGAAAGGGGGGTAAAAGGTAGAAATATGGGGATGATAGAGAAGGCAGCCCCAAAAATTCAGTGAGACAAACCCCACCAGATGAAAGACTGGGGGGGGGGAACAGAACCTGTCTCCTTCCCCTCCCTGCCATGTGGATGTGGGGTTGAAAGTGGACCAGGTTAGAGCACCCAATTTGGATTGCTGCTGGCAACAGTCATAATCAGGTAGAGAATTGCAATATATTTAGGAGGTTGGCTTTGATGTAGTTTTGCATCCTCCAAGTGTTTTTCATCTTGGGTTTCCTTGGTCTTGTCATTTTATTTTTGCAGTCTGTGTCCTTCAGGAATTCCAATATTGCATCAGTCCTTGGGTCACTATTGTAGATTTGTGATGTTTGTTGTTGTTGTTTGTTAGCTGGTTTTTAGGAGTTATTATATTATTGTTATTATTTGGTTTTTAGGAGCATTAGCAACTAAGGCCATATTGCTCCGGGGATATGCAGTGGTCATTCCCTGACCTTTCCACATCCTCTGTATTTGGTGGTCACGGGCTCGAACCCCAGTGTAATCAAGAAGCATGTGCTATGCACTGCTGGTCCTGCCCACCTGGCTACAGAGGTGCCCGTAGATTGTGATGGTGCCTGCCTGAGTGAAAAGAGGTGACCCTTTCACAAAGGGAAGGCGTTTTCACTATATACAATGGTGACCCAATGACTGATGCAACATGGGATATAATACAGTTTTACTATATAACTCTCCCAGAAAATCTTATGAACCCTAACTAACCTTATGCACCCTCAGAAGGGACATTCCTGCATTTTAGAAACCACTCCAAATAACCATATCAGTATAGGGAAAATAACAATGCAGTTTACTATGCAGCAAAAAAATTATTAAAGGAAATATAATATGATATAAATTCTTTTATATACTTCTTGTGAAAATCCTAATGCAGCTGGAGTGGCTGATTCAGGAACTGTACTAATTATATCTACATCAACAGGAGCTTCTCGGGCAAGCTGCCTCCCACATTCTTGTCGAACTGTGTATACCATCTGTCCTGAAATAATTTAGAAAATTTTTAAAACAAACATTGAATTAATCAGTTTATTCCTATTATTACTACTCTGTTATCATCAACAAGATAAAATAATGACCATCAGGGAATATTATTATATAAGTATCTTTTATTTTTATTTAACACCTCTATTCAAAAAGCATGAAAACTTCTAGATGCCCTATTAAAAGGAAATGAAAAATTAGCAGAGAGCAATTCAAGCTAAAGAATTAGAAATGTATACAGGATATAGAAAATACTTTACTATGCAGCATTTAAATTCAAAACACTGAAATTTAAGGCAGAACTGAACAAACCTGAGCTGGATATCATCATTCTTCTCTTTCTTGGTGATTGCGTTCTACTTTTGACTCTCTCTCTCTCTCTCTCTCTCTCTCTCTCTCTCTCTCTCTCTCTCAGGGTAACTTGGGAATTTTTTTTTTTTTGGCTGGTGAAGCATAAGCCTCAGGCTTCCTTGCACCCTATAGGTAATAATAATAACGTTTGGAGCGAGCGAATGGGTGAAATGAGAAGGGGAGTGTTTTTTTTTTTTTTTTTTTGGCTGATGCTATATAAGCTTGCTTTCTTGCACATGTGCCCTTGCTAATGCTAAGATACCATGGGCTACTCTTGCAGACTTTTGCACTGTTCAGAAAACTTCATATCTGACTGCATAATTACCCCCAGATCCTTTTTATTCTCCACTACCCTGAGTGTAGTACCACCCAGTTGATGCAGTGCTCTGGGGTTACTGCTACCCATATGCAGTACTTTTCATTTGTCAATGTTAAATTTTAGTTTCCACCTCTCAGCCCATCTGTTCAACTTTTCCAGATCCTGTTGCAGTAGCATACTGTCATTAACAACCCTGCCAACCTTCATATCATCTGCAAACTTAGACATGAACCCTAATATACCTTCATTGAGAAATACCAAAAAAACAATGGGCCCAACGCCGAACCCTGTGGTGTCCACTAATAACATTAGTCCATGAAGAGCAGTGTCCATTGATAACCACTCTCTGTCTTCTTCCACTCAATTATCTTTTATCAATTGTAGCAACTTGCCCTTAATGCCATGCTGCTCCAATTTGTCCAGTAGTCTTCCATGTGCCATGGTACCAAAAGCTTTCCTAAAATTCAAGTATATGATATCAAAATTATTCTTTGCATCCAATTCTTTGTCACCACATCATAGTATCCAATCAAATTTGTCACACAAGACTTTCCTTTAACAAACCCATGCTGTGTCTCAAGTATAACTGCAAGGCCTCTGTAGCCAAGTGATCAGGAGCGGGAGTGCAGTAGCACACGCTCTTTGAGTAGACCAGGGTTCAAGCCCCTGACTGCTGAATACGGTCGATCTGCCAACCCGCACTGGACCAGCGTGGCAGATTATGGTCCATTTCCCTCAGCATGAATTGTTGAGGAGGCTCCCATCCTGCAGTGGGTTGATAATGGCTGCACTTTACTTTTTTTTTTTTTACTTGTCTAGATGATCCTGCATCACTTCCTTAACCAGTGATTCCATATTTTCCCTGGAACAGAAATTAGACTAGCACGTCTGTAACTAGCACGACACTAGCACGACTAGCACCTTTGATTCCCCTTTGGGAATCAAAAGATGATCTGGAAAGTTAAAAACCCCATTATAACACAATCTGATTTACTGGCCCACTCTGTTTCTCTGCACAATTGCTCATTATTCTCATCCGATTCATTAGGCCTATAACACACACCTACGCTCATTTTCCCTTTCCCATTGCTTATGTCACACTACACTGACTCAACATTGCATTGTTTACCAATATCAATTGGATGCACTTCCTTAGTTTTTATTTGTTTCTTAACTAATGGCATAACCCTTTCCTCCCTTCCTGTACTGTCTATCCAGAGCCGGAACTATGCAATCCTATGCCTGGGACAAAAGTATTATAAGTGCGCCCCCATTATATGCAGGTACTCAATCTTTCAATAGCGTAGCTAGGGTCGTCGACGCCTGGGGACAACATGTCTTCCTAGCTACGCTGATTGTGATAGATAATTCCTTCTGTCTTTACCCCTGAAGCTCGGCGCCAGGGGAAATTCTCCCCTCTGCTCTCCCTTGATACACCTCTACAATCTTTATGAATTTATAAAAATTACTATTCCAACAATGTACGATTTGTATTATTTATTAATAAAATAATTTAAATAATATAATGATTATAACAAAAAAAATTTTATCAAAGAAAAAGAAACTTGCAAACATTCGTTTATATATATACAGTACAAAGAATTGAATTCTATATAAACTAGAAAGAAAATACATATAACTACAAAGAAATTAGAAAACCAGATAGTTTATGTATATATATCTGGTATAAAATCATAGAAACAATTATTGCAAAATATAGTATTTTTAACATTATAACATAAACTAAAAATATGCAGTGAATGTATTATTTTAATTGAATTTTTCTTGCTTTGAAGGACCTTTCACAAGAAGCTACTGCTACATGCAGGGTAAGAAAAATTCATAGTGTTATTTCTATATTTAGTTAAGATTCTATTAGACAATACTCATGAATGAATTGGAGAAGTTGTAAAGGGGTTACCGATTTTATTTCCTGCTGAATTGATAAACATGATTTTTCATAATTCTGTACAAATATCAACAGCTATTTGAAAAATTTTGTTTAACCTCCAATGGTTAGCACTGGAGGACAAACCAAAAAGATCAGAGGTGTGATGTCACAAAATGGGCCATACTTTAATGGGAGTTTTTTTGTTAGTTTCAAAATTTGCAAAACACTGTTGCTCCCTGATATTTTTTTCCGTAAGTGATTATAAATCCCTAATATATAATTTTTTTTCAATCTCACAAAATCTCAAAAATTTCTGGAATCATAAGTAGCACATACAAAGATAATGCAGTATTTCTTTTAATAAATTTTTTATTTTTAACAGAGAACACAAGTTGACTAGTAGCTATAATCTGTGTCGCTGACCCGGCTAGCCAGTTGGGTAAAGTGCCTGCCTGGCAACCCAAAGATTGCGGGCTTGGATCAGAGTAAAATGCAAAAACTTTGGGAGGTGCATTATGGCCACAGAAGCCAATGTGCCAACAACTAACAAAAAAAAATAATAATAATAATGTGTTGGGAATACACCTTAATCTTTTGACTGGCTATAGAAAGCAGCTGACCAGCATGATTTCTTGTTATGTGGAATAGGAATGTTCTACTTACATTGTGCAATGGTATTCCCTTTAACCCTTAATTTGTGCTTGTTGTTGTTTGGTTTTTAGCAACTAAGGCCATATTGCTCCGGGATATGCGGTCGTCATTCCCTAACCTTTCCGCATCCTCCGTATTTGGTGGTGACGGGCTCGAACCCCGATCTAATCAAGAAGAGTGTGCTACGCACTGCCGCTCCTTCCCACCTGGCTACAGAGACGCAATTTGTGCTTTTTTAATTGCTTAAATTGCCTAAAGGTCAGAGGTGGAAACAAAGCATACAAAGTTAAGTTTCTTGTAATCATTTCATTATATAAAAATTTTCTTCATTCTACAGAAACTTTTAAATGTAATTACCAAAAGAAATTCAAAAAAATTGCTATAAAGAAGTTTGTTAAACACAGGTCTGTCTGTAATATAATCAAAAATGAAGCAAATTTAAAATATATAACTGATCGAATGCGCCCTTAAAATGCTGCACCATGGGCCGGTTCCCCACTTACTCCCCCCTAGTTCTAGCTCTGTGTCTATCATTTCTGTACACATTGTACTCCCCAAATTCCAATTCTGCACTGCTTAAGTCTGTGTGACACCACGTCTCTGATATCCCAACAATACCCATTTTTGATGTCTTCACCAGCACTTCAAATTCATCAAATTTATTTACTGTACTCCTAGTATTGGTTTACATGCAAGTATTTTTTTTTTTTTATGAAAACCCCAAACATGAGAGGTATTAGAACCTATAGTACTTAGTACCATGCTTGGGTTGGAGGTTGAGAAGACAAAAGAAGATATTTATTGATATTAGACTTGAACTTCTGTAGACTGTAATTTTCAGGAAATACGTATGAAGGAAGGTTGTTCCAGAAAACGGCAGTTGAATGAATAAACAAGGAGGATGAAAAGTTGGTTCTGTGAGTTTGAAGTTGGACAGTAAATGGATGTTGGTGGCAAGTGTTCGGACTGTTTTGAAGAGAGAGAGAGAGAGAGAGAGAGAGAGAGAGAGAGAGCGGGAATTATAGAAGCCAATTCAGAAGAACAGTGCCCATGGAAATATCTGTAGAAAAGGCATGCAGCAGAAACAAGTACATCTATGAGACAGCAAGTGGAGAGACTCTGTTAGAGCTGAGTCATTAATTAACCTAACTGCCCTCTTCTGAATGGAATCTGGAAGCCTGAGAGAAGTTTTGGGGGCATTGCCCCAGATGTGGGAACAATATTCCATAGTAGATTTGTGATTTGTACAGAGTGAACAGCAGTTTGGAAGAAAAGTAATGCCAAGAGTGAAAGAGAAAACCAAGCTTTTTAGATGCAGAGGAAGCAATATTTGTAAAGTGCTTGTGCCAAGAGAGATTAGAAGTCAGGGTAATCCCCAAAAGAGATATATCATCTTGCCTAGAAATCGAAGTGTCACCAAAGATAAGAATAGGAACAGAAGAATCATTTTTGTGAGATATAAGACAAGACTGAGTTTTAGAAGGATTTAAATCAAATAAGTTGTCTTTTCCCCACTGGAGAAATACCTGGAGTTCGGTATTTAAGGAATTGGTAGTAGATATTCGAGAAGTTGAAGCTGATTGAGCAGGGCAAGGTTTCTCGAACTGGAAAGTGGAATGCAATGTGTCATCATCGGCAAAACTGTGGATAGGATTTCCAGTCAAAAGGTCATTAATACACAAGAGGGAAAGAGTGGGAGAAAGAACTGAACTGAATCTTGGGGGACACAAGCATTAGTGGAGAAGCTAAAAGACAGAGAACCATCTACCATCGCCTTCAGCGAGCGAACACGGAGAAAACTCGATAACCAATTACAAAAAACAGTAGGGAAACCATAAGATGGAAGCTTGTTTAGAAGACCTTTATGGCAAACACGATCAATAGCCTTTGAGATTTCAAGAGCAATTGCTTGTGTTTCACTGAACTTTTCCATTGAATTTGTCCATAAATGGGTAACATAAGCCAAAATATCACCAGTGAATCGACACTGATGGAATCCATACTGGCAATCGTTGATCAGACAGAAGGTTTCTAAGTAGTTTAAGAGTTGGCGGTTAATTGATTTCTCCATTACTTTAGAAAGAGTAGAAATAATTGCAATGGGACGATAACTGAATGGGAGGAATTTGTTACCCTTTTTAGGAACTGACTGGATATGATCAAATTTCCAAGTAGAAGGAAAAACACTTTTGGAATAAGAAAGTCAAAAAAAGGAGGCAAAGAACAGAAGTAAGTTCAGGAGCACAGGTTTTGAGAACAAGTGGAGAAATACCATCATCCGTCAAAATCCTTCTGACATCCTTTTGACGGAAGACCTCAGGAGGCATTGAATGGAGCATGTTGGGAATGGTGGGAGGTGTTTTTACCAAGATCTTTAATACATGAGTTGGAAGAAAAATGGGATGCTAGCGGGTCAGGTTTATCCTTAGCTGAAGTGACAACAGAACCATCTGATTTTGACAGATGTGGGAGCAAAGAGGGGAAAAAGTTGCAGCCAATAGCTTTGGCAAGAGACAAGAATGCTTGACTACCATTATGGCAAGAAGCAAGTTTTCTACTCATAGCCTGTTCAAAATCTAGTTTGGACTGATTAATAACTGCTCTACAATTGTTGCGAGCTTTGATGTAGGCAGAAAATGAAACTGAAGAATTGGAAACAAGCCAATTACGATATGCAACATTCTTCTCTTGAACAGCCTTAGCACATTTATTGGAAAACCAAGGTTTATATAAAGGATGCGATTTTAAAGTGGAGTGTGGGATATAGGATTCCATTCTTGCAAGAATAATTTCACTGACACAATCTGATTAAACGTTGACATCAGAAGTTTTGAAACAGTAATCCGAACAAGGAAAAGAAGAAAAGAAATCTTGCAAGTCATCCCATTTTGCATTCATGTAATGCCAAACAACACGAGGTTGGGAATAGCCATGAGATAAAGGCTCCATTGGAGAAGAGACAATCACCAAGTTGTGATCTGAAGTGCCTAAAGGACATCTCACTTCGACCGTGTACTTAGAAGGGTTGTTTGTGAATAAAAGAGGTCTGGATTGCAGACAATGATAGCAGCTAGGCACAATTGGTTTGTCGTCTGGATGTTCCGGAATGACGGGGGGGGGGGGGTAACCAGAGACCCTTCCACGGATGCAGTATGGTTCCTGAAGGAGAAGAATATCTAGATTCAACTCGTCCATTAGAGGATGAAGCTGTGTTGCCACTAGGATGGATTTTTGGCCATTGATCTGAGCTATACGAAGTCTGGGAGAGGGGGGGGGGTCGAGCATCCTATTTTCCATAGTTAATCTTATTGCATACTATATCTGCTGCTCTTCTATATACAAGGCACGACTCATCCCGCACAGAGTGATCATAGGGTTTGTTAATTGCTTTGCAATTTGAGCATTTAGGAGGCTAGGCTTTGTTGGGACAGTCCTTGTAGATGTGCCCTGGCCCAGCCCAATGCCCACATATTGGTTGTGTTTTAAGACACTTAGCAGAGGTGTGCCCATAACCAAGACATTTGTAGCATTTCAGGACTGGTACAAAATCTCTGAATCTGTGGGATGACCAGCCCAGAAAAATTCTATCTTGGCTGTGTAGGAATCTCCTTATCCTGGGGGACACTTCTATAACCCAATTAAGTCGACCACGAGTTCGTGCATTGGTGTAAAATTGAATTTTCATCTCCTTAATGGCTTCTTCTTTACTCATGGATTCAAAGAGATTTCTGTTATTTCTGACCTCCAGTAGGTCATCTTTTTGGATTGAGCTATCTATATCAAACACAATTAAACTTGGCCCCCTGAGTTTAGCGGTTTCAAAGGTAAGAGTTAGATCTTCAGCTGTGCCACAAGACTTGATCTGTTCTAGATCTGACTTAATGACTGCTTCCAATATTATCCCTTTGTCGCGAATGCTTTTGATTTGGAGATTGTCTAATTTTGGTTTTATCTTCTTTAGGACGGTGTCCTTCACTCCATTGGCATCTGGGATGTCGCACCCTTCTCTAGCTTTTATAATCAGCATATGCATGTTCTGTGTGGTGGAGATCTGAGGTAGTTTGAGTGTGGCAGCATAAGACAACTGGTGCCGAGTATCTTCGTCAGAAGCTTGGTTGGAGGGTAGCCCGGTATTCAGAGCTGCTATAGTTGGATTTTTGGTTACTTTAGATAGGGTTTTATTAGTTTGTTGGAGTTGGGCATTGGTGGCCTTCAGCTGTTCATTTTCTATAATGACCTCATATAACTTCTTCTCTAAAGAGCCCCAGCAGCGTGAAATTTGTAATGATATGGCCCTGGTGACGTTGCTGTTTTTGCTACGGAGGCAGCATTCCATTTTGCGCCTCAGTTTGTTTATAATTTTCAGGTTGGGAAAATCTTTGCTGAATAAATTCGGCATTTCATCCTCCCATTGTTTAGGGGGGAATGAACCAGATGCTTTGGGTCTTTTGAGAACCTTTTTCTTGAGGGGAGGAAGTCTCTTTGCTGATGCTGCAGGAACACAATCCCCCCATTACAATTGGCATCGTCGCTGCCTGGAGAGTTGTCCACGGCAGGTAGCCATGTTCATTTGCTGCGGAAGCTTATTGTTTCGTGGTCCAATTTTTGTTTCTAGTCATCGCGATCGAGGAGGGAACCCCCCCTCCAAGTTTTCTTCCCCTGAGGACTGGTGCGGTTGCCTGCAGAAGTGCAGTGAAGCTCTATGATGTGCATTTCCTTTCCCAGCCATCATGCAGAGCTATAAGCAGTAGATGCCAAATCAAGCATTAATTGGGGAAGGGTAGTCAGTTTACTTTCTGCAGTAGAGTTGGAGGAAGAACAATAGCGTTTAAGTGTATTGGGTTAACTATAGGTGGTCGTGGGCAGGCAACTACTGCCGAAGGCAATATAGTGACCAAAAAGCTCTCTTCACAGCAGTGACCTTCAGCTGGTCAGACAATGGCAGTAGTTACTGCCATTGTGGTACCACATAACTATTGTTATGATTGGTATGATATTGGTGGTGGAGAATGACAGAAGACCTAGTGGTAATACAGTCTGACATGAAGTTTACTGAGCAGTGCAGACAGGTTGCTAGATAGCCCATGGGGGTTCTGTCAATGATGTACAGGAACTTTGCCAGCAGGGAAAAGCAGGTGACTATCCAATTGTATAAGGCAATAGGTGGTAGATGACTTTCATCAACTGGTGAAATACCACCACTTTGCTTATTGGAGGCTTGAAGTGGTGAAACCCATGTTTAGTCTCTAGAGCAAAGTTTCCGGCACCCCCCCTCCACCCATACTTCTCCTTCAACCCATGCACGGTACTAAGTACTATAGGTTTTGATACCTTTCGTGTTTGGGGTTTTCATAAAAAAAAAAAGAAAAAAAAAGGCTGCATCTTGAGTACTGCATACAGCTCTAGAAGCTTCATTTTAAAAACAATGTGGATTTCTTGGAATAGGTGCAGAGAAGAGAAACCAAATTAGTCAAGAATAGACGGGGTATTCTTACTAGCACTTGGAAACTAGGTATTTTACAAAGAGACCTGATTAAAGTGTTTAATGTTTTAAATGAATTAAGTAAACTTGATGATGGTCTTCTAACTCTTTCCACTTAATAAAATAAATGTTTTTGGTTGATGAAATTAATTTTTAAGTAACATCTTAATGACTAATGTCATAATGTGAATAATTATGGTAAATTATCTAAAAATATTCACCTTCCATTACACTGTCAGGTCGAGCAAAATAAACGTATTCAAATATACAAAATGCAGGTAATTTTGCTTCTTTTCTTTCTATTATACAAATTGATCGAATACCCTGTTTTGTTATCTCTACAATTTCTCCAGGTTCAACTTCTCTCATTAGTCTTGCAGATACTGATGGAAAGGAACATGACTCAGATGATACAACAAAGCCATCACATTCTGGATCACAGTCCTCTTTGTTCCCTATAATATAAAATGCTGATATGCATAAGAGATGCATTTTTGCATGCACACACACACACACACACACACACACACACACACACACACACACACACACACACACACACACACACACACACACACACACACACCAACTTTCAGAAATTTAAATCTTGAGAACTTTTAATAGATCTGCCTTTCAGCCAGAACATTTCTTCTGTATTAATAATAATAATAAAAAGAAATTGTGTGTCATAAAAGTGAATGAAAAAAGCAAGTCATTATAAAATGCAAACAACTGTGTGTTAGAATACAGAGCATTGGCCTATTCAAAATTTTTAACTTCAGGACATTTATCTATTAGAACAGACCAAATAAAACTGTTGGGGTAGACTCCAAAAATATAGCATATAAAAAGGCCAAAATTATTAAGTAATTGCTGCTTTCAAAACAAATGCTAAAATAAAAGGACATTAAAAGACAAATTTTCATTAAAAGTAAATGAACATAAACCAATATACTGTAAAAATACATGCAAAATATGAGATTTGTTTCTTTATATGCAGATAAAATGCAGAACACGTTTAAGAAATAGCAGTAATCTTTTTTGTGTAATATGCAAAATAATACGCTTTTTTGTGTACAAAAAAGTGTATTATAAAAGCAAAAAAATTGGCCTTAATGTTTTATAGATGTGGATAGAACCTAATTCCATCTGTATTTTCTATTCCATCTATTGTCTGTATTTGAAGAGATTCAATTGTAATAACCACACTTTTTCCACAACTGCACACAAACTGCATAAAAAGACCCAGTAATAAATATTTTGGGAAAAAAGGCACTTTGAATGAAAAATAAATAACTTTTCCCATCAGAAAACCTCTTTTAATATTGAAATTCTTAATACAATTTGAAATGAAATATTATGTACCCTACCTTGAATAACTAAAACATTTCATAAAACTAGATAAATACTTGTATATAAGCACACAAAGGAACCACAGCAAATATGGAGTTTCTGCAACTATCTAATATTTTTTGACTCAATTTAACCTCTTCTCCATCTCATATCATAATATGTGATGTTATTAGTTAGTAACAAAGAATTTTTCCATCTTTTTTTGCAAAAATTCAATTTTTCTCTGTCTTTTACTTTTCACAAAAAATATAAATAAATAAAATAATAAAACTGCATTAAAATTGGAATTTTTTTAACTTGTACTAATTTCTGCATTTTTCATAAATGAATTGGTCACCAAGTATGCTATTTTATATTGTAAAATAGAAATACATGTAATAGCTTTGTTCTCTGTTATAGGCAATCATTTGTGTAGCACTCGTGTAGTGTGAAGTTAATTAACAATGTCTTTCAGTAAGGTGCCAAAGAAATACGACATAAGATTTTAGAAGATGCTTATACACAAGATTTTTCATGTACTGTAAAATCTGAAAAAGGAAACACATTTGCCTTGTGTACTGTATGTAATTTGATGTAATTAGACATGAACACAAATAAACAAAAGGACAGTGTGCAGTACATAGAAAGAAATACAAAAATTGATGTAGCAATTCATAGTGCCAATAATGTTGTATGTGCTGAATGTTTATTTTCATCTTTCATCATAGAATATAACCTTCCTCTGAGTTGTGCAGATCATGTAAACATGTTGTAAAAAAACAAACGCAACAGGCATTTTTGGTGAAATTGCATGGAATGATAGTTCTGAAAAATAGGCCATTTTCAATTACTACAGATGGCAATAATCAAAGTGATGTTGAGAAGACAAGATATATGTTAACACTGATTTGAATTTTTGTAGATTGTAATTTTCAAGAAATACATATAAAGGAACTCTGCTTCAAAGAAGAGAAATACAGGATGACACACAACATGATGATATATTTAAATGTTTTTTAAATTATGAATTTTCATGCTCAGATTCTCAAATTCTTGGAAGATGTTCTTAATGTTCTCCTCTTGCTCAGATTATAAACCTGCGGGGGCATAGATTCAAACTGAGGAAAGACAGCTGTAGAATAGATGTGTGGAAATTTGCCTTTAGCCAGCAGGTAGTTCATTGCTGGAACCAACTTTCATCTGTTGTTGTGGAAGTTGATAGCTTAAATAAATTCAAGGCAGAACTAGACAAACATTTGGAACGAATGATCAGTGAAATGGGAAAGATTTTTTTTTTTTTTCTTGGCTGATGCTGTATAAAATTGCTTTCTTGCATCATATGCCTCTACGATTGCAAATTTACCACACATTCTGTATGTTCCCTATTTTGATTAACACAATTCTGAAGGTATATATTAATGTTTGTATTTAATATTAATGTTTGAATAATATATAGAATGGAATCAACTGATGATTTTATCAACAGTGAATTCTAAACGGGAAGCCTTCAGGGACTTAATCTTGGAGGCTACTAGGCATTTCATACCAACTAAGAAATACTGTTTAAGGTTCAGGCCTAAATGAACGTCGGACGAAATGATGAGGCTCGTGGCAGAGAAGGAAAATGCACGGGATGCATAAAAATTATCAGGCGACACAGAAGCCTATGACCGATATAATCTGTCTAGTCTGTAATCAAGTCACAAAGGAGGTTAGGCAGGCGAAGGCAGATTACGAGAAATCTTTGGCAAAGGATGCAAAGAAAAACAGCAAAGAGTTCTTTATTTATGTAAACTCTAGAAGGAAGGGGGTGAATCAGATTGGTCCACTTAACATAGATGGTTCGACTATTGATGATCCTGCTCAAGTAGCTGATAAACTGAATGAGCATTTTGCATCTACATTTACACATGAGGAGTTATTCAAGGAGGGGAATGCCAGAGGTTTATCAAACTCTAACAGGGAGCTAAGTGATTTTGTGATAACTGAGAGCAAAGTGGAGGAGCAATTGGTTGAAGTTAAACATAAAAAAGGCACCTGGGGCAGATGGAATATATCCAGCTATAATGAAGGAGGCAGCAAGGGAAGTAAACAAACCCTTAGCCATAATTATGAGAGCATCTTTAGATTCAGGGAAGACCCCCATGGACTGGAGATGTGCAAATGTATCCCCAATTCACAAAGGGGGTTCAAAGTGTCATGCAATTAATTCTAGACCTGTTAGTATAACTTCTGTTCCGGGGAAAATACTGGAGTCACTGGTTAAAGAAGTGATGCAGGATCACCTAGACAAAACTGCAGTAATAGTTTAGACACAGAATGGGTTTTTTAAGGGGAAGTCTTGTCTGACCCATTTGATTGGATACTACAATCACAAAGTCACAAAGGAACTGGATGCAAAAATAATTTTGATATCATATACTTGGATTTCAGGAATGCTTTTGATACTGTTGCACATGGAAAACTGCTGTAAAAATTGGAGCAGTATAGCATTAAGGGCAAATTGCTGCAATGGATAAAGGGATGGTTCAGTGGGAGATGGAAGTGAGTGGTAATAAATGGACACTGCTCTACGTGGACTAATGTTATTAGTGGAGTCCCCCAGGATTCGCTGCTGGGCCCATTGTTGTTTTGTGTATTTATTAATGATATTGATGAAAATATATCAGGCTTAATGTCCAAGTTTGCAGATGATACAAAAGTTGGCAGGGTTGTTAATAAACACAGTATACTACTGCAACAAGATCTAGAAAAGTTAGATAGATGGGCTGAGAAGTGGCAACTGAAGTTTAATATAGACAAATGCAAAGTACTGCATATACAGTACACCTAGAGTACTGTGAGGTCTGGAGGCCTCATTTCAAGAAGGATGTAGAGCTGCTGGAACAAATACAGAGAAGGGCAACAAGGTTAGTGAATGGAACAAAGGGGTGCTCTTACAAAGAAAGGCTTAAGTTTTGCAAATTACAGTGTCTGGAGACTAGGCACCAGCGAGGTGATCTGATAGAGGTGTATAAAGCCTTGAATGGTTTGAGCATGCTCAATGCTGATGGAATTCTTCCTCTTGCTCAGAATAATCACCTGAGAGGCATAAATTATTCAAATTGAGGAATGAGAGATGTAGGATAGTTGTGCAGAAATTTGCCTTTAACCAGCGGGTGGTTGGTTGGTGGAACAGACTTCCATCCCTTGTCGTGGAAGTTTATAGCCTAAATAAGTTTAAGGCTCAGCTGGACAGGTATTTCGAACAAACAGAGGGGTGAAGTGGAAGTGTTTTTTTTTTTTTTTTTTGGCTGATGCGCTGCATGAGCTTGCTTGCATCAAATGCCTCTACTAATGCTAATGCTAATGTGGGTAGCAGTAACCCAAGAGAATCGTACCAACTGTGTGGTACTACACTCAGGTAGGTGGAGAATGAAAAAGACCTGAAGGTAATTGTGCAGGCAGATATGAAATTTTCTGAGCAGTGCAGATGGCTGCCAGAGCAGGTCATGGAGTTTTGTCAATAATATATGGGAATTTTGCTAGCAGAGACAAGGATGTGATTATAACTTTGTATTAGGCAACGGTTAGGTCACACCTTGAGGACTGCGTACAGGTCTGGAGGTATGGACGGATGTACAGTTGCTAGAATGAGTACAGAGAATGCCAGTGAAAAGGACCTGGTGTTAATTATGCAGTTAGATATGAAGTTTTCTGAACAATGCATACAGTCTGCAAGAGTAGTTCATGGTGTCTTGTCAATGATATATGGAAATTTTTCCAGAAGGGAAAAGGAGGTGATTATCCTCTTGTATAAAGCAATGGCCAGGCCACACCTTGAGTACTGTATATATGTCTGGAGGCCTTATTTTAGATAGGATGTAGAGCTGCTGGAATCAGTACAGAAAATGACAACAAGTTTAGGGAATGGGACAAAGTGTTGCTCTTACGAAGAAAGGCTTAAGTTTTGCAAATTACAGTGTATGGAGACTACGCACCTGCAAGGTGATCTGATTGAAGTGTATAAGGCTTTGAATGGTTTGAGCATGGTCAATGCTGATGGAATTCTTCCTCTTGCCCAGATTAATCACATGAGGGGACATAAATTCAAATTGAGGAATGACAGTTGTAGAATAGATGTGCAGAAGTTTTTTCCTTTAGCCAGTGGGTGGTTGATTACTGGAACAAACTTCCATCTGTCATTGTAGAAGTGGGCAGCTTAAATAAATGCAAGGCAGAACTAGACAAAAAATTTGGAGCCAATGGATGGGTGAAATGGGAAGGTTTTTTTTTTGTGTGTGTAATGCTGTATAAGTTTGCTTTTGTGCATCATATGCCTCTGCTAATGCTAAGACAATCCCACACAAGAAACCATACTTAACCCTTGTCGACAAGAAGGAAAAAGGCTATCTGTCTGATTGACATAACAGTCTCCAACACTGGCAACCTCCAAAAAATCCATGAGGAAAGATCAGTAAGTACATGAACCTAAGACTGGAGATCAAAGAGATTAGCATTAGCAAGGGCACATGATGCAAGAAAGCAAGCTTATATAGCATCAGCAAAAAAAAAAAAAAAAAAAACACACACCCCCTTCTCATTTCATCCATCCACTCGCTTCAAATGTTTGTCTAGGTCTGCCTTGAATCTGTTTAAGCTATCAACTTCTACAACGACAGATGGAAATTTTTCCAGCAATCAACCCCCTGCTGGCTAAAGGCGCACATCTATCCTACAACTCTTTCCTCAATTTGAATTTATGCCCTCTCAGGCGATTATTCTGAGCAAGAGGAGGAATCCCATCAGCAGTGAGCATGCTCAAACCATTCAAGGCTTTATACACCTCAATCAGATCACCTCTCAGGTGCCTAGTCTCCAGACACTGTAATTTACAAAACTTAAGCCTTTCTTCATAAGAGCAACCTTTCGTTCCATTCACTAATCTTGTTCCCTTCTCTGTACTCGTTCCAACAGCTCTACATCCTTAAAATGAGGCCCCCAGACTTGTATACAGTACTCAAGGTGTGTCGTGACCATTGCCTTATACAAGAGGATAATCACCTCCTTATCCCTGCTAGAAAAATTCCTGTATATCATTGACAAGACACCATGAGCTATTCTTGCAGACCATCTGCACTGCTCAGAAAACTTCATATCTGCCTACACAATTACCCCAAGGTCCTTTTGACTCTCTACCACTGTCAACGTAGTACCACATGGTTGATACGTTACTCTGGGGTTACTGCTTCCCATATACAGTACTTTACATTTGTCAATATGAAACTTCAGTTGGCACCTCTCAGCCCATCTACTCAACTTTTCTAGATCCTTTTGCAGCAGTGTACTGTCATTAGTGTCATTAACAACCCTGCCGATCTTTGCATCGTCTACAAACATGGACATTAAGCCTGATATACCATCATCAATATCATTAATGAATATAGAAAACAACAATGGAACCGACACTGAACCCTGGGGGACTCCACTAATAACATTGTCCATTAAGAGCAGTGTCCATTTATTACCACTCTCTGTCTTCTCACACTCAACCATCCCTTAATCCATAACAGCACTTTACCTCCAATGTCACACTGCTCCAATTTGTGCAGCAGTCTTCCATGTGCAACAGAATCAAAAGCCTTTCTAAGATCCAAATATATAATATCAAAATTATTCTTTGCATCCAGTTCCTTTGTGTCCACATCAAATTGGTCAGACAAGACTTTCCCTTAATAAATCCATGCTGTGTCCGATCTATAACTGACGTCTTGTCTAGATGATCCTGCAATGCTTCTTTAACCAGTGCCTCCATTTTTTTTTTCCCTGGAACAGAAGTTAAACTAACAGGTCTGTAATTACATGTGTCTCCCTTTGATCCTCCTTTGTGGATTGGGGTCACATTTGCACGTCAATGGGTACCTCCCATGGAGATGTGCCATATGCAACAAGTAACGACAATCCTGATCATCATGTCAACCACCGTATGGTGCCAAGGAAACTATATAACTGCCTAGCACCAATAGGTCTCCCAGAGAACACCTACAAAGAACTCCAGAAAGTCACAATCCTGAACACCTGTAGGATAGTCAGAGAGTTCCTCGACCAACAGTAACACAAGAAGACCACCAGCCTGGCTATAGCAATACCCATCACAGGTTGAACCCCCCCCAAATCAGGGAGAAATAATATAAGAGCAACAATAATAATAATTATTATTCCTCATATTATTTCTCCCTGTTTGGGGGATCCACCTCGTGACGGGTATTGCTACCATGTACACAGGGTGGTTGTTGTTATGTCTGGTGCTGCTGTTGGTTGAGGAACTCTCTGACTATCCCACCGTGTTCAGGATAGTCAGAGAGTTCCTTATTATTATCAGAGAGTATTATTATTATTATGCAGAGTTAGCAATTCAGTCAGAGAGTTCCTCGACCAACAATAACACAAGACATAACAACCGCCCTGTGTAGTAGTGGCATGTAATGCAAGAAAGCAAGTGTATGAGCTTATGCAGCATCAGCCAAAAAAAAAATTTCACACAACCATTCCCTCTAAATGTTTGTTCAGTTCCTCCTTAAAATTATTAACCTATCAACTTCCACAAAGACAGATGGAAGTTTGTTCCAGCAATTAACCACCCGCTGGCTAAAGGGAAATTTCTGCCCATCTATTGATTCCTTAATTTGAATTTATGCCCCCTTAGGTTCGTAATCTGAACAAGTGGAAGAATCCCTTCAGAATTCAGCATTCTCAACCCATTCAAGGCCTTATACACCCCAGATCATTGTGCAGGTACCTAGTCTGCAGCCATTGCAATTTGCAGAACATAAGCCTCTCTTGGTAAGAGGATCCTTTAATTCCCCTCACCAATCTTGTTGTCCTTCTCTGTACACGCTCAAGCAAATCTACATTCTTCCTAGAATGAGGCCTCCAGACCTGTACGCAGTACTCAAGGTGTGGCCTGACCATTGCCTTATATATACATACGTACGTGTATCCCAGAGTCAAGGGTGGCTCCTAGGCAAAAGCCCATCTCCACCTAGTTCATCTGTTTTGGCGTAGAACCTCAACAAATCTAGCCTAAAAACATGCGCGAGGTATTTACCACAGCCAGTATAAGACAGCTGTTGCCCGATGCCCTTCTCTAAGCCCAGATTTACGTTATGTATTTGTGCCGAATGCATAAGTCCCACACCCACCGGATGTAGTGCAATACCAGTGGGTGTCAACAAATGAATTACTAATGGAGAACTTCCACAAATTATCCTCACTTACACCCACTAATTATTATATTAAACAGATATATACAATACTTTTTAAATATGCTCAGTCTCTGAATTACTGACATTCAAGAAAACAATATATAACATAAATCTTGTCAATAACAATTGACCAAACTCATACAACATTAATTAACATAAATCAACACAATAGCAATCCATATAAGTCAACACAATAACAATTAGCTTAAATCTTCTGTTTTACACTTAAACCTTTTGTCTTTTGGTCATTTGTAAAATCAATTCCCAGAAGAGGCTGAAGTTCTTAGCTGAGTCCTCAATATGAAAACTGATCTTGAGAAGGTTTGCAGAGCAGTAAAGTTATGGTCTTCAACTAAGATATTTACATTATTCTCCAATAAGTTTGGAACCACAGACATTAAATCCGTTCTAGGTTGAAGTACAATGGACAGTTCAGAAGTACATGAATCCACATTTCATATTTCCCACATGTGCAGTACGGATCAGGCTCCAAGCCACGCTCAAATAACTTAGCCCAGAGGGATCCATGCCTGTTAGCAGATAAGAAGTTGTCATAGAAGGTCTAAACCATGAAATAACTCCAGGAGTTGTTGAGAATTCCACTTGCACAATATACTTTCTTTTTAGCACAATATACTTTCTTGTTACAAGCCCAAATTCGCTCTCATCCCATCTTTTTTGCCAGACAACAGTAAATTCCTTCCAAAGTCTTTTTTTCTCCCTTTTAAAGTCACTGGCTGGTCAGTCACAATTCCAAGCATTGTCTTAGACTGTCCTTTTTTCAGGTAGTAAATCAAATCCCGAAAAGCAATATATAAATCTACAGGAATCGTATCACCAAGTATTTGGAGTGCGTTGTTTGAAACAGTCCTTGGAATATTATTGATCGTCAAAAGATCTTTGTGTGGAAATAAGTTTCTGTTTCACCTTTACCTTTGATACTTTTTGGTACCAAACACTTGTTGCTTATGATATAATAGGCAAAAATATGGTTTTATGGTAAAGGTTCAAGGTTTTCTTTGATAATCCCCATTCTTTCCTTGAAACTCTGATAACTGAGGCTGTGAAAAAACGGATTTTGTCCCTGAGTTTTGACACATGAGGCAGAAAACAGAGTTTATCATCTATGGTAATTCCCAAATACTTAGTTTGGAATTCATATGGTATTTGGGTATTATTTAGTCAGATTCTGGGTGGTCTGTTGTGGCTAAAATGGTTCTTAAAAGTCATAAAACTGGTTTTACTGGGGGATATTTTCAGTTTGTTGACTGTAGCCCATGACATCAAGTGATCCAAGATAGGCTGTATTTTCTCTTCAGTTATTCTCCTTGTGTTTCCATCAGCAACAATCACCAAATCATCCGCATAAGGAATCTTACTGATACCATTGTGTTCCTGCGTTAACCATTGATCCAGCACAGCATTCCAGAGGAGAGGTCCCAACACTGATCCTTGGGGGGGGCATCCTCTTAAAATCTGAGTCCAGTACGTAAGATGTTTTGCCACCACCTTAACATGTCTGTCGCTAGAGTACAATCGCATAACACTGTAGATATACGCATCACACTCTGCTGATCTCAAGCTCCTGAGAGCACTTTTCCACCATAAAGTGTCAAACGTGCCCCGAAAGTCCACAAACACAGTGAGTACATATTTAGCAGGTGAGTTGGACACATAGTTGGTCAGAAGATTTATAGCGTTTTCAGTCGACCATCCTTTCTTGCAGCCGTATTGTGCTTCTGAACATAACTGATGATCTTTTAGCATTTTTTGGATCCTTGGGGCTAACATTCGCTCAAACGATTTCCCCAGGTTTGCTAAAAGCAAAATAAGTCTGTAGGCCCATGGATCTGATATTAATTTCTCAGGCTTGTGCAGTATCTTTAGTAGAGCTATTTTCCATTGACAAGGAAATATTCCTTCTAGTAAACACTTATTCATCAAATTTAAAAGAATGTGTGGAAAAAATTCAAAAAATTTAACTATGACTGTGTTCTCAATCAGGTCAATACCGGGACATTTCATACCATTGAGCATTGCCACGGAAGAGCCCAAATCCAGGAGGGAAAAAAGGGTTCAATGTCTGGTGGTCCTTCATACTTTTCATTATCATGATGTATTTGCATTTGTTCAGGTGAATCTAGATCCGATATATCTTTGAGGAATAGCTTGTTAATTATGGAATCCACTGTAGACATCCAGTCTTGAGTCTCTTGACCATCTACTTTAACTGTGTTATAAACATCTCCGCAAGCCATTTTGTTCCATGATATCCGTTAAAGCAAGACCACGGTTCTTTATTTCCTATATCCGTTACAAAATTTTTCCAACAACTTACTTTTGAGTTGGAAATTGCCTTTTGATAGTTTTTCCTTGTAGAGTACTGTAAGTTTCCCTGAAGGTCCAAACATCCTCGGCAGAAAGATGCCTGTGTCGCTGGAATTCTTTTCTAGCTTGCTTTCGCAGGTTACTTAAGTCTGAAGACCACCAAGGAACAGAAGTTCTTCTTGGCTGAGTACTCCATTGCCAAATACAGGTGGGTCTGAACGAAATTTGTAAATTCCATTGCTGTCATAGCGTTAAAACTATCTACAACATCTGCAGAGAAAATAGTGAGAAAGTAGTCTCTGAATTTGTTCCATTTTTTTTTTTTTTTTTTTTTTTTTTTTTTATGTGAACCCCAAACACAAGAGGTATTAGAACCTATAGTACTTAGTACCGTGCTTGGGTTGGCGGTTGAGAAGACGAAAGAAGATATTTGTTGACATTGGACTTGAACTTCTGTAGATTGTAATTTTCAGGAAATACGTATGAAGGAAGGTTGTTCCAGAAAACGGCAGTTTAATGAATAAATGAGGAAGATGAAAAGTTGGTTCTGTAGGTTTGAAGTTGGACAGTAAATGGATGTTGGCTGGTGGCGGCACGTGTTCAGACTGTTTTGAAACAGAGAGAGCGGGAATTATAGAAGCCAATTCACAAGAACAGTGCCCGTGGAAGTATCTGTAGAAGAGGCATGCAGCAGAAACAGTACGTCTATGAGAAAGCGAGTGGAGAGACTCTGTTAGAGATGAATCATTAATTAACCTAACTGCCCTCTTCTGAATGGAATCAAGTAGCCTGATAGAGGTTTTGGGGGCACCACCCCAGATGTGGGAACAATATTCCATGGCAGAGCGGATTTGCGATTTATACAGAGTGACCAGCTGTTTGGAAGAAAAGTAACGCCGAGAGCGAAAGAGAAAACCAAGTTTTTTAGATGCAGAGGAAGTAATATTTGTAATGTGCTTGTGCCAAGAGAGATTAGAAGTCAGGGTAATCCCCAAAAGAGATATATCATTTTGCCTAGAAATCGGAGTGTCACTAAAGATAAGCATAGGAGCAGAAGGATCCTCTTTGCGAGATATAAGACAAGACTGAGTTTTAGAAGGGTTGAAATCAACTAAGTTGTCTTTGCCCCACTGGAGAATTACCTGAAGATCGGCATTTAAGGAATTGGTAGCAGATTTTCGAGAAATTGAAGCTGATTGAGCAGGACAAGGTTTCTAAAAATGGAAAGTGGAATGCAATGTGCTATCATCGGCAAAACAGTGGATAGGATTTTCAGTCAATGGAAGAAGGTCATAAATATACAAGAGGAAAAGGGTGGGGGAAAGAACTGAACCTTGGGGGACACCAGCATTAGTGGAGAAGTTAGAAGACAGAGAGCCATCTACCATCACCCTCAGTGAGCGATCAGAGAGAAAACTGGATAACCAATTACAAAAAACAGTTGGCAAACCATAAGATGGAAGCTTGTTTAGAAGACCTTTATGCCAAACACGATCGAAAGCCTTTGAGATGTAAAGAGCAACTACTTGTGTTTCACCGAACCTTTCCATTGAATTAGTCCATAAATGGGTAACATAAGCCAGAATATCACCAGTGGATCGACACTGACGGAATCCATCTGGCGATCGTTGATCAGATGGAAGGTTTCTAGGTAGTTTAAGAGTTGGCGGTTAATTGATTTCTCCATTACTTTTGAAAGAGTAGAAGTAATTGCAATGGGACGATAATTGGATGGGAGGGATTTGTCACCCTTTTTAGGAACTGGCTGGATATGAGCAAATTTCCAAGCAGAAGGAAAAACACCTTTGGAATAAGAAAGTGAAAAAAGGCATTGAATGAAGCATGTTGGGAATGGTGGGAGATGTTTTACCAAGATCATTAATACATGAGCTGGAAGAGAAATGGGATGCTAGCAGGTCAGCTTTATCCTTGGCTGAAGTGACAACAGAACCATCTGGTTTGGACAGAGGTGGGAGCAGAGATGGGCAAAAGTTGCGGCCAATAGCTTTGGCAAGAGACCAGAATGCTCAGCTACCATTAGGGCAAGAAGCAAGTTTTCTACTCTTAGCCTTTTCAAACTCTAGTTTTGACTGATTAATAACTGCTTTACAATTGTTGCGAGCTTTGGTGTAGGCAGAAAATGATACTGAAGAATTGGAAAAAAGCCAATTACGATATGCAACATTCTTCTCTTGAACAGCTTTAGCACATTTATTGGAAAACTAAGGTTTAGATAAAGGATGAGATTTTAAAGTGGAGTGTGGGATAAAGGATTCCATTCCTGCAAGAATAATTTCACTGACACGATCTGAGCAAAAGTTGACATCAGAAGTTTTGAAACAGTAATCCGACTAAGGAAAAGAAGAAAAGAAGTCTCGCAGGTCATCCCATTTTGCATTCTTGTAATGCCAAACAACACCAACATGAGGTTGGGAATAGCCATGAAATAAAGGTTCCATTGGAGAAGAGACAATCACCAAGTTGTGATCTGAAGTGTTTAAAGGACCTCTCACTTCGACCGTGTACTTAGAAGGGTTGTTTGTGAGAAAAAGATCAAGTGTATTGGCTGTATGATTAGGATTGTCCGGTATTCTTGTAGGTAAATGAACAATCTGTGCTAGGTCATTAGTAATTGCAAAAGGCTCAGCATCTCGACCTGCTGGGTTGGTGTGACTAGAAAATGGAAGTCAGCTGGAGTTGTGAACATTAAAATCACCAAGGAAAATTACCTCACTATTAGCAAAGTTGGACTGGAGAAAGTCAAGTTGCAAAGAGAATAAGTCAAAGATCTCCAAGTGGTTAGTGGAGTTGGAAGAACGGTAGAGACAACAGATGAATTTGACACAATGAGGTAGAGAGATTTTAAGCCAGAGAAGATCAAAGAGAGGAGATTCCAAATTGCCAAGTCTCTGACAGGGAATATCAGAACGAACATATGCACAAGTACCACCTTTGAGGCAAAAGGAATCATACAGTGAATAATTTGGGCATCTGAGATGAGCAGTAGTTGAATCAACCAATAGCTGAGATTCTGTCAGAAAAAGTACATGGGGTTTGGCAGACTGCAAGTGGAAATGGACATCATTGAGATTAGAATTGAGACCACGTATATTTGTGAAATGAATTAGGAAGTGCTTGGGAGGTTTAGATCTTTTCACAGATAAACTTGCTCTATTAGTTTGACAATTCATGGCATATTCAATGGTAAGAAAAAGTGGGTGGGACATGCTGTATGAAGTAATGAAATTTTTGGATATTAGCATTAGCATTAGCAGAGGCATATGATGCAAGAAAGCAAGCTTATTCAGCATCAGCCAAAAAAAAAAAAAAAAAAAAAACCCACTCCCATTTCACCCCTCCGTTCGTTCGAAATACCTGTCCAGTTGAGCTTTAAATTTGTTTAGGCTATCAACTTCAACAACAAGTGATGGAAGTCGGTTCCACCAACCAACCACCCGCTGGCCAAAGGCAAATTTCCGCACATCTATCCGACATCCGTCCTTCCTCAATTTGAATTTATGCCCTCTGAGGTGATTATTCTGAGAAAGATGAAGAATCCCATTGGCATTGAGCATGCTCAAACCATTCAAAGCCTTATACACCTCTATCAGATCACCTCGCCGGTGCCTAGTCTCCAGACTCTGTAATTTGCAAAACTTAAGCCTTTCTTCGTAAGAGCAACCCTTTGTTCCATTTACTAATCTTGTTGCCCTTCTCTGTACCCGTTCCAGCAGCTCTACATCCTTCTTGAAATGAGGCCTCCAGACCTGTATACAGTACTCAAGATGTGGCCTTACCATTGCCTTATACAAGGGAATAATCACCTCCTTATCCCTGCTAGAAAAATTCCTGTATATCATTGACAAGCCACCATGAGCTACTCTTGCAGCTCGTCTGCACTGCTCAGAGAACTTCATATCTGCCTGCACAATTACCCCCAGGTCCTTTTCATTCTCCACCACTGTCAGTGTAGTACCGCAGAGTTGATACGTTGCTCTGGGGTTACTGTTTCCCATATGCAGCACTTTACATTTGTCGATGTTAAACCTCATTTGCCACCTCTCAGCCCATCTGTTCAACCTTTCCAGATCCTGTTGCAGCAGCATAGCGTCAGTATTGTCCTTAACGACCCTGCCAACCTTTGTATCATCTGCAAACTTGGACATTAAACTTGATATCCCATCATCAATATCATTCATAAACACCGAAAACAACAACGGACCCAACACTGAACCTTGAGGAACTCCACTAATAACATTAGTCCACGTTGAGCAGTGTCCATTGATTACCACTCTCTGTCTTCTGCCACTCAACCATCCCCTTATCCATAGCAGCAATTTGCCTCCAATGCCACACTGCTCCAATTTGTGCAGCAGTCTTCCATGTGCAACAGTATCAAAAGCCTTTCTAAGATCCAAATATATAATATCAAAGTTATTCCCTGCATCCAGTTCTTTTGTGACTACATCATAGTATCCAATCAAATTGGTCAGGCAAGACCTGCCCTTAACAAAACCATGCTGCGTCTGAGCTATAACTGAATTCTTGTCTAGATGATCCTGCAGTGCTTCTTTAACCAGTGCCTCCATTAATTTACCTGGAACAGAAGTTAAACTAACAAGTCTATAATTACTTGTGTCAGCCTTTGAACCTCCTTTGTGAATTGGGGTCACATTTGCACATCTCCAGTCCATAGGTACCTCCCCTGAGTCCAAGGAAGCTCTCATAATTATGGCTAAGGGTTTGCTTACTTCCTTTGCTGCCTCCTTTAATATAACTGGATAGATCCCATCCACCCCAGGTGCCTTTTTTATGTTTGTCCTCAACAATCTCTCCTCCACTTTCCTCTCAGTTATTACAAAATCATCCAGCTCACTGCCAATGTTTACTTTACCTACATCATTCTCCTTCCTGAATAACTCCTCATGCGTGAATGTAGATGCAAAATACTCGTTTAGATTGTTAGCCACCTGAGCAGGATCCTCAACTGTTGAACCATCAATATCCAGTGGACCAATCTGATTCATCCCTTTCCTTTTCGAGTTCAAGTATGTAAAGAACTCTTTTCTGTTTTTCTTTGCATCCTTTGCCAAGGATTTTTCATAGTCTGCCTTTGCCTGCCTAATCTCCTTTGTGACTTGACTTGGTGATATGGCGTACACGTGGTAAGAATATACCCAGATCCTTGACATAACGTGGCCTCGACAGTGCTCCCCGTATACACACTACTCGGACTCCCTCCAGTCACTATCTGGCAGAGTAGAGGTAGCACGATTATACACTAGCTGACCCAGAAGACTCCTAGAGAGTTACCAATAGGTTCGGTCCGGTGCACTAACTAGCAGCCGGCCTGCGAACACCATTTTAGAGCTGTACCCTCGAAATGTAAGGAATATTGGATCTCCCCACGACGTTCATCATAACCTCAAAAGTCATCAATCATACTGCATGATGGAAGAGATAGGGAAGGGGTGTCCGGAACTTAGCTCTAGAGACTAAACATGGGTTCCACCACTTCAAGCCTCCAATAAGCAAAGTGGTAATATTTCACCGGTTGATGAGAGTCATCTACCACCTAGTACTGCCTGGTAACATAGAGGGTCGGCGTTCCTCCATGTGGTGTGGGGTGGTGTGGGCGCCACACCTCGACCCCTGCTTACGTTGGTTCACACCTGGGTGGTCCCCCACCATTTACTTGTGCATGGAGGTTATACCCAGAATTACTAACAGTCCCACCATCATGAAGGTGCAAGCAGAGGATCTGGCTGTCACAGACCGTCCGGACTTCGCCCAAATTGGGTCCACCTGACTTGAGTGTCACCCGAATATCAGTACCATCAGCGTTTTAGACTCCCAGGTAGCAAGTGCAGCTAGTCTGGCATATCTGAGAGAATGTCTGTGACAACCTCAAAGACCAAATTTAATGATATTCATTGAGAAACATTTAAGATCGTGTGGCTGTGAATCATTATATTGCTGTCGAGGCTTCAAACCAAATACAATAGTGCGGTGGTCGCTATTCACAATGTTTGCAATAACATCCCAGTCAGTTAGAATTTCATCTATTTTAATCGTGGTGAGAGTGACATCTATGTTTGATTCGCCATTCACAGTAGAGAATGAATGGCTTGTCAGACAAGTTTTGCACACTTAAGTTGTAGGATGAAATTAAATCCTTGAGAGCTAATCCTCTAGGGTCAGTAAAACCGCTATGCCAGAAGTTGGATTTGGCATTTAGATCCGCTGTTGTTATAAGATTTTTAGAAGCGAAATTAGTACATATATTGTCCAAATGATGGAGAGTCAATTGTATGTCTTCACTTGGCGGACAGTAAACAGATGCAATGTAAAAATTTATGAAAGGTGCAGAAATCATTAAACAGGTCACAGTGTCCGTGCACAGACCTGTAATGTTGGTAACAACCAGATCATTATTTATAACAACTATGGCACTTTTTGGAGATTTGTCAAGCGAATGAATAATTCTTGCTGAGGTGGGAAAACCCATAACTTTGTGGGCCCCACCCCCTACCTGCAAAGAATGAAAGGGTTCCTGTATGCAAATAATATCAAAATTATTTTCAAATGCTGTTATTCTAATCTCATCCATTGCCACCCTGCAGCGCTGACCATACAGAGGAACAATCACCTCCTTTTCCCTGCTAGAAAAATTTCTATATATCATTGACAAAACCCCATGACCTGCCCTGGCAGCCTGTCTGCATTGCTCAGAAAACTTCATATCTGACTGCACAATTACTCCCAGGTCTTTTTCATTTTCTACCACCTTAAGTGTAGTACCACACAGTAGTACTTGGTAGCACTACCCATCACGGTGTGGAACGCCCAGTCAGAGAGAAATAATATAAGAGCAACAATAATAATAATAATAATAATGATAAACTACATAACTAAATAAAAAATATACAAAAATAAATAAATTTATAAAAAATAAAAAGAAATTAAATGATCTTTATGATTAACTATCGAACTAAACTTTTGAATTTCCTCAATGTGCCAGCCTCAACTACCCCATGGAGGTAACTTCTGGTAATTAACAATGCCCTAGATAAAAGAAAACTTCCTACAACCTAGTTTAAATCTCTTTCCCTGTAGTTGGAATTTATGGCCTCTAGTTCAAATCATTTTATAATGGTTAAAATTTTACCTTTATTTGTTTTACTATCCCCTCTCAGAGTCTTACAGAGAGGGAATAGTTGAGATCTGTAAGACTCTCAGAGTCTTACAGATCTCAATGAGGTCCTATCTTGGGTATCTGGTTGCCAAGCTCTCTAGCCATTTTGAAAGTCTTTCTTCATGTGTCCCCTTTTGCAGATTTTGCTAAGCAGGTTGCCAGACTTTGGACTATTTTCCTCAACATGTGTAGCTTTTTTTTTATATAGTCCAATAGTTTACAATTGGTGGGCTGTAACCCTTGAGGGTTACAGCCCACCAATTTTGCATTTCCTTTCCCCTCATTATAAGTGAGGGGAAAGGAAATGCAAAATTGTTACCACTTTTGATTTTATCCAAAAAAAGGGATAACAGGAAGAAGGAGTTTGAGGAAACATTTGATCATTGCAAATTATTCTACCTGCAACAAAAAAGGGTTAAATGTATATTTTCCTATGACAATACTTATTGGAAACACAAGACTTAGTGGGAGGACACTGAATATTAATGGTGAAACTGAAAAAATATCAATTATAAACATTAATGAATTTACCTTTAAGACCACCTGGTGGTACTAACAGACCCAGACAAAGTGGTCTATTGCCAAATGGATCCCTTACTGCATAAATGGTATCATCATGCATCACAAGAAGAGAGTATGCAGTAAGAGCAAGAGACATTAAATGTTGTATCCTTGTAGGCCAGTCTGGTCCATTGGGTTCCCCATCTGGTGGTGGCATACTTAAAATCTGTGTGATTAACTCACTATCTGAACCAGTTGACAGTCCTACACCTTTTTCTAATATCTGTAAGAATACAATTATCATTATTATTATTATTATTATTTAAATATTGTGAGAAATCTAGTAAAATATTTAAATTAAAATTAAAAGACATTTAGTATTAGTATTAGCAATGGCCACATGGTGCAAGGAAGTCTATGACTTATGCTGCACCAGCCAAAAAAAAAAAAAAATAAATAAATAAAATAATAATAAGAAGAAAATTGAAAAAATAAATAATTAATAAAAGAAAAGGAAATAGACAACCTATGCATTTTCCTCCTCCCATAGGTAACTATCCAGCTGACCCTTGAATTTCCCCAAACTATTAACCTCTACTACTGATGTAGGTAACTTATTCCAGTAATTTATAACTCACTGGCTAAAATAAAACTTCCTGCAATCCAGTCTAAACATCTCCCCCGTAACTTGAATTTATGGCCCCTAGTTCTAGAATCATTTATAACCGTGAAAATTTCATCCTCATTCATTTTACTTATGCCTCTCAGAGCCTTAAACACCTTAATCAAGTCTCCTCTAAGGTGCCTAATTTGCAAGCTCTGCAACCCACATATTCGAAGTCTTTCCTCATATGGACACCCTTTTGCTGATTTCACCAGATAAGTTACCTGTCTTTGGACCCTTTCAAGAAGCTCAATATCTTTCTTTAGGTGCGGTCTCCATACTTAAACATAGTATTCCAAGTGTGGTCTAATAATAGCCTTATATAATGGGATTTTGATGTCCTTATCCTACTGGCAAACATTTGATAAATCATTGATAAGACATCATGGGCCTTCCTTGCAACCTGTCTATAATGCTCAGAGAACTTCATGCCTGACCGTATCGTAACTTCCAAGTCCTCTTCCTCCACTATCCACTACTGGCTTCAGTTCAACTCCACCAAGTGTATAAGTTATTTTGGGGTTACTGTTCCCCAGGTGTAATACCTTACACTTTGCTGGATTAAAGCATAGATGCCATTTTTCTGACCATACCTGAAGTCTATCTAGGTCACTCTGAAGAAGCTCTGCTTGGTGGTGATCATTAACTACTGTGCCAATCTTTACAACATCTGCAAATTTAGACATCATGTCCTCTACCCTTTCATTGATGTCATTTATGAAAATAAAAAATAAAAAAAACAGGGGTCTTAATAATGATCCTTGGGGAACCCCACTTCTTACATCAACCCAATCTGAGGAATAACCATTTATCACAATCCTCTGCTTCCTGCCTTGATGCCATCCTGCTATTCATCTAAGGATTTTCCCTGATTCCAACCTGTTAAAGCTTTTAAAGTAACTCTTCATGTGAGACTGAATCAAATGCTTTGTTGAAATCCAAACAAACAATGTTGAAATTATTCCCTAAATCCTGTTCACGAGTGACCCTGTCAAAATAGCTAAATAGATTTGTTAAACATGATTTTCCCTTTACAAAACCATGCTGAGTATCCTTCAGAATTCCATTTTTTCTAAATGATCCTGAATCCCACCCTTAATCAATGCCTCCATGATTTTCCCTGCTACTGAAGTTAGACTGACATGTGGGTAATTTCCCACTGCACCCATGATGATGACTTCGGCATCTGATAATGAGCTCTTAGTCGTAACACAGAAAGCCAGAGACAATTAATAATTCAAATAATATCATATAATTTCATAAAATGCCCACAGTCATTTTATGAAACTACATGTTTAATTTCATAAAATGACTGTGGGAAACAAGTAAAAGCAGTAAAATTTAAACCATCCAGCACAGGAAAGCTAAATATGCAAATCCCTTATTATATCATTGTTTCTATGAACAATGTAAGTTGAAAATCAGTTTCAACTTACGTTCCAATTAATGGCATAATTTTTCCCTAAGAATGTAGACTGCTTTAAGCCAGAGGATGACCTTTACATGGAAGTTTTACAAATGCACAGGCTGAGAACTGTGCTAACATGGAAGCATGGAAGTGATTGCAGCCAAGCACTAGCTCTCAGGGATGGCAATGAATACAGTGCTAAAGTTACAATTCATGAGGGGAAGCAGAAAAATTATACAATATTACTGGGACCTTTTAGTGTAATGGGTGGGGTGTATAAGTTTCTTATTTACATCTATGTGCTTAAAAATTGATGCAACCTTACAGGAACCTTAAAATAATTATGTAGTAGTAGTATTAATAGTGGCAAGTGATGCAAGAAAGCAAGTGTAAGCTTATGCAGCATCAGCCAAAAAATAAAAATAAATAAAAATCACACCATTCCCTCCAAATGCCTGTCCAGTTCCTCCTTAAATTTATTTAACCTATCAACTTCCACAATGACAGATGGAAGTTTGTTCCAGCAATTAACCACCTGCTGGCTAAAGACAAATTTCTGCAAATCTATTCTACTTCTGTCTTTTCTTAATTTGAATTTATGACCCCTTAGGTTTATAATCTGAACAAGTGGAAGGATCCCATCAGAATTCAGCATGCTCAACCCATTCAAAGCCTTATACACCTCAATCAGATCACCACGCAGGTGCCTAGTCTCCAGCCACTGCAATTTGCAGAACTTAAGCCTCTCTTGGTAAGAGGATCCCTTCATTCCCCTCACCAACCTTGACGCCCTTCTCTGTACACGCTCAAGCAAATCTACATCCTTCCTAAAATGAGGCCTCCAGACCTGTGCGCAGTACTCAAGGCGTGGTCTGATCATTACCTTATACAGAGGGACAATCACCTCTTTTTCCCTGCTAGCAAAATTCCTGTATATCACTGACAAATCCCAATGACCTGCCCTGGCAGCCTGTCTGCATTGCTCAGAAAACTTCATATCTAACTGCACAATTACTCCCAGGTCGTTTTCCTTTTCTACCACCTTAAGTGTAGTACCACACAGTTGGTATGTTTCTCTGGGGTTACTTCTACCCATATGCAGTACTTTGCATTTGTCAATGTTAAACTTCAGTTTCCACTTCTCAGTCCATCTGCCCAAATTTTCTAGATCCTGTTGTAGTAGCACACTGCCATTACTGTCATTAACAACCCTGCCAACCTTTGTATCATCTGCACACTTCGACACTAAGCCTTCATCAATATCATTGATAAATATACAAAACAACAGTGGGCCCAGCACCGAACCCTGTGAAACTCCACTAATAACATTAGTCGACGATGAGCAGCACCCACTGATTACCACCCTCTGTCTTCTTCCACTTAACCATCCTTTTATCCATTGTAGCAACTTACCCTTAAAACCATTCTGCTCCAATTTGTACAGTAGTCTTCCATGTGCAACAATGTCAAAAGCTTTCCTGAAATCCAAGTATATGATATCAAAATTATTTTTTGCATCCAGTTCCTTTGTAACCACATCATAATATCCAATAAAATTTGTCAGACAAGACTTTCCCTTAATAAACCCATGCTGTGCCTGAATTATTGCTGCAATCTTGTCTAGATGATCCTGCAATGCATCTTTAACCAGTGACTCCATTATTTTACCCGGAACAGAAGTTAAACTAACTGGTCTGTAATTACTTGTGTTACCCTTCGATCCCTCTTTGTGAATTGGGGATACATTTGCACATCTCCAGTCCGTGGGGACCTCCCCTGAGTTTAAGGATGCTCTCATAATTATGGCTAAGGGTTTGCTTACTTCCTTTGCCACCTTCTTTAATATAACTGGATAGATCCCATCCACCCCAGGTACCTTTCTTATGTTTAACTTCAACAATTTCTCCTCCACTTTGCTCTCAGTTATTACAAAATCATTAGGCAATGTGCTACAATTTGATAACCTTCTGGTGGTTGACAAGATGATTCAAACCTTAATAACTCCTCGTGTGAATGTAGATGCAAAATACTCATTCAGTTTGTTTGCTATCTGAGCAGGATCATCAACAGTCGAACCATCAATGTCAAGTGGACCAATCAGATTCATCCCCTTCCTTTTAGAGATGTTTTACATATGTTGTGAAGAAATGCATATTAAAAAAAAAAATTAACATGTCAGTCTCTACTTAAAAAAAACACCTGAAACTAAGAGATAATAATGAACAATAATAAAATTCCTAAGCAGCTTAAATACCTTTTTACGCAGAGCAGGAGCATTGACTAGTTCTCCATTATGTGCCACTGCTAATAATCCATGACTAGTATGAACAACAAATGGCTGAGTATTCTGGTGTTCTGTGCCACCTAAGGTAGAATATCTTGTATGGCCAATACCTAGATTTCCCTTTAGCTTAACAAGGTCTTCTTCTCTAAAGGCATGACTAACCAACCCAATGCCACGATGGATTGTTATCTTGTTAGAAGTGTCTCCTTTGGTGGTAGCAATACCTGCACTTTCTTGTCCTCTAAAACAATGAAAATGCATAAATTCCAGGCATTAAAGAGTAGAGGAAGTTAAACTAAATATGGAACCAAAATGTTTAAAAAAAATCACTGGCTGGAAATACAAAAGTTAAGCATTTAAATCATTACATCTTGATTGTATAAATGACCATCTATAAAGAGATAAAACTATAACAGGAATTTAATATCACTGTAATAAAATGCAATATATGGCAGTTTTGTCTGTTGAAGTTATACCATATGTATGATAGGTGCTATAAAATTATTTAAATGAAACTTTCTGATTTATCATTAATATTAGAATGGCTAAACAATGCAAGAAAACAGACTTTTCCTGGGCCTACCAAAAAAAAAATAATAATATTATCTCCAATCACTCATACTTTCCCCATCCCAAAAAAGTAACCACCAAATGTCACTTCACACTTAATTAAAATATGAAATATATCTCCAATAAAAAATTAGAAAATCATGTAACATTTGGGAATCAAAGGCTCTGTACCCTGCATAGAGAACAAACAAGTTAGAAGATAGGTTCTTCTATACCATTGTATAAAATGTGATAGCATTTAGCAGCCAATATAACTAGCTACTGAGCAAGAACAGCCATATAAAAAAACAAAGGCAATTATGACAGCAAAAAAATAAATAATTCACAGGTCAGCAGCCTAAAATTAATGTTGCCTACATCATAATAAGATGATGTGGCCAACTAACTGAGTGACAGGAGGAAGCAACACACAGCAAATTGGCTGATAAATGAATCCCAGCATAACATTGAGTGTTATAGTGAGCATTAGTGTTATAGTGAGCTCTGGTTCATACTATACTGGAATAAGTTACCTACATGAGTGGTAGAAGCTGACAGTTTGGGGAAATTCAAAGGTCAGCTGGATAATTACCTATGAGAGGAGGGGAATGCTTAAGTGTCCATTTCCTTTTATCTTATTTATTAATTATTATTTTTTATTTTTATTTTTTTTCTCATTATTATTTTCTTATTATTATTTTTTTCTTATTATTATTTTATTTTATTTATTTTTTTGTTATTTTATTATTATTTGTTATTTATTTTTATTATTATTATTTTTTTTGGCTGGTGCAGCATAAGCCATAGGCTTCCTTGCACCATGTGACCATTGCTAATATTACTATAATACTCCCATGAAGTACTTCCTGATCTTTTCCTGGTAGGTTTTTTGGAGGTTGCTGGTGTTGGGCACTGCTGTGTGTATGGTAGGTAATAGAGGTGTGGTAGGTAGTAATCAGGTGGGTAGCCCTTTCCTTCTTGTTGATGAGTGTTATATCTGGTCTGTTGTGCAGGATCATCTTGTCTGTTATTATGGCACCGTTCAAGTATAGTTTATGAGTAGAGATCTCTAGTATGTGCTGAGGCTCGTACTTGTAATATGGTAAACTTTCTTTGATTCAGCTGGTATTTTTGCACTAACTTCTGAGGTATTATCCTGGCCACCCAGTCATGTCTGTGAGTGTAATCCATCTGGATGATCGCCCATCATCCTGTGATTATGTGCTTCATTGTTTCTGGGGGCAGGTATCATTGATGGGATGTCATCTGTTACTCCAGGGTCCTTGGCGATGTATTTCCTGTTGTTCCTGGTGTTGATTACCTGATCTTAGATGGAAAGCATGAATCCTTCGGTCTCCCGGGAAGAGCTTTCCTTTTGCGAGCCATCTTATCTATGTAGTCTTGATAGAGGTCCAGGGCGGCTGCGACCCTATGTGCCACCAGTAAGCGAAATCAAATTTGCCGCCCCAAAATATTTTGATTAAAAAATAAATTTAGGCATACATAATTATTATTAATTTATTGAAAAAGAAAACAATTACAGCATATCTCACATATATATAATATAATGAAACAACAAACAAAAATAACAATTTCATTTTGAAATTCTGGAAATAATCTTTAAATTATAATCACAGTAATTGTACTCTATTACAATAATAAAATAAAAGGAAAATTATAATGTTATACAAATTTGTTTTCCTTGCTTTAAAAGTGCACATTTATTAATTATTTCATTTATGTTTATTTGTTCCAAATGATCATTTTCTATTGAAATTATTGCCAAATTATAATCGTAAATAATTTTTGATTTAATTTTAATTTTGAAAAACTGCATTCAACTGAGCAACTGAAACTGGTAAAGTTAGAAAAACTGGCATTAGCATTAGTAGTGGCATATGATGGAAGATAGCAAGCTTATACAGCATCAGCAAAAAAAAAAAAAAATAGGTGGAAAAAATCCACTTCCCATTCACCTCTCCATCCACTTCAAAGGTTATTATTATTATTATTATTATTATTATTAGCCATATAGTGCAAGGAAGCCTGAGGCTTAAGCTACACCAGCCAAAAAAAAAAAAAAAAAAAAATTTCCAAGTTACTCTGAGAGAGAGAGAGGAATCACCAAGAAATAGAAGAATGATGATATCCAGCTCAGGACCCTGGGTATGCCAAGCCCATACTCACCAGATGTGAGCCCCTGGGGCTCCAGTTCCTCCTTGAATTTATTTACACTATCAACTTCCACAACAACAGATGGAAGTTTGTTCTAGCATTCAACCACTCGCTAGCTAAATGAAAATTTCCACACATCTAATCTACAACTGTCTTTCCTCAATTTGAATCTGTGCCCTCTCAGGTTCTTAATCTGTACAAGAGGAAGAATCCCATCAGCATTCAGCTTGCTCAAACCATTTAAAGCCTTATACATCTCAATCAGATCACCTTGCAGGAGCCTAGTCTCCAGATGCTGCAGTTTGCAGAACTTAAGCCTTTCTTGGTAAGAGCACCCATTTATTCCCCTCATTTGCATAAATTCTACCTGCAAAATCGTTTTTAAAATATATATTGTAACACTTCAAATGGAGTAATATTGTCTTTAATATAAATTTGAAGTACTCTTTAAGTTCTTCAAATAATGCTAAACCATCAATAACAGACTCATTACGATCAATATCACTTAATTTAATATGTAAATCTTTTCAATGATTTAATAAATCATCATCTGACAATTTTTTAATTCAGAAATATTATAAAATATTTTAAATATTTCTACATGTTCTTTCATATTTCTAAACATTTCAGTTAATGAGAAAATTGTTGTGTCCATAATTTGAAAGAAAAAATTAATTTTGAAATTTTGTTGCGATCCTGAATACCTTCCTCTCTACTTTCATAATTGAAATGACATCTTTTCAATCTTTTCCTTACCGTGCTTGCTTCTGGAAACGAAGCGTCATTGCCAATGGTAGCAATCATATTATTAGCCGAATCAAGAATTTTTTGGAATGCATCCTCTGTTCTATTTTCTTGAAATATTTCGTAATTTCCCATTGGTAGGGGTGTTCAAGTCAAGGATGTTCCATGTTTCCCATGCTATTTGATTCATACGCAGAAGCACTGATGAAAGAGTTCAAAGAAGAGCAGAAAGGAGGTATAAAAGTAAGAGAAGAGAAGATAAAAGACAATATGATTTGCAGATGACTAGATATTGATTGCTAATAATGAAGAATTACAGAGCTCCTTGGACATCTTGAACAGCACAATAAGGGAGTACAATATTAAGATTAACAGCAATAAAAGCAAGGTAATGTTAATTTCAAAGTGGCCAGGAAGAAGAATTAATATACCATTAGGTGGAATAATATTGGAACAGGTCAACAGATACTTGGGAAGCATAATGACAGAAATTGGGAAAAGTCTGGAAGAAATAAAATCAAGAACTGCAATGGGCAAAGAGGCATTTAGTAAAAGAAAAGAAGTATTGAGAATAAATTTGAAGGAGGAATTAAGAGAGCAAAATTAATATGGACCGAATTGTAACGAATGGGCCTGGTGTACTGGGGTCCATGGTTGTGAAGAATATACAATGATAACCCAGTTTAATATAATACAATAAAATATACAATGGCAGAAGCTTTCAAGACTGACAAGTCTCTTTTTCAACTGATAATTTGATTTGAATACAATGGATAAGTGCAATGAGTTGAGAGTGAGGCACGTTATTCATTTCCTATTGTTGTTGCACGGACGTGCACGGTTTTTTACTCCAGTGTTTATCCAGCGTTAAAATGGTTTGTCTCTAGGATGGGGTGCAGATGTGTGCCTTTGCAGCGGTTTATGGCCTTTGGATTGTTTAATATATTAAGTGACTCTAGCCATAGGCAGTGGCGAAAGTGTTGTGAGTGGTCTACTATTTCAAAGTCACGTTTGGGATCAAGATCGTGGTTGGTGGCCCAAAAATGTTCCACAACTGCGGATTGGTCAGTTTCGGAAAGCCGGATTGCTCTGTCATGCTCCGTTAGGCGATCTTGAAGACATCTTGATGTCTCTCCTATGTAGCAGCTCTCACAGTCTCTACAGGTGATGCGATATATTACATTGCTGTGTAAGAGAGGTGTGACAGGGGTCTTCACACTGGAGACAAGTGAACGTAGGTTTCTGCAGGTTAACTGTATGCATTTGATGTTGTAATTTCTTAGAATTTTTGAGATCCGTCCTGACACGCCTGGATAATAGAGAATGTAGGTGGACGGTATACTGTCTTGGTTCGGTGGTCTTGGGTGGGATGTGAGTTCTTGTGCCTGTAATAGGCACCTGTTTAGCACATGAGATGGATAACCACATTTGGTTAGGTCCGCCTTCACATGGGAAATCTCGTTATGTCTAGTTGCATCAGTGCTGGACTGGCTCCAAGCCCTGGAGAATAGGGTGTGGGCAGTGCTGTTGAGATGACTGGGTGCGTGGCCGGATCTGTAGTTAGCAAATTGTCCGCACCATATGGGTTTGCGGTATACCGAAGTCTCTAGACATGGGCCTATGCGATGCACTAGGACATCCAGGAATGGGAGCACGTCGTTGACCTCTAACTCTATAGTAAACTGGATGAAATTAGACAGGGTGTTGAGGTATTCCAGTAATGCTGTTTCAGAGCCACGTGGTATTACAGTAAAAATATCATCAACATATCTGCACCATGTTGTAATAGGTACAGGTGGGTTCAGGTGTATCTGCTCCTCTAAATCTTCCATGGCGATGTTGGCTACTACGGAACTAACAGGGGCACCAATAGCAGTGCCATGCACCTGCTGGTAGACTGAATCTTCAAAGGTGAAGATGCTGCTTGATAAGCATAGGTTGAAGGCGGTACAGATGTCATCAGCGGAGCGATGTTCTGGATTGGAGGCTTAAGTCGTTCTCGAGAAGCATTCTGGCGCAGTGCACGGCCTGTTGGACGGGAATTGAAGTGAATAAAGAAACCACATCAAATGATGCCGTGACGTTGTTGTTGTTGTCAGGGATTGAAAGGTCCTTAATGAGGTGGATGAATTCGCTGCTATTTTTGATGGTGTGTATGGTATTTCCTACAAGAGGTGAGAGGATGCGCGCAGTATGCTTGGATAGTTCATACGTTGGGGCATTGCAGCACGACACTATGGGTCTGAGGGGAATACCCGGTTTGTGTATCTTTGGCAATCCATAGAATTACGGTAGTTGGCAACCAGTAGCATGTAGAAGATGCTGAGTTGTAGTCGAGATTTTCTTATCTTTAAACCATGTGTGGAGGAGTTTATTGATATGTGTCTCTAGACATTTCAAGACCTTAATGGGTGGATCAGACTGAGGTTCATATACGTTTGGGTCTAGTAGTAGGGTCAGGGCTTTCTATCGGTAGGTTGACCGGTCTAACACAATGGTCCGGCACCCTTTATCAGCAGGAAGTACGACGATGGTGTTGTCTTTTCTTATAGATGAAAAAGAGACTTGTCAGTCTTGAAAGCTTCTGTCATTGTATATTTTATTGTATTATATTAAACTGGGTTATCATTGTACTATATGGCTCCGGGACGTGGACCCTGGGAAAGAGGTGATGACGGCTAGAAACTTTTGAGATGTGGGTGTGGAAGAGAACGGAAAGGGTGAAATGGGTGGACAGAGTGAGTAATGAGATTTTGAGGAAAGTAGAAGAGAGAATGTTAGTAAAGAATTAAGGAGACAAAATAACTTTATAGGACATGTATTGAGAAGAGAAAGCATGTAGAGGAAAGGGATTGAGGGGTAGATGTGAGGGAAGAGAACTACTGGAATGATGGATTGGATGATAACAGGAAATTATGCAGGAATTAAAAGGATAGCACAAAATAGAGAATCACGGCAGCAGTGGAGCCCTGAACCTGCCTGAGGGCAGAGAACTTGAAGAAAAAGATTTTGTATCTGCAAAATATAATTTTACCCCAGGGGCTCACATCTGGTGAGCATGGGTTTGGCACACCCAGGGTCCTGAGCTGGATATCATCATTCTTCCCTTTCTTGGTGATTCCCTTCTACTTTTGACTCTCTCTCTCTCTCTCTCTCTCTCTGAGAGTAACTCAGAAATTTTTTTTGGCTAATTCAGCATAAGCCTCAGGCATCCTTGCACCATATGGTTAACAACAATAATAATAATAAATATGAAACATAGATCCAGATAAGCAAATTAATGTCTGCAATTTCATGTACTGTATTTATTTCAAATGAATTATTTGCCTGCCTTGTTGATACTGGTAATCAGTGGTGGATCCAGAAAAACAATGGCAAGAGAAGCACCATTTGTGACAGGGGAGCACCATTTTGTGTCTTGTTTGTGCACAAAGCATAAAATAATGCACAGAACAAAACACTCAAGGTGGTAGATGACTTTCATCGACCGGTGAAATACCACCACTTTGCTTATTGGAGGCTTGAAGTGGTGAAACCCATGTTTAGTCTCTAGAGCAAAGTTTCCGGTATCCCCCTCCCCCCCATATTTCTCCTTCAACCCATGCACGGTACTAAGTACTATAGGTTTTGATACCTTTCGTGTTTGGGGTTTTCATAAAAAAAAAAAAAAAAAAATGACACTCAAACAGAATGTGATTGGCGGACACAGGCACACAGCTAAAGTCTGGATTACTTTGAAGTAAACATTACGCACGACCAAACTGCATGACGCCTCGAACTAGAATGGCGATCACATCAGTATCAGAGTTGCCAACTGTAGTCAGTTGAAAATAGCCGAGCCACAATGCAGAAATAGATAAAATCCTATATTAACAATGAAAAAATAATTTTTTTTTGTAGCTAAAGAGAATTTAAACGATTGGTGTATATTGTCCGAAAAACGACAGGAGGATACGTGCCCTACCCTGTATTCACCATTGCTGGTAAACGATGGAAGTCGTGCTGGTTATCTGATTGGTTTTAACCAATCAAGTTGCCAGCGCGAGTTCAGGGTACATAGGACAGGTGGTTGGATAGGTTTTAAGGGTAACACTAAGTTGAAGAATGGTAATCCCTTTGGTTCTTAATTCATGCTTAGCAGCAGCACTAATTGACTCAATTGCTTGAAAGCCAGAGGTGCAAACAATGCGTTCCCAATAAAGTCTCTCATAATCCATTGGTTATATGGAAGTAGTCTTCATTTTACTGAAACTATTTTAAATGAAATTACCAAGGGGAATTTTAAAAAATTACTATATAGAAAAAATTTCTATAAAGAAGTTCGTTAAACAGAGGTCCGACTTGTACATGTCAAAAATATTTTTGGCAACCTCCTGAACTGCCACCCGTAAGCGACGCTTACCTCGCCTACCCACTTGTGACGGCCCTGTGGAGGTCATTGTAGTGCCTTCTAAACCCATCTTTCAGTCTTTGTTTATTTTGTATGTTTGAGTGGGGTCTCTTTGTTAAGGTTGAGTGTTGTGCCATTTGCATATTTTTCTATGGTTTGGTAGATTAGTGCTGTGTTTTCCTGGAAGTAATCCAGCAAGTTCTTAATCACCTTCTCTTGTTCAATAAGGTCAGTCAATCCCCTCCCTCTCTCTAGACTGACCAGACTGACCAGATGATGGTCAGTCTCTCGATGGCCAACTTTGAGTGTGTTTGGTGGCTCTTAGTCATCATTATCCTAGTTGATCTCATAATCTCTTCCATGTCGGCGTTGGTCCAATCTATGATTCCACCATCAGTACTTGGATGGTGTAGGTGTTTATGGCTGTTATTTATTTATTCATTATTATTATTATTTCTCCCTGATTGGGGGTTCCACCTCATGATGAGTATTGCTACCAAGTACACAGGGTGGTTATGTCTGGTGTTATGGTTGGTCGAGGAACTCTCTGACTATCTTACAGGTGTTCAGGATTTCAACTTTCTGGAGTTCCTTATAGGTGTTCTCTGGGAGACCTAATGCTGCTACCTGTTATATATAGTCTTTGGCACCATACCAGTGGTTGACACGATGATCGGGATGGTCGTTACTTGCTACAGTCATATGCAACATCTCTTTGATCTCCAGTCTTAGTTTCATGTACTTCCTGATTTTCACCTTCTGGGTTTTCTGGAGGTTGCCAGTGTTGGGCACTGCTATGTCAATCAGATAGGTTTTCCTTCTTGTCCACAAGGGTCTGTTATTATGGTGCAGTCCCGATACAACTTGTGGGTTGGGGTCTCTAGCCACCTGGGGTTCATACTTGTAATATGGTACATTTTTTTGATCAACTGGTTATTATTATTATTATTATTATTAGTGGAAAACAATACAAGAAAACATGTTTATACAGTATTAGCCAAAAAAAAAAAAAAAAGAATTAGCACTTTCCATTTCACCTGTCCCTCCCCTTTAACAGTTTATTAGTTTTCTCTTTTAGCTAGTTTATTTAGTTTATAGGCTATAATTTCTAGTTCAGTTTCTAGTTTATCTAGTCTATTTAGATCAATGAGAATAAAATAAGATCAAGTATGGAACTCAAAAGTAACTGCTAACTGAGTGTCAGAAAATTGCTCAGAAAATCAGAAAAGAAGCTCACACCTATAAGCTTCATTTGTCTTATTTGGGCTTACAAAAAAACAAAATTGAATAAATCTTTCAATTTATAATTTAAGGAGGTGATGAAATTGGATGCATAAATAAATAATGAATTTATGTATCACATGAAATGTACATCTATTTATTTATGTTACATCTATTTATGAGCACTGTGTTCATAAATATATTAACATCCCTGTTATCAAGACAATAAGACAATTCCAGTTTTCCAGTCATGATACTTGTAAATGCGCATTCAGTAGTTCACTACCATGTGACAGTACAACGGTAATTTTATTGTCATTGCCCTCATTCCCCTTCAAAGCAGTTTAACAAATTTTGGAGTTTGCAATGTAAATCCATTGAGTGACCTAGCCTTATTTGGGTACAGTTTTTGTTTTTTTTTTAACAGCATATATTAATTTCCAGGTTATTTTTTAATATGCAATTCTAAAATTAAAAATGTTTCATACAGCGTGTGCATTCAAAAAATTCTTTAAAATGACACCCAGTAAATTTTATGAAAACTAGAGGTGGCCTATATAGGCAAAAAAGAATGTTTAAAGGAACACAGTGCAATTAAGAAGCTATACTTAAATTAAAAATTCATGGTTGAAAGGTTAGAAGTTTCACTTTTTAAAAATGAACAGACAGAACAGAAGAAAGTAAAGTTCAAATGCTAGAACAACCCATGGGATTCTTTGCCAGTAGTTACAAAAAAGTGATTATTCCACTGTATACTACAATGGTTAGGACTTATCTGGAATACTACATTAGGATAGCAGATTTGAGGATTTACTCAACCAGTCATGTTGACAAAAAAAATCACATGTTAAAACTGAAATTGAAAATGGCTGAAACTAATAGTTTAATAATAGCTGCAGACAAAGATGTAAGTGATTCTGGCACTGCTTCTATTTGAACATCCAGCAGATTGGAGAAAAAGTAGTCAAGGATTTCAAGGCTTGCTGGTTATCCTTAAGAAACAAGCAAATGTTTGTTATTTGGTTTTTTTAGAAGCATTAGCAACTAAGGCCATAACCCTCCGGGATATGCGGTGGTCATTCCCTGACCTTTCCGCATCCTCTGTATTTGGTGGTGACAGGCTAGAACCCTGGTCTAATCAAGAAGCGTGTGCTACGCACTGCTGCTTCTTCCCTTTGCTTGCACCTCCCTGGCTACAGAGGCGCAAGCAAATACATGGACTGTGCTAAGTTTACTAAGAGTAAAAACAGGTGCACATATACTTGTGTGTACAATAATGCTAGGAGCATAGTAAATAAATTTGATGAATGTGAAATACTGGTCAAGTCATCAAATGCAAACATCATAAGGATATCAGAGACATGCTGTCACTCATGTAAAAGGAATGTAGAATTTGAATACGTGGGTACAATGTGCACAGAAAATACAGACAGAACAGAACAAAATACAGGAAGAGTTATGCTTCTGGTTAAGAAGCATATAAAACCTAAGGCAGTGCATCCAGTTGACAGGAATGACAGTTAAAGTAGTTCAGTTGTAACATAAACATCTGGTGAGTATGGGCTTGGCACACCCAGAGTCCTGAGCTGGATATCATCATTCTTCTCTTTCTTGGTGATTCCTTTCTCTCTCTCTCTCTCTTTCAGATTAACTCAGAAATTTTTTTTTTTTTTTTTTTTTTTGCCTGGTGCAGCAAAAGCCTCAGGCTTCTTTGCACCATATGGCTAATAATGATGATAATAAGCCCTGAGAAAACAAAAAAAGGGAGTATGAGTGACTGATGATTATAATAAAAGTCGCAATCTGAACACCTGTAGGTTAGTCAGAGATTTCCTCACCAACAGTAACACCAGACATTACAACCACCCTGTGTACTTGGTAGCAGTACCCATTACAGAGTGGAATCCCCCAATCAGGGAGAAATAATATAAGAGCAACAGTAATAATAATAATATGTCAGTGTTAATGCTATGTGATTATAAGGCGGAAATTATCGCTTTCATTTTTGCCGCTAATATCCGTTTGTGAACGCTAAACCCAACTGCTCCCTTGGAAGGGGAACAGCTTTGTCATTTCGAAATTAGCCCTTTCAAAATAAATTGAAGAAAAAAAATATCATTGTAAATTCAAAATAAACCCAATGCCCGCATCTGTTTTCCCCATGTGAATAACAAGGGCAAAGCTAACAGCAGGACTGGCTCTAGGCTTAGGCACAATGGCTTTCGGGCACCAACATCGTAAAAAAAAGTAATAGTATTAAAGGGTACTAGAGAGTCGAAGCGTTGGTGGTATGAGCAGTGACCCCCGAAAAGCCGTACTGCAAGGGGGCACCGTTTTTAGCATTTTTTGGTTTGCCTATTTGATTTTTTGTACCAGGCGCCGGCCTGACGTAGCCCAGTGGTCAGGAGCGAGAGTGCATAGCACGCTTTCCTTGAGTGGACCGGAGTACAATCCCGTGACTACTAAATACGATAAATATTTGTACAGAATTGACGATTTATTGTAAACGTTTTGATCAAAAAATTTATTTTTGGGGCGCCTATTTTACTTTTCGCACCAAACTACGTTTTATCACTCTACAGCTGTGAACCAGTCTGGGGCATTCAATAAACTAGAAAAATTAAATAACCGGTTAATCAATCAATTATTAGTTAACTAAGCAGTTAACTGCATTAATAGGTCTTTGAAAACTAATTTATATATGCCTATTAAACAGGAAGTATAATAGGCATGTATAAATTAGTTTTCAAAGACCTATTTAATCTTCATGATCTTATAGTATAATCTTCATGATTATAGGTGCGACGAGAAGTTTAAAAATATTTTGCTGGAAGCAGAAGATATTGCAATAAAATTAGATATTGAAAAAAAAAATTGAAAAAATTAGAACACGGAGACGAAAAGTAATGTTTCCCTACGAAAATAAAGATGAAGCAATAGGCGTTGAAGAAGAAATTTTTAAAATAACTTTTTTTTGGAAAATTTTAGACCACGCCATCACTGCTTTGAAGGATCGTTTTGACTTGTTAGCGAAACAATAATAATTTTTTATATTCTTTTGAATTTAAATAAATGTAAGTCTATGAATGACATAGAACTTTTAAAACATTGTATGAATTTAGAAATACTTTTAACAGCAGAAAAAGACATATCGGGAACTGATTTGCTTCTCAAAATTAGATATCTTCACTGTTCATATTCAAATGAAGAAATGTCACCCGCGAAAATTCTCCAATTCATTTGTGATCAGCAATTACCATTTTCGTTACCAACCTACTGTATTCATTGCAAACCTAGCGCAGACAGGAGTTTTTCGAAACTGAAATTTATTAAAACTCATTTGAGAACAACTACGAGTCAGGAAAGATTAGACGGTTTAACAATATTTTCGACTGAACGAGATATTTTAAAAGAACTTGATATGGAAGAATTGATAACAAATTTTGCTATAGTAAAAGCCAGAAAAGTTTTAATTTAGTTAAAAAATTGTTTTTGCTACGATTTTCAATAATTATGCTTATACTTTATAGACACAGCTCATATACTTTATTTAAGATTATTTTGCTTTGTTTTTGCAAAATTATTACATTTATTATTACTATTATACACCTATTTTATAAGAATAATTTTAAATATTTTATTCAAGAATTTTATACCTTTTTACAAAAATATATACCTTTTGTAAATTTAATTTTATGTAAGATTTTTTGAATATGTTCTATTACGACATTCCCCTTTTGTAAAATTTATAAAGCTTAAAAATTTAAAAAAAAAAAAAAAAATTACCAGGCACTGAAAACCACGACTAACGTCGTCACATATCCTCAAGCCGTCCCTGTTTGATGATTTTAGATTTTCAAAAAATGTAGCTACAGACAATGAGAAAAATATATATATTTCATTCCGAAGAAGGGTTATATTTTCAACCAATCATAAATCGTTTGCAGATACAGTGGAATCAGACATTAAAATGTTCATACAATTTCCGATAAACGACTTCTTCATTAAACAATGTGACGTCTGCAGGGGACATCCCGATGGTGCGATGCATTATTCGATTATAATTATCAGTAATGTCTGGAAGCATATGAACATATTTCTTACTTTTAGAATAAGTTATCCATTTGAATATTTTTTCTTTCAGAGTTCTGATGAACCGCTCTGCTATTGCTGGCTTTTTTTCCGATCTAATAGTATAGAAATGAATGTTAAGAGACTTAAATAAAGTCTTTACCTCTTTATTTGTAAACCCCTTTCCTTGGTCTGTGTTGAGATTAAAAGGCGTTTCTTCTTTGAAAATAGACTTGAACGCCTAAACCATTTGTTGTGAAGTTTTATTTTTAAGTACCTTTTCAAGATACATTTGGGTGAAACGTATCTTGAAAAGGCGTCGATACAAATGAGAAGATAGGATATACCTCTGTTCTCTTTAGACAGATTGGAAACATCTGCTAAATCACACTGAAATGTATGGTGAAGTCCCGGAACTACTATCTTGTTCCGGAGAAAATTAAGTCGTTGCGATCTGTGTCGCACATAACTTGGCTGGATTTCCAAGTACTCTTTCACAATATGACTGGGTAACTGTGCATGCTTTTGCAATGCCTTAACACCACTGAAACTACCTACAACACGAGGGTCGTTGTAATCGTCTAACATATTCTTGTTCTTTTCCAGATAGAGGAAACATACGAAAAAGACTCGTAGGAGTGCTGGTGGTACTTATACTAATGGCACTGGGATCCTTCTACAACCTGCCACTGATGGAGGGGTTACAGAGAAGTGTGAACGAAACAAAAGAATTTACAGTTGTAAAAAATATGTCAATGAGCATACCTCCCTCATTGTAATTTTTATTATTTTTTATTTTCAACCAATAAAAATTATTCTTTTTTGCAAATATTATCCGTGTCTGTGTAATTCTCTAGTATTAGAGAGAAAATAACCTTTTAACCACTACTTAATTTTAAATTTTACTTTGTATACATTTTTCTCATCAACATATACAGAGGTTTGAGAAAATAACAATCATTGCAGATAAACTTGATAATGCTCCAAGCACGTGTTTAATTTTCAACTTTTCAACAACAGGTAATAATCTTTTAACAACTGCTTAACTGCTTTTACTTTGGAACAGATTTTACAAACCAACATTGCAGATAAACATGACAAACTCCAAGGAAACACATAAGTTTAATTTTTCAGCTTTTCAAGAACAGGTGGAACTTTGGAAGAAAAACTAAGAATACAGATAATTTTATTTTCAGGTTTTAACAACAGATGAAAACAGCAAGGATTTTTTTATCTTTCAGGGAAAAAAAAAAGAAGTTTTTCATCCCGCATGTATTTTCTTCCACAAACAAAGTGACACGGCGGTGGGCGTGCGGCTGCCCACCCCACAGCATAAGCACTCCAAAATAAAACTTCCCAGAAGATGACCCATCCCCGTGGGCTCCCCCCCAAGAGGAAGCCCACCCTACCTAGCCCTCTTTCTTCTGCTTACCTTCTTTCTTCACCTCAATCTCTCACCCCTTCTCCTATTTCAAAAAAAAAAAAAAAATTATTTTTTTATTTTTTATTTTTATTTATTTATTATTTTTATTTTATTTTATATATTTATTTATTTATTTTTGTTATTATTATTATTATTTTTTTAATTTTATTTTATTATTTTATTTTATTTTTTTGGCTCTCCCTGGGAAGTTCAGGCTAACCCCAGGGTCGGCCAGCCAGAGTTCTCTTCCCACATACCTGGTCCGGCTCCCAGTGCCAGTGACGGTAACTAGCGGTCTGTGGTGTTCCACAGACCCTAGGCTAAGCGGCCAGATGAACAACATAACCCGCACTAAGCAAACATGAACATACACTAACATATGCTATCTGGCCTTGACAGTACTGTCTTACTTCACAAGAGATTCAAATGCAGAGTTGTGCGAAAGCACCGGTGCCGCTTGTCAAAAAACACTATGTACTAAGTCACACTACTCTCAATAGACCTTCCCAATTAAGACGTCTGCGCGCATAGCACAGTGGTATCGTCACCGTCCTCCCCACACCGGGTGGAAAAGGCCTGGGTTCGAATCCCGTCGATGACGCGAGGAACTTTAATGGGCTTTTTTCACTCCCTGGCTGAGTTAGTCGGTCACAGGCATAGATAGCAAGGTTTTTCTCCCCAGTAACTGGGGTTTTTTGGTCCAGCAAAACAGGCAAATCGACCATAGAACATACGCAATTTACAAACACAAATACGGGTTAATGTATTTCATTACGGGCAACCCTAAAATAATATTCCCCCTCCCCAGTTAAGACGTCTGCGCGGTAGCACAGTGGTATCGTCACCGTCCTCCCCACACCGGGTGGACAAGGCCTGGGTTCGAATCCCGTCAATGCCACGAGGAACTTTAATGGGCTTTTTTTCACTCCGTGGCTGAGTTAGTTGGTCTCAGCCGTAGATAGCAAGGTTTTTCTCCCCAGCAACTGGGGTTTTTTTCGTCCAACAAAACAGGTAAATCAACCATAGAACATACGCAATTTACAGACACAAATACGGGTTAATGTATTTAATTACGGGTAACCCTAAACTAATAATAATAATAATAATAATAATTCCAGTTAAGACCGGTCTGCACGGGTAGCAGAGTAGTATCGTCGCCATCTTCCCCACACCGGGTGGAAAAGGCCCGGGTTCGAATCCCGTCGATGACGCAAGGAACTTTAATGGGTTTTCACTCCTTCGCTGGGTTAGCAAGGTTTTTTCTCCCCAGAAACTGCGGTTTTTCGTCCAGCAAATAGACAAATCGACCATAGAACACACGCAATTAACAGACAGCACGGCAGTTGAATTTAATTATTCAGGTGGCCTAAATATAATAGTTTTTCCCAATTAAGACCCACATTACACTGCCACATAACTAACGTTAAAATAATTCACTATGACGTCACAACCGATACATTCAAACCATACATCTAACCCGAAGCTAACGGGGAGCCATTAGCTTAGATGAATCATTGAAGCCTGCTGGACATCAACAACCCCAGTTCACGGCCCATCCTCCAAAATAAAATAAAAAAATCTGAAAATTAAATTCTTAAACTACAACTAATGCCATCTGCCGAGAGAAACACAAACTAACGCCAGAAAAATAAACATCTTTTCCTGACTCCCTCTCAGGCAATGGTCAAGTCAAATGCATGTACTGAAAAGCATTTGGTTCAAATCCTATCCGAATACTACTGTGAGAGAATCCTTGGATTCAGGGAAGATCCCTATGGACTGGAGAGGTGCGAACAGTTGTTGTTGTTGTTGTTTTGGTTTTTAGGAGCATTAGCAACTAAGGCTATATTGCTCTGGGATATGCGGTGGTCATTCTCTGACCTTTCCGCATCCTCCGTATTTGGCGGTGACGGGCTCGAACCCTGGTCTAATCAAGAAGCGTGTGCTACCACTGCTGCTCCTTCCCACCTGGCTACGGAGGCGACGGTGCGAACAGAACATGAACTAGGCAATCCTAAGCCTGGGGCAAAAGTGTTATAAGTACACCCCCCGTTATATGTAGATAGTCAATCTTTCAGTAGCTTAGGTAGTGATATGTTCCCCCCCAGGCGTCGCCGACCTACGCCCGGGGGAATCATATGTTTTCTTCTACACTCAGGGTGGTGGGGAATGAAAAAGTCTTGGGGTAATTGTGCAGTCGGACATGAAACTCTCTGAGCTGTGCAGACATTCTGCCAAAACAGTTAATGTTTTTTTTTTTTTTTTTAGGAGCATTAGCAACTAAGGCCATATTACTCGGGGATATGCGGTGGTCATTCCTTGACCTTTCCACATTCTCCGTATTTGGTGATGATGGGCTCGAACCCCGGTCTAATCAAGAAGCGTGTGCTACGCACTGCCGCTCCTGCCCACCTGGCCACGGAGGCGCCACAGTTAATGGGGTTCTGACAATGATATTGTTTGTTTGTTATTTTGGTTTTTAGGAGCATTAGCAACTAAGGCCATATTGGTCCGGGATATGCGGTGGTCATTGCATGACCTTTTCGCATCCTCCGTATTTGGTGGTGATGGGCTCGAACCCCGGTCTAATCAAGAAGCGTGTGCTACGCACTGCTGCTCCTTCCCACCTGGCTACGGAGGCGCCTTGGCAATGATATGCAGAAACTTTGCTAGCAGGGATAAAGAGGCGATTATCAATTTGTATAAAGCCACAGTTAGGTCATATCTTGAGTAATGAACACAGGCTGGAGGCCTCACTTTAAGAAGGATGTAGATCTGCTGGAACGGGTGCAGAGAAGGACAATCAGGTTGATGAAGGGAACAAAAGCGTGCTCTCCCCAAGAAAGGGTTCAGTTCTGCAAATTGCAGCGTTTAGAGACCAGGAACATGTGGGGAGATCTCAAAGGTGTGACGTATTTAAAGCCTTGATTGGATTGAGTAAGCTGAATGTTAATGGCACTCTTCCATATACATGCATAAATTCAAGTTGATGACTGATGGTTGCAAGGTAGATATATGGCAGTTTGCCTTCAGCCAGCCCTCGTGGGTAGCACAGTTGGTGGACCCGCCGTCCTCCCCACACTGGGTGGAAAAGACCCGAGTTCGAGTCCCGTCGATGACGTTACGAATTTTCATGGGCCATTTTCAAAATGTGGCTGAGTTAGCCGATCTCAGGTGTGGGAAGAATGTTTTTTTCTCCCGGAAGATAGGGTTTTTCTTCCAACAAACAGAAAAATCGAGCACAGGACACACGCAATTTACAAACAGTATATACGGAGCAATATGGCCTTAGTTGCCGATGCTCCTAAATCTCTATAACGAGGCCTTCAGCCAGCAAGTGGTTGATTGCTGGAACAGGCTTTCATCTTCTGCTGTTGTGGAAATGGATGGGTTGAATGAATTCAAGGGAGAACTAGACAAATTCTTGGAGGGTACGGATGGGTAAATTTTTTTTTTTTTTTTGGCTGATGCTATATCAGCTTCCTTTCTTTCATCATTGCCATTATACTACCGTTACTACTTTCCTTGTGCTGAAGGTCCTTCTGGATCTTCAGCACCATAAGGTTTATATATTTTTCCCTTGGGAGTATTAGGTTTTTCATACAATGGTTTTGTACTCTTGCACAGGAATCTTCATATCAATTACATTTGAATTTATTGGTTGTTTTGCTGCATGATCTGCGTTTTCATTTCCGAGTATATCGTAATACGCTGGGATCCAGTAGAATACCACTGTATGTTGGTTGCCTTGTAGCTGGTTCAGTTTAAATCTGATTTTTTTTCAGCACGGGATGGTAATTGTGTGTTTCAGTTGGCAGAACTTAAAGCATCGGTATAGATGATATGCTCTGCGCTGGTTTGGAAATCTAGGTAGATGACAAAAAGTTCTGCAGAGAAATTGTTGAACTCTTCCTAAAGTGAGATAGAGAGCAGAAACGGTGAAAGCAGGTAAAACTTCCCAAAAGTCTTATCTGTTGCAACTATTGTCTTGTCTAATTTCGAACTATCAGTGTATATCTTGTCAATGCCACGACGGTGTGCTGCTGTCATCAGGGCCAGAGGCGGTTCAACTAACTATTAGTTTGCACCGGGTGAACTTTTCATTTTTTTTCTTTAAAATGATAAATGCAAGCAAATTGAGGGCTTCTGATAACATTTCAGCCATAATTGTCGTGTTTATCAAAATTGTTGTATAAAGGTTGCAAATGCTCATTTTGGAATATTTTGAGAGCACTTGTCAACTATTACTTAGCTTTGCCTTAACTATTAATAAATATCTTTTGTTCATATTTCTATTTGTGATGCTAGTCATTAATTTAACATACCGTCTCGAAAAAGGGTTAGAAATGTGAAATTCCTAGGCGACCACTTTCTTTGAACACCAGTGTATAGGCATGTTAAGATACGATATGAATTAGGCGCCAATACAAGGTTTTGCCTCAAGCGAAACAAACGCTAGCGCCAGCCCTGCGAGAAAAAGACCTGAGCTCGAGTTCCGTCGATGACGAGAGGAATTTTAATGAGCCCTTTTTACACGTGGCTGAGTTAATCGGTCTCAGGCGATATTAGCATGGTTTTTCTCCCAGAACCTCAGGATTTTCGTCCAGAAAAAAAATGTCGACCTCAGAACAGACGCAATTTACAGACAATATACAAGAAGCAATATGGACTTAGTCGCTGATGCTTCTAAAACTCTACAACAACAACATAGACTGGAGAGCCATAGTCCAGACGCGATCTAATTAAAGCTTGACAAAGATTGAGAACTAGCACAATTAGCACCCCAGTTTTTGGCAAATATTATGTAAAATGTGCCAAATAAAATAATATATAAATATACACTGGTGTGCATATTTATATATTATTTTTTATAACATATAAATATGCATAATTTAAAGACCAGTCAGGTTTTCACCTGTAGCTTCTCATAGGAGTGGCCTGGATATGGGAAAAGTATACCAAAGGAACCTCGTGAGATACAGACATGATGAAGGAAACAAAACCACAAAAAAAACGGTACAGAGGGACTTTATTCAAAAATGGCAACATAGCACTGGCTGCCATGATACAGATACATCACTACTAAAGATGGAACAAAGGGAAGAGGAGGTCCTCAGTACGAGATATGGCCACCCTTAATGTCTGGTGGGTGTGGACTTGCCGCTAGGCGTCTCCCCAGAGTGTCCCATATGTTTGCGATGGGATTTAGATCAGTAAACGGGCAGGCCAATCCATACGAACAATATTCTCACTTTCCAAAAGCATATCAACAGCTGCAGTGCGATGGGGTTGTGGCGTTAAAATCCATAAACACGAACTCGAGACCAATGGTACCACGGAATAGACGAACATTGGGAAGGATTACCACAGTAGCGTAGCATGCACCGGTTATAGTACCGCCTTCCAATATCTGGAGTTATTATTATTATTTTTATTAGCCATATGGTGCAAGGAAGTCTGAGGCTTATGCTGCAGTAGCCAAAAAAAAAATTTCTGAATTATACCCCGATAGAGAGCGAAGTAGAAGGGAATCACCAAGAAAGAGAAAAATGATGATATCCAGCTAGGGACCTTCGGTGAGCCCAGCCCATACTCACCAGATGTGAGCCCCTGGGAAAAGTTATGTATGTCCATCCAAGATAGTTCAGTGTGTGTGCTCAGTGTTCAGTGTGTTAAGGGTCAAACGGTATAAGGGGTTTCTCCCATCACTGCGAGTTTACATTGTCGTGCGATACAATACGCTCTAAATGCCAGAGATTTAAAAGTGTATGGATATTGTACAGTGTAGTGTTGTGTACCATTGTTCATCTGGTCGGTTAGCCGCTGAGCCCCTAATGGGCCACAACGTTGCCCACATTTTTCCCCATGGAGCAAACCAGGTACACCAGCACATAATTTGAACTCTGGCAGACCCTGCCACCTAATTTCCTGGGATTTCAATGGCAAGGGCCTAAAAAAATAAAAATAAATAAATAAATAAATAAATAATAAATAAATAAAAATTTACAAAAAATTAAAAATTAACGACTCTGTAGGAGTTATATGCAGAAAGGTGTATGAGGCTGAAAAATTGGGCGAACAGAATTTTAGTACTTTTAAGTTTCGACTGTGTGGGGCATACACTGTGAGAAGTGGTTATTATTTTTAATTTATTTTATTTTTTTTTAGAACCATTAGCAACTAAGGCCATATTGCCCCAGGGATATGCAGTGGTCATTCGCTGACCTTTCCGCCTCCTCTGTATTTGGTGGTCATGGGCTCGAACCCCAGTCTAATCAAGAAGTGTGTACTATGCACTGCCGCTCCTGCCCACCTGGCTACAGAGGCGCCAGGGTGGGTGGGGAGATTGAAGGCTGGGGGTAGAAGTTGGAAGCAACGGGTCGATAGAGAGATTGACCCATGAAATTAACAGTGGGACAGGCCCATGTCCCACAAGAAGAAAGAGTGGGGAGGCAAGGAGGGGAGGAACAGGGACTGCCCCTCCTCTCCCATCCCCCGGGATATGGTAAAGAAGGCACCATGCAAGGGAGCTCTGGTGTAGGTTGCAAATAGGCCTTTGGTGTTGTCATTCCAGTTGGTAAAGTCCAAATTAGTGGTTTGTCGATTTCAGCAGGTTTGTCTTGAGGGGGGTCAAAAATTGTCCTTCTTATAGTTATTAAATGTTTTGTTCTACTAATGGGCATCTTGGTTCAGTGGATATATCTTTCGCTACTCTGGATCATCTTGTTCAAGTCTGCCTTTGTTGTGCCAGGAGGGTTCTTCGTCTTGTGAAGGGATCCTTTGCAAAGCAAGAGAAGGCACTGTATTCATCCTGGGTGTCTAAGAGGTGAGATTCTTGATCATTTGGAATATATCTGATCTTCGTAATGAAGATACAACGAATGTCCTCATATAGCTGGCAATTGTAGACAAGGTGATGCCAGCTCTCAATTCCCCCCGCAGGTACACGTTGGGTCCTCTGTGATGCCAAGAGCGGCGAGTTTAGCATTTATAGAACCGTGACCAGTAAGTAAAAACTTTGTGTATAGGCCTGGCGAGAACAATGGTGGGGGTTTGGGGAAAGTTCTATTGGCATCTGGTAGGAATTTTCTGGTGATCTCCCTCTTGGTCGAGTTTGACCACCTGGTTTGCCAGAGGCTCTGGAAAATATTATTGAAACAGCTAAAAACTGCAACACAAAATACTTCCTCCTAATATCGATTGATTTCGCAGGAGCCTTTGATTCTCTCTGGTGGCCTGCTGTTCTGGCCAGGCTCCGGAAGGCTCATATCACAGGAGACTTATATCGATGCCTCAAATCCTATCTTAAAAACAGGCGAATCACTGTTACCACTCCATACGCCTCTGTTTCTAGGCTGGTCCACAGGGGCTGCCCTCAGGGTTCTGTCCTGGGGCCGCTCTTGTGGAACCTGGTCCTAGACGAGTTCCTTAATTTGGATATTCCAAATGTTAAAACCCAGGCATATGCGGATGACCTGGTTTTGATGCTGCAGGCTGACAGCCGGGCACGACTTGAGACCATAGCAAACCGGGCCACTAGCGACTTGCAAAACTGGGCTAGTACAAATCTCCTTACTATCTCCTCAGAAAAAACAAGTTCAATACTTCTCAAAGGATACCTTGACCCTAGAAGACCACCGCAGATTAAGATAAACGGGAAAACCATAAAGTTTCTAACAGAAATAAAATACCTCGGAGTGATACTTGACAGAAACCTTAGCCTCACACCACATCTCTGCTACCTGAGAACAAAAATAAGAAGATATGCGAGCCTACTGGCCAGAGTCACTAGGAAAGATTGGGGCCTGAAGAAGAGGGCCCTTGGCGTCCTCTATAAGGCATTCTTTATCCCAGTACTAGCCTATGCAGCTGGGGCCTGGTACACAAAGACTAGCACAGCTGTCAACAAGAAAAAACTGGAGATGACACACCGATCGATATTGCCCATAATGATAAGAGCTTGCTGCACTGTGAGCACCCATGCGCTCCAGGTCCTGGCGGGATGCCTTCCCCTGGACTTGGAGATTGCGTGCTGGGGATTGCTGTACCAACATTCCAAAGGAAAAATAGTCTCTCATATAGGATTCACCATAGACCCAACAAACTCCAAAACTGTGGAGAACAGACGGATTTTGCAACACGTGAAATCACTATGGCAAAATCGCTGGAACCTCACTAACAAAGGCTCCATTACTAAGAAGTTTATACCGGATGTAGGACAAGTTTATCCACTCTCCCCAGCCTGGTTTTCGCCTGGACTCAAAACTACCTACCTATTGACCGGACATGGCTCATTTAGAAAGAGGCTATATGACTTTGGAATCGCAGCTACTCCGTGGTGCCCCTGTGGACAGGAGGAGTCCTGGGAGCACGTGGTATATGAGTGTGACCAATACGAGGACCTCAGATGTCAACTATACACCAAGATTCACTCGCTTCTTCGAAACCAAGAGGACATCGTTCTACAAGAGGAAGAGACCTACAAAGCATTCGCACTGTTTGCGCAAAACCTGTTCACAAGACAACGGACCCTACCCTCCCCTTGAGTGGAGGTTTTCCAAAAGTTCACAAATCACGAGACAACAGCCATCCCTAAATGGCCCAGAGTAATGGAAACACAACTAAGACTCTGACTCAATTTGTTCAAAGACACCATAGAAGACCAGAAGAACCCCATCTTGCCCTGTTGGGCACCTGGACTAAAGGACATCCAAGGTTGTCATATGACTCAACATACACTGTTTCTCTATTGAACGGTGCTTTCTTTCCCTTCCCGTGGGGAGAGGGGGCTTTGCCCCCACTCCTTTCCTTTCCCCAAATATCTTCCCTCAGGTGGAGCCAGGGCCCTCCTCCACTGCAATCGCGGGGCCATCCTCTCTATCGGCCCCATACTTCCTTTTCTTCCCTTCAGTCTTCACACCCCCTTTTACTGTTGACTTTCACAGCAATTTTCAGCCCTACGCGTCCAAATTTAACTACATCAAAATTTCCTGCCCGACCCATTTAGACATATAGAAAATATTATTTCAGCGTATAGCCCCTCGCAAGCATCTAAATTATTCTAACAAATGCTAATAACTAACCTCGAACAGCACTTTTTTTTTTTTTTTTTTTTTAAGGTTCTAGCCACTGAAATCCCAGGAAAGTAGGTGGCAGGACCTGCCAGAGTACTATATAGGTAACAACTGGCCGGCCTCCCCGTGGCGAGGTATGGTAACGTCGGGTCCCATTAGGGGCCCGGCGGCTAACAGGCTGGATGAACAAGGGCACAACATGCTAAATACCACATGACCCATATACTTTTAAATCCCTGGCCTGTCCGATACAGTGTACATATGCGGAGATGGGAGAAATCCCAGGAGCCGTTAGACCCAAATATACCTATACCTAGTTTGCCATTCCTGCTGCAGATGGACATTGAGGCGATATTTTTCAGCTGTCTTGCCATTTGCTAGATTAATTGTAAAGTTGAGGAAGGTTTGCGGGTTTCCCTTAGAAAGGTGGTACAGTAGACCATTCTAATGACCTCCAGGTCGAGAGGTAAGGCACCAGCCAGGACCTCAAGGGCCTGAGTGCTCATTGTGCAGCAGGCACGGGAGGCGACGAACATTATGCAGCGTTGGATGGCATCCATCGTCCTGTTGGTGGCAGCGATAGCTTTGTTATACCAGATTTCAGATGTATATGTTATTATCGATGTGAAGGCAGTTTTGAAGAATAAAGATAAGGTCTTCCGGTTGAGTCCTCAGTCTGCTACTGGGGACTCAACTGCTACAGTAGAGTCCCCAGTAGCAGTTGAGTCCCCAGTAGCAGACTGGGGACTCAACTGCTACAGTAGAACGGTCTACTGTACCACCTTTCTAAGGGAAACCCGCAAACCTTCCTCAACTTTACAATTAATCTAGCAAATGGCAAGACAGCAGCCAAGTGATGATGAGATCATCGGCATAAGCTTGGGCATTTACCTCCCCCAGGTCCTTGTTGAGGAAACCATCCATGACAATGTCTCAGAGCAGGGGACCCAACACCAAGCCCTGTGGACAGCCCCCCAGAAAACTGTTCTAAAAACACTCTGGTATGGCGCGTTAACCACTACTTTCCTGTTTGAGAGGTATGTTTTGATAGTTTCATATAGGTTTCTTGGTAAGGTGGCTCTGCGCAACCTGCCAAGGATGCTCAGCCACTAGAGGGTGTCGAACGCCCCAGCGAAGTCGACAGAAATCAGCAAAAAATACTTTTTGTCACAGTTGGCAGCCGATGTGAGCTGGTTGTGAAGGGCGTCCACAGTAGAAAGTCCAGGTTTAAATCCATGGTTTATAGCTGCAATGTTAGCATTCTCATAGCGCTGGAGGATTCTTTGGTATAGGAGTCTTTCAAAGAGCTTACTTATAACAGGAAGTAAATCGATTGGCCTGTAGGATTGTGGTAGGTCAGAGGGCTTGTTGGGACTCTTTAGGGTTCGTTTTAAATTTGCAACTTTCCACTCATTGGGAAAATTTTCAGCTAGTAGGCAGCGGTTGAAGAGATCAAGAATCATCTCCGGGGAGAATTCCATGGTCTTTTTTATTGTCTCCGGCTCAACAAGATCTGTCCCTGGGTATTTTTTGTTTTCAATGAGTGCTGCTGCTGCAGTGTGCAGCTCTTCCATGTTAAAGGGAGGTTCCAGGTTCTGGATTTTGTAGTTGTCGTTATCAAGGCAGAGTTGTAATTGCTCCTCTATGGCTGGGGCCGCAGAATGTGAGGTCTGGAGTGTTACTGACCGTCTGCTCCCATGAAGTAGTCATGGTAGATCGTGGGGTCCTGGTAGTGGTCTTTCTTATTGGTGGTGACTTTGTACACCCCCCCCAGCGGTTTTCATTACCAGTAGTGGACACTAGTGTTTCCCAGGAGCGTTTTTTGCATTCTCTTATCTTTGCTGTGTGGCTGTTGCAGGCCTCTCTGTATAAGTTTCGTAGGGTTTCTTTGTGACTTCCTGCTGGAGCTCATCTGGGTCCCTTTGAGAGCAGTAATCCGGTGTAAATGTTGCTGCATCCACAGTCAGCAGAGCCTTGAAGAGCTCCCAATTCGCTTTCCGGATTGCATATCTATGTATTATCTGTTTGGGTGGGCACTGTGGGCGAGGTTTCTGTTTAGTTGGTATGTGATGACTCTGTGGTCCGATGTTGTCCACGAATTTTGGACCATCCAATCTGTAATGTTGCCAGAGAAGGATCATCTGGTCGAGAGCGAAATGTCAATCGTTTCCTCCCACAGGATGTTACAGAATGTTGGGAGGTTATTTGGACAGTTGAGTATTGCAAAGGGAGAGTTGGAAAGGAACTCTTCCAGCCACTGACCATTTCTTGTTCCTCGTCTATCTGGTGTGGAGCTGTGCCAAGCTGGGGAGTGACAGTTGACATCGGCTCCCCACGACGATCTTCTCAATTCGGAGTATTTGCAGGACAGATTCTAGGTATCTGATGGCTGGATCAATGTCCTCCCCGGCCTGCAGTACATGGGCATGGCATAGAAGTTTCCAATGGGACTGATAATGTAGGCACACACTGCCCAGGCTGTACAGAGTTGGGTAATCTTGGTTGCTATGAGGTTTGGATTTCGGACTCCAATGTCAGCCCATGGGGTGTCATCGTCCGACTGAATGATTTTATATCTTAGTAGGTACCCTCTGACCCGGCGCATGTAGGTATATGGTTCCTGAAATATAATGAGATCCGAGTTTTCTTCATCCGCTTTTAGCCAAACTTTGTCAGGCACAACTCGTCCATCCAAGATAACGCCTCCCCAGACGAAAACACCTCGACCGCCATATCGATCCCTTTCAGTGACGTTTGCGGGGTGATACCGTGTGCCGAGCTCTCGCCAGATTATCTGACGTCCAGAATCGCTGTTGAGACTGAATCTACTCTCATCATAAAGAGTATCTTAAGTAAAGATTTTGTGTTTGTAACCTTTAGAAATAGTGCTGGTCCTAAAGTTTTGCACACCGATGTATATATATACAGTACATATTTAAGTTTTAGAGTTTGGTAACCTGGACACCAGATTATTTGAAATAACTGATGAATATAATTTTTCAGGTCGACATATCTGTTCAACTTCCTCACACTCGCCAGAACGGGGTTGACCAGGTACGTTAACCTTTAAAAATTTTGTACTCATTACTGATTTTTATGTTTAGCTTTATTAATTTCTCTTTTCCCGTGATAATACAGAAAGTTTAATAACAGTGATCCAAGAACCTTTGCAATAATAATTAACTACTTTACAGCTGAAATAAATGAGATCTCATTAAAATACTAGACGATACATCGAAATGAAATTAAAAAGTTTTTATTTTTTTCAAGGTAATGCAGTAACGATTAACATTATTATCATCGAAAGTCTTATCAGCAGTTGCGAAAAGAGTGAAAGAATGCTATAAGGTCATAGCAATAACAGACGAGACCAAAGTTCAACCATTCAAAGTTCAACAGATATGGAATGCTAGAATGCCAATAACAATGACTGCCAGAATTCGCGAAAAACTTGTGCTTTATGGAAGGGTTTTATTTTCACATTTGGGTGATCCTGCCGATGAGCCTATCAAATTAAGATCCACTGTCGTTTAGAGATGCAAAACATTTTAGTAAAGACTTTGATTCGCCATTTCTTTGGTTCTGTAATTCGTGGTCAATATAGCAGATGCAAAGTTGCTCATTAAAAGAATGGAAAATAATACTTATTTTCTATTTATTTGTACTGAAAATTTAGGTTTCACACCTATACAGGGCCCATGTACTTGACAACATGCATAATTATTTCTGCATTTAATACAAGGGCGTTTTTTTTATATTATTTTAATAAAACAGCCCATCTAAACTTAATGAAATTTCTTATGATGCTTATAAATCCAAGTACAGAGTGCATGGATATATACTGTATACATCCCCACGCGCTTTCCCATCATTCGTATTTATGCAAATATTTTCTCCAAATTTTTGGTTGCATTACTGATATTAAGTACAAATTATAAGCATTAAAAAGAAAGGGCAGAAGGGAAGGAAATAAAAACGGTAATGGGTTATTTATCTATATGTATGTAGGGTGATTCCAAACGGAAACTAAACGAAACCAAAACTATACGCTGAGCCGAGCCGAGATTGGTGGACTAGGATCGTTGCCCACGATGCTGTGATCCTGAGGGCGTCCATCAAATGCTTGAAGAAAAAAAAAAAAAATAAATAAAAAAATAAAAATAATAATAATAATATTTGGCTTATATTGCATATTTCTATTAATAATTTTCTACATATTTGTACGGATTTATTAGTCTTTAAATTTTCATTTAAGTAAGATAATTTTCTTTTTATTATCCGTGCTTATCCTATTCTCCCTCCCATACTACAATACCAATTGAAATAGTACGGGACGCTGAAAGTTGTTCCACCCGAGACGTAGTTTTACCTCAAACCAGCGCTGATTGTAAGTGCTAACTTGTCGTTTACAGCTTGTGAAATGCAATTCTGAATGCATTTCATGTTGTTTTTATGTTAAGATGTCGATCACCAGAACGGTTGAGCAAAACTCTTTTTCTCGATTTTTCTCTGTCCATCCTCTCCAATAGCCCTCTAGTAGAATCGCCGTCCTCCCCACATCGGGTGAAAAAGAACTGAGTTCGAGTTCCGCCGATGAGCAATTTTTATGGGCCTTTTTCACAACTCGTGTTAGTTAGTCAGTCTCAGGCGAGTGTAGCAAGGATCTTCAATATTCTCAGGTTTTCCATCTAGCAAAACAGAAAATCGACCAACAGAACACACGCAATTTACAGACAATATAGTTTGCGTAGTTCTTCCTTAATATATTCGGAGCAGTCTTTCAAAAAATGAAGTATCCTTCCCACCAAAGTGCCTGCTCCCATCTCCCAGTTATTGTTTTACTCTTTTCATGGTGACTATCCTGCCTCGTTGTTAATTTATTACTATGAAATACAGCCCGTCATGAAAGTGGATAATTGTTGTAGGGTTTTAGACACAATAGCAACTTAAGCCAAATTGCACCATATATATGACGGCTGTCCAGAAAAGAATGATTATAATTTTTTTTTTCGCAACATAGCCGTTCTTAATCATCCATATTTTGATGGCCCTTTTCAAAATAGTCCCGTTTGATGAAATGCACTTAATCCAACGTTTCTGTCATTCTTCAAAAACATGGTGGAAGCCATATTTTTGACATGCGTTTGAGAATTGCCTCCGATGTTTTTAATTTTACTTCTGATGGCTGGAAAAGTTTTCCTCGCGGCTCCTTCTGTTTAGGATTTATTCTGTGATCGCAACGGTTATCTCAATCTAACATCAAAAAGTCATTACTTTATTCTTTTTTCCACTCTCCTCTACCTTACTAATCTGCATCCACTAGTCCTCCATTATTCATAGCTGTTCTCACACCCTCTGTCAGTCTGTCTTGGTCTTCCTCTCTTTTTTTCTTCTCCATGGTATCCATACTGGCTCCTCTGGGAAGTTTGTCGTCATCCATTCTCTTTACATGACCAAACCACTCTAATCTTTTTTATTCTGTTTTATCAATGATGTTTTTTTGGACGTTCATTGTATTTCTTATCACGTCATTTCTAACTTTGTCAGTCCTACTCTTTCCTGCCGATCTTCACCAAAAATCCATCTCAATAGCCAGTAGTTTATTTTTTTTGTATTTTATTTAAGTCCAAGTCTCACATCCATATAACAAAATGCTTTGTAATATTCCATTATATATTTGATGTTTAATTTTATTAATGATATGTTTATTCCACAGTACAGAATTGAGTATTCCTATGACCTTTCTACCTTCACCCAGTCTAATTTCCTGTACATCCGTCAGCCTGGACAATTGCACCAAAGTATTTAAATTTCTGTATTTTTCACCTGTATTCCCTCTAAATTCAGAACACCCTCGCCTCGATTCATGTATTCTGTCTTATTAAAATTAACTATCAGTCCCCATGTTTTATATTCTTCTAGTAACTTCTAGTAACGAAGAAACACATAAAAACCAAGGAAGTGAAGCCAGTCGACATCGCTGGACAGTGCAGTGTGGAGTCAGTTTGGTGTGACATAAACATTGGGAGATCAAAATTGAGAGTAGGAGTGTGCTATAGGCCTAATGACTCTGATGAGTATAATAAGGAACTGTACAGGGAAATAGAGTGGGCCAGTAAATCAGAGTGTCTTATAATGGGAGATTTTAATTTCCCAGATATTGACTGGATTTTGGGGGCTGGTTACTCACACACTAGCAGGGCTTTTGTGGATTTATTGGATGACTGTTTTCTACATCAGCATGTTCGGGAGGCAACTAGAGGGAGTAATACTCTTGATTTGATTATCAGCAGTGATTCTTCATGCATTAAGAATCTGCAGATAAATGAACCACTAGGTGGCAGTGATCACACTGTGCTGAAGTGGGATTTACTCAAAGAGGTAACTACCATTAGGGGTAAAGGGAAGGGTTATTGCTTCCGCAAAGGCGACTACGATGGACTGAGATAGTATTTAAATTCTATACAGTGGGACCAACTGATGATGTTACCAACAGCAAATTCAAAATGGGAAGCATTCAAAGAACTTACCTTGGAAGCTACTAGGCTTTACATACCAACTAAGAAATATTGTTCAAGGTTTAGGCCAAAATGGATGTCAGATGAACTAATGAGGCATATGGCAGAGAAGAAAAATGCATGGGATACATACAAATTAACACATGACACAGAAGCCTATGATAGATACAAGTTGATATGCAACCAAGTTACAAAGGAGGTTAGGCAGGCGAAGGCAGATTACGAGAAATCCTTGGCAAGGGATGCAAAGAAAAACAGCAAAGAGTTCTTTACTTATGTAAACTCTAGAAGGAAGGGGATGAATCAGATTGGTCCACTTGATATTGATGGGTCAAGTGTTGATGATCCTGCTCAGGTAGCTAACAAACTAAATGAATATTTTGCATCGACATTCACACTTGAGGAGTTATTCAGCGAGGGGAATGCCAGAGGTGTATTCAACTCTAGCAGTAAGCTACAGAATCTTGAAATAACTGGGAGTAAAGTGGAGGAGAAACTGTTGAAGATAAACACAAGAAAGGCACCCGGGGTGGATGGGATCTATCCAGTTATATTAAAGCAGGCAGCAAAGGAAGTAAGCAAACCCTTAGCCATAATTATGAGAGCTTCCTTGGACTCAGGGGAGGTACCCATAGACTGGAAATGTGCAAATGTGACCCCAATTCACAAAGGAGGATCAAAGGCTGACACAAGTAATTATAGACCTGTGAGCTTAACTTCTGTTCCAGGAAAATTAATGGAGGCACTGGTTAAAGAAGCACTGCAGGATCATTTAGACAAGACTTCAGTTATAGCTCAGACACAGCATGGTTTTGTTAAGGGGAAGTCTTGCCTGACCAACTTGATTGGATACTATGATGCAGTCACAAAAGAACTGGATGCAGGGAATAACTTTGATATTATATACTTGGATCTTAGAAAGGCTTTTGATACTGTTGCACATGGAAGACTGCTACACAAATTGGAGCAGTGTGACATTGGAGGCAAATTGCTGCTATGGATAAAGGGGTGGTTGAGGGGGAGAAGACAGAGAGTGGTAATCAATGGACACTGCTCATCGTGGACTGATGTTATTTGTGGAGTCCCTCAGTGCTCAGTGTTGGGTCCATTATTGTTTTCTGTATTTATAAATGATATTGATGATGGTATATCGGGCTTAATGTCCAAGTTTGCAGACGATACAAAGGTTGGCAGGGTTGTCAAGGATACTACTGACACTATGCTGCTGCAACAGGATCTTGAAAGGTTGAGCAGATGGGCAGAGAGGTGGCAAATGAAGTTTAACATTGACAAATGTAAAGTACTACACATGGGAAACAGCAACCCCAGAGCAACGTATCAACTCTGTGGTACAACACCGACAGTGGTAGAGAATGAAAGGGACTTGGGGGTGGTTGTGCAGGCAGATATGAAGTTCTCTGAGCAGTGCAGACGGGCTGCAAGAGTAGCTCATGGAGTATTGTCAATGATATACAGGAATTTTTCCAGCAGGGATAAGGAGGTGATTATTCCATTGTATAAGGCGATGGTCAGGCCACACCTAGCGTACTGTATACAGGTCTGGAGGCCTCATTTCAAGAAGGATGTAGAGCTGCTGGAACGAGTACAGAGAAGGGCAACAAGATTAGTGAATGGAACAAAGGGGTGCTCTTACGAAGAAAGGCTTAAGTTTTGCAAATTACAGTGTCTGGAGACTAGGCACCAGCGAGGTGATCTGATAGAGGTGTATAAAGCCTTGAATGGTTTAAGCATGCTCAATGCTGATGGGATTCTTCCTCTAGCTCAGAAAAATCACCTGAGAGGGCATAAATTCAAATTGAGGAAAGACAGATGTAGGATAGACGTGCGGAAATTTGCCTTTAGCCAGCGGGTGGTTGGTTGGTGGAACAGACTTCCATCCCTTGTGGTGGAGGTTGATAGCCTAAATAAGTTTAAGGCTCAGCTGGACAGGTATTTTGAACGAACAGAGGGGTGAAGTGGAAGTGTTTTTTTTTTTTTTTTGGCTGATGCTGCATAAGCTTGCTTTCTTGCATCAAATGCCTCTACTAATGCTAATGCTAATGCTAACTTTCTGTCAATGTAATTTGCATCTTCATCATCCTGTGCTAGAACAACTTCGTCGTGTGCAAACAGTAGATTGTAAAGGTACTAATTTTGACCAAGGGGAATACTCATTGAACTGTACTTCTGTGACCATGGTTTTAGAATAATATCCAGGTATAGCTTAAACAAAATAGGTGACAAACAGCATCCTTGAAGTAGTCCTTTGGAAGTTTTAAATTTTCTTGATAGTTTTGAACCAATTTTAACACAGCATGTATTGTTCTTGTAGATCCTTCTAATTATATCAGTTAATGGCTGGCTACTAAAAAACATAGCCTTCCACAAAAGATTTCTTGGCACATTATCATACGCTTTTTCTAAGTCGACGAACAGCATACCTACATCTTGGTTTGTAGCCTGACATGTTTCCAGAATTTGCTTAACAGTAAATAAATGGTCTATACATGAGCTTCCAGTCGAAAACCCGCACTGTTCCTCAGAAATTACAATCTGTTGTTCCAGTTTAGATTTTATCACTTTTCCAAATAGCTTAGCAATAAATTATTATATTAGGGTTACCCGTAAATGATTACATTAACCCGTATTCGTGTCTGTAAATTGCGTATGTTCTCTGGTCGATTTGCCTGTTTTGCTGGACGAAAAAACCCCAGTTTCTGAGGGGAAAAACCTTGCTATCTACGCCTGAGACCGACTGACTCAGCCACGGAGTGAAAAAAGCCCACTAAAATTCCTCCCGTCATCGACGGGATTCGAACCTGGGCCTTTTCCACCCGGTGTGGGGAGGACGGTGGCTGTACCACTGTGCTACCCACGCAGACAATAGCTTAGCAATAGGACTCATTACGCAAATTCCTCTGTAATTGGAACATCTTCTGTCACCTTTTTTGAAGATTGATGAATCCGACTGTCATCTCATCGCCATTGCTTAATTTGTTGAACAGTCGAGTTAGCAGATTTATAACTTTTCAACCTCCATGTTAAGTCCGCCTGGTCCTGGTGCATTTCTATTTTTTCCATTTTTATTTCCTGTTCCACTTCCTTAATTTGAACGTTAAATCCTCTTTTTATGGCAATTGTGACCATTGTTTCCTCTCTTTCTTCATTTAACAGCTGTTCATAACAATTGACCTGTTCCTCCAGATCTATCATTTCCTGTCTAGCATTTTGCTTATGAGCTTCCCTTTCTTCAATATTCTCCACGCCTCTGAAGATCTTATACATCCCAGTTTACTGTTCACCTCGGCACAAGCTCTATCCCAAGACTTGTTCTTCGCCTTGATGACTTCCTCTTTCACTTCCTTATTATTATTTTTTATTATATATATTTTTCTGTAAGCTTCACTTTTTGAGCTCAACCATCTTTGATATGCTTTCTTTTTTATCTTTATTAATTCTTTAATTTTCATGTTCAATCAGTCATTCTGTTCCATCTTTTAAAATTTTCCTATTGCCTCTCCAGCAATTTTATTCACTGTTTCCTTCAGATATTCATGTCTTTTGCACCATCCCCATAGCTTTCATCTAATTCTTGATCTAGTCTCTTTGACACAAACCCCTATTGCTCTCATTTTTCAGTGAGTCCATATTAAATATTTCAGTGTCAAGTTGTTCATTCCTCTCAGAGGCTTTCTTCCCTTTCTCCTTTTTTGGCTCATCCATGGGAACGAAAATGTTGCCCTCGTCAAAAAGTGATCAAAACCAAAATTTGTAGTTTAATAATCACATAATCAATGATTGTAGTCCTTTGTTTTTTGCAACAGTGTGAACTTATGACTATCTGTACGTCAGAAGGTGTTAGTAATCTTCATCTTATATCAAGAGCAAAATTCTATTAGTCTCTCTCCTTTGCAAGTCTTTACATTTTATCCATATCTTCCCACCACTTCATTGTTCGCATATTGTCTCACTCTGGACTTCAAATCTCCCATTATGAATATCTTTCTGCCACCAGGAATTGCTTCTATTACTTCTCTCATGTTTTCCCAAAAATTTTCTTTAATATCTGTAGAAGACTCATTGTTAGGAGCTTATATCCCAATTATAATAATTTCTCGTCCATATATTTAAATTTCAAGGGTCATGATTCTTTCATCAACAAAGTTCCATTTTACAATAAACTTTCTAAGATTCTTGTGAATAAGCACAGCCACATTAGCTCTTACGTGACGGTCGACACCAAAGAAAAATGCACTGTGCTGTTGTGCACACAAATGGTTTGTTCCACTACGTTGCAAGTCACATGACCACAGTTGTGGATAAAAATGTAGCAGAACAACCTTTCTAGTATCAGTTAAGCGTACAAACCGTAGCAAGAATGGGAAAAAGGACTGATCTAACGGACTTCGTGGCATGGTAGTAGATGCAAGAAGTGCTGGACAAAGCATCTCTGAAACGGCAGATCTCCTGAACTTTTCACGCACCACAGTTTCAAGGGTGTATCAAGAATGGTGCAACGAACAGAAAACATCCTCTCAACGGCACCCTTGTGGAAGAAAATCGCTTGTTGATGAAAGAGGTCAGAGGAGGATGGCTAGAATTGTGCAAGCAAACAGACGGGCCACAACGTCGCACATCACGTCAGAATACAACCATGGTGCGCTGAACAAAATATCGCAAAGGACCACTAGTCGCACTTTGTCGCGAATGGGCTACAACAGCCGATGGTCACATCGCGTACCTTTGTTATCGATGAAGAACAAGAGAGCACGCCTCCTGTGGGCACAGCAACACCAGTACTGGACTATCAAGGATTGGAAAACAGTTCCTTGGTCTGATGAGTCGAAGTTTCTGGTACATCATGTTGATGGAAGGCTCAGAATTTGGGGAAAAAAACATGAATCCATGGACCCGTCATGTCTGACGACTACTGTGCAAGGTGGTGAGGGCGTGTTACGTGTGGGGAATGTTTTCTTGGGCATGTTGGGTCCATGGATACCCATAGATTCAAGTCTGAATGCCACATAGTACCTAAACATCGTTGCTGACCAAGTGCATCCGTTCATGTTGACAGTTTATCCTTAGTCAGATGGTTACTTCCAGCAGGATAATGCACTGGTGCAAAAGCCCGAATCACTATGGAATGGTTCCAGGAACATGACAATGACTTTACATTGCTGCAATGTAAAGCCAAAGATGTTCAATCCTATTGAACATCTTTGAGATGAGTTGGAAAGGGCTGTTCGCTGCCAGCCTAAACCCCCGTCGAATCTTAAGGAACTGCGTGACACACTCATGTCTGCATGGTACTCCATTCCTGCACAATGTTTTCAGCATCTTGTTCAATCCATGCCTAGAGAATTCAGGCTGTTTTGAAGGCTAAAAGGAGGCTCAACACGCTACCAGGAAAAGTGTAAAGTATTTAGGGTCTAACGGCACCAGGGGTTTCCCCCATCTCCGCATTGGATGCATTGTTTTTAAATCTCTGGCCTCTACAGAGTACTGTGGAGGCCAGAGATTTAAAAAGTATATGGGCATTGTTCTGTAGTGTAATGTCGTAGTGCGTTGTATCTTCTGACCATTTAGCCGTCGGGCCCCCTAATGGGACCCACCGTTGCCCACACTTTGCCACGAGGAGGCAGGTCAGGTACCCAGTAGATTGTATTTCGTACTCTGGCAGGCCCTGCCACTAGTTTCCGAAGATTTCAGTGGCAAGGGCCTATTGTAAAAAAAAAAGGTGTACCTAATAAAGTGGCAGCACAGTGTATTCTCCAGTCATTTCTTCACCTCTCCCTTTCTTTTTTTGTTTCCAATCCAATTTATATTTTCCCAATTCCAATAATATTTCTTTTTGTTTTGTATTGACTCATTGTATATTACAGCATCCAAAATTCATAGTACTTTTCCGTTTGCGATTTCGATTCCTGTTTGTTCGTCCGATTCTTTCTCTGTGCATTGAAAAAATGTTTTATGATGATTGGGGAGCTGGCCTATTGGCATCAACCCATAACCTGGAGGACCAGGGTATCTTTTTCATCTGGTCTGTAGCTACAAACCTTTCTGGTTTAGGAGGCACTACCGGTAGCAAGCTACCACAAAAAAAAAAAAAAAAAAAAAAAAGATAACAAAAACTCTAGAAGAACAGTTTCAAAGGTACCAACTATTACTAGAATTGAACAAAACAGTCAATATACAAGCGTAGAGCAAACAGGGGAATTAAGTGTTCCAGGTGAAAATGTTGAGCAGATAGTAGAGTCAATAACCAGCAAGGTAATAAGTTTAATTCAAGATAGCACACCTGGTAATAACAGAAACGTAAGTTAATGGTGTATGTGAAACAGAATTAGATAAATCAATATGGCTGGAAGATGAAATAGATTATATCTTTGAAGATGACTCAAAAAAGAGAAATAGGTGAAGGTGTCAGAGAAAGTGAAATAATAGCATGTAATATTACTGAACAACAAAACAGCTATGAAGATGTCACATCCATATATGAATTAGTTATAAAGCTGAAAAAAAAAAAAAAAAAAAAAACCAAGTGGTAAACTATATTATATTATTTCTCCCTGATTGCGGGTTCCATCTCGTGATGAGTATTGCTACCAAGAACACAGGTGATTGTTGTTATGTCTGGTGTTACTGTTGGTCCAGGAACTCTCTGACTATCTTACAGGTGGTTAGCCGTTAGGCTGTTGTGTAGGGTCTTTACACCATACCATACCGGTGGTTGACAATATGATCGGGATGATCGTTACGTGTTGCATATATCACATCTCTTTGATCTCCTGTCTTAGGTTCGTGTAGTTCCTGATTTTTTACCCATGGGTTTTCTGCAGGTTGCCAGTGTTGAGTACTGCTATGGCAATCAGATAGGTAGCCTTTTCCTTCTTGTTCACAAGGGTTATGTCCGGTCTGTAGTGCGCGATTGTCTTATTCATTGTTATGGCGCCGTCACAGTACAGCTTGTGGATTGGAGTCTCTAGTACTGCCCGGGGTTCGTACTTGTTGTACGGTACACTTTCTTCGATGATCTGGTATTTCCTTGATAGCTTCTGGTGTATTATCCCGGCAACTTGATCGTGCCTACGAGTGTACTCAGTCTGGGTGATCAAGCTTTTCGAAGAGTTCGCTTTTTGTGATTAATTTATTAAATATATAAATAATGAAATATCATTATTTTCTTATTTTATTAATCACAGAAAATCCGTAAAATATGTTCCTAATTTCAATTTTTATTAAAATCCAGAAGAAAATAATAAAGTACATCATAAAAATTTGAGTGAATATTAACGTTGTGAGGTACATGCAGTGAAATGAAAATAACTGAAAGTAATATTACTTTTATATATTATTACTTAATTAGTAATTAATTAATAAAAAGTTCAGCACAGAAATAGAACACGTTAATTCATTTTAAGAAAAATAAAATAAATAAATAAACGTACGCCTCTCGAATGTAACGAAAGATATATGCATTACCTAACTTGTTTATTTTATTTATTTTTGTTGCATTGCATTAACAAGAAGGTCCAACTAAGGAATAATTTCTAAAATGGTATGTGAAATTTGAAGGCAAAAGCATACACATTTCATGTGAGCTCATTTACACCTGCATATGAATTTCATTTGAGCTCATTTACACCTGCCTCCCCCTCCACCGCTTGAACAGGTAAGATTTCTTAATTCTTTCTTCCGCCCACTTACACAACCAAAGGGAGTTGGATAAAGGGTATATACACTACCCCTCCGAACCAAAAATAAAATTGGATTTAGTTGTATAAATTTAATATACTTCATATTAAAATAATGTTATTATTATTTTTTTTTTAATAATTTCTGTTGCAGCCCCCACTCAAAATTGCTAGCGACTGCTCATGTCTGTATCACCATGTTTTTACTTCTCAGTTAATACATTTTTTATTACATAATATTGCATTACAAGAAGATCCTCATAAAGAATTTTTTTTAAAAAAAGTGTGTATAAAATAGCACTAAATAAAATAATGCTGTCAGATTTTTAATTCATTATGTGTAAAAAACAGTTGTAGTTCTCTTCTTTTATTAATTGATTTTGATCAATTTATAGCGATTTCACTCATACTTTAATATTCATATGTGAAGATCATTCTCATTTTGTCGTCCAATGTTAACTTAGTTTCCTAAGAAGTTATCTCTACTTGAAATAAACTTGCGTCAACCACTTACGTCAAGTCAGTAATCGATGTTATCTCTTGTTGACTCAACAAATGCCATTAGTGCGCAATAGTCAGCAGCAGTTCAACCTTCCTTATTTTATAAATGTTTATGATGAAAAGAATGAATTTAAAAAAAAAAAAAAAAGCATTTTGAAATCTGCGTTCTCTCGCTTTTTGTAAATCCTTTAAACAAATAAAAAAAAAAAATAAATAAATCCATATTGTACTAACTTTTAAGGGCACAAAAGGTGATATAGTTGTACACGTTGGCACTAATGATATTAAGAGTAGGAGACCGGCAGAATTACTTAACAAGTACAGTTCACTGTCGAAAAAAAAGCCGTGAATTAGGGTTGAATTTGAAAGAAAGTGTCTGCAATTCTGCCCAGACACATTAGGAGGGAGTATATGATGAGGGCCTTGTGGATAAATTCGGCCCTGGAAAGATTGTGCAAGGCTCAAGGGGTAGAATTTTTTTCAGCCTAGTCTGTACTTGTTAACAGGAGAGACTGTTTCTACAGGGATTGGATATACTTAAATAGAAAGGGTGCAAGAATATTTGCTGATGCCATAGAGGCAGTGGTAGGTGGGTCTGAAAACTGCTAGCTTGGGGGGATATAAGGACTAATAGATTGACAGTAGCCGCAGGCAGAGGTGAAAGTGATTCTTGCACTGCTTCTATTGGAATGAGCCGCAGCCTAGAAAATAAGATGCAGGATATTTCAGAGACTGCTGGAAATCATTGGGATACATATAAACACATGGGTTGTGTTAGGGTAGCTAAGAATAGGAACACGTGCATGTATACTTGCGTGTACACCAATTCTAGGAGTTTGGTAAATAAATTTGATGAATTTGAGGTATTGCTCAAAGCATCAAAGGCGGATATTGTTGGGATATCAGAGACGTGGTGTCACACAGATATAAGGAATGCAGAACTGGAATTTGGGGAGTACAACGTCTACGGAAAGGATAGACAGAATAGGAAAGGAGGAGGGGTTATGCTATTAATTAAGAAACACATAAAATCCAAGGAAGTGAAGCCAGTCAACATCGCTGGACCGTGCAGTGTCCAGTCAGTTTGGTGTGACATAAGCATTGGGAGATCAAAATTGAGAGTGGGAGTGTGCTATAGGCCTAATGACTCCGATGAGTATAATAAGAAACTGTACAGGGAAATAGAGTGGGCCAGTAAATCAGAGAGTCTTATAATGGGGGATTTTAATTTCCCAGATATTGACTGGAATTTGTGGGCTGGTCACTCACACACTAGCAATGCTTTTGTGGATTTATTGGATGATTGTTTTCTACATCAGCATGTTCGGGAGGCAACCAGAGGGAGCAATACTCTTAATTTGATTATCAGTAGTGATTCTTCATGCATTAAGAAACTGCAGATAAAGGAACCACTAGGTGGCAGTGATCACAGTGTGATGAAGTGGGATTTACTCAAGGAGGTAACTAACATCAGGGGTAAAGTGAAGGGTTATTGCTTTCGTAAAGGCGACTACGATGGTCTGAGACAGTATTTAAATTCTACACAGTGGGACGAACTGATGATGTTACCAACAGCAAATTCAAAATGGGAAGCATTCAAAATGGGAAGCATTCAAAGAACTTATCTTGGAAGCTACTAGGCTTTACATACCAACTAAGAAATATTGTTCAAGGTTTAGACCTAAATGGATGTCAGATGAACTAATGAGACACATGGCAGAGCAGAAAAATGCATGGGATACATATAAATTAACACGTGACATAAAAGCCTACGATAGATATAAGCTGGTCTGTAACCAAGTCACAAAGGAGGTTAGGCAGGCAAAGGCAGATTATGAGAAATCTTTGGCAAAGGATGCAAAGAAAAACAGCAAAGAGTTCTTTACTTATGTAAACTCTAGAAGGAAGGGGATGAATCATATTGGCCCACTTGATATCGATGGTTCAACTGTTGATGATCCTGCTCAGGTAGCTAACAAACTAAATGAATATTTTGCATCGACAATTCACACATGAGGAGTTATTCAGCGAGGGGCATACCAGAGGTGTATTCAACTTTGGCAGTAAGCAAGATAATCTTGTAATAACTAAGAGTAAAGTGGAGGAGAAATTGTTGAAGATAAACACAAGAAAGGCATCTGGGGAAAATGGGATCTATCCAGTTATATTGATGGAGGCAGAAAAGGAAGTAAGCAACCCTTAGCCATAATTATGAGAGCTTCCTTGGACTCAGGGGAGGTACTCATAGACTTGAGATGTGCAAATGTGACCCCAATTCACAAAGGAGGATCAAAGGCTGACACAAGTAATTATAGACCTGTAAGTTTAACTTCTGTTCCAGGAAAATTAATGGAGGCACTGGTTAAAGAAGCACTGCAGGATCATCTAGACAAGACTTCAGTTATAGCTCGGACACAGCATGGTTTTTTTAAGGGGAAGTCTTGCCTGACCAATTGCACATGGAAGACATGGATACTGTTGCACATGGAAGACTGCTGCACAAATTGGAGCAGTGTGGCATTGGAGGCAAATTGCTGCTATGGATAAAGGGGTGGTTGAGGGGGAGAAAACAGAGAGTGGTAATCAATGGACACTGCTCATCGTGGACTAATGTTATTAGTGGAGTCCCTCAGGGTTCAGTGTTGGGTCTATTATTGTTTTCTGTATTTATAAATGATATTGATGATGGTATATCAAGCTTAATGTCCAAGTCTGCAGACGATACAAAGGCTGGCAGGGTTGTGAAGGACACTACTGACGCTATGCTGCTGCAACAGGATCTGGAAAGGTTGAGGAGATGGGTTGAGAGGTGGCAAATAAGGTTAAACTTTGACAAATGTAAAGTACTACATATGGGAAACAGCAACCCCAGAGCAACGTATCAACTCTGTGTTACTACACTGACAGTGGTAGAGAATGAAAAGGACTGGGGGTAATTGTGCAGGCAGATTGTCTGAGCAGTGCAGACGGGCTGCAAGAGTAGCTCATGGTGTCTTGTCAATGATATACAGGAATTTTTCTAGCAGAGATAAGGAGGTGATTATTCCCTTGTACAATGCAATGGTCAGGCCACAGCTTGAGTACTGTATACAGATCTGGTGGCCTCATTTCAAGAAGGATGTAGAGCTGCTGGAACGAGTACAGAGAAGGGCAACAAGATTAGTGAATGGAACAAAGGGTTGCTCTTACGAAGAAAGGCTTAAGTTTTGCAAATTACAGTGTCTGGAGACTAGGCACCGGCGAGGTGATCTGATAGAGGTGTATAAAGCCTTGAATGGTTTGAGCATGCTCAATGGTGATGGGATTCTTCCTCTCGCTCAGAATAATCACCTAGAGAGGGCATAAATGCAAACTGAGGAAAGACAGATGTAGGATAGATGTGTGGAAATTTGCCTTAGCCAGCGGGTAGTTGGTTGGTGGAATAGACTTCTATCCACTGTTGTGGAAGTTGATAATCTAAACAAATTTAAGACTCAGCTGGACAGGTATTTCGAACGAACGGAGGGGTGAAGTGGAAGTTTTTTTTTTTTTTTTTTGGCTGATGCTGCATAAGCTTGCTTTCTTGCATCATATGCCTCTACTAATTCTAACTTACACATACAGGGACATCCCATTAACTTCACTGATGTGTTCTTCGACAACTCAGCGTTAACTTCAATAAGTTTTCCTGGAGATGAAATGTTATTAATTGGAGTTGCATCAACAGATGCTGTGGCAGATTTAAATATGAGCGGAGCTGCAGGATTGAAGAATCCCTGATCAAACATCCCTACACCTAAGACTTTTTACGACTACAGAAAAGGGCAACAAGATTGGTGCAGGGGAACGAAGGGTTCTCTTACCAAGAAAGGCTGAAGTTCTGCAAACTGCAGAGTCTGGAGACTAAGCACCTCCGAGGTGATCTGATCGAGGTGTATAAGGCCTTGAATGGGTTAGCAGGCTCAATGCTGATAGGATTCTTCCTCTTGCTCAGATTACAAACCTGAGGGGGCATAAATTCAAATTGAGGAAAGACAGTTGTAGAATAGATGCGTGGAAATTTGCCTGTAGCCAGTGGATAGTTGACTGCTGGAACAAACTTCCATCTGTCGTTGTGGAAGCAATAAATTCAAGGAATAACTGGAGAAACTTTTAGAGCAGATGGATGTATGGGATGGGAATTTTTTTTTTTTTTTGGCTGATGTTGTATAATCTTGCTTTCTTGCATCATATACCTCTACTACTAATGCTAAGACACTGTAAATGCATTTAGATGTTCATTAAATAAATAAAATATATTAAATTCGTAGCTTTCTATTTCTAACATATTTCATTTACTAAATCCAAATACAGCCATAGTCTTACAAATAAAATTTATGATAGTTATTTAATATATATTAATATATGCTGATATAACTTAATCTCAGCGCATATGATGGGGATCCATTTAGTATATTGGATTTCTCGTTACGCATGACATATAAACGATGACTGAAATGTTTTTTTTTACATCGTGACCGTTTGGTTACGATGTAAAAAAAAAAAGAAAAAAAAAAGCCAGTAAAAATTCCTACATTCTTGACGGGATTCGAACCAAGGCCTTTTCCACACATGGTGCAGAAGGAGAGTGATTGTAACAACTATTCTACATGGGCGGATAATGGAAAGAGAGATCTTCAGACTATCGTATGCAGCCTTTGTGTGAACTTTTCCTCAACTCTTTTTGAGTATAACATAAACCAAAATAGGCCATCGAGTAAACCTCTCATGGGTTGTTTTCAAAATATGCAACTGACCAATGGGAGCTTTAATTCATACCATATATTTATTTATATTAAGATTACAGTTAGAGTAAAGAGAGTTTAGTTGTGCTTTTCTGCTGATGGTATGGTGCTTGCGAAATGATGTGTTCAAAAAGGTGGCTATTATTATTACTATTAGCCACATGGTGCAAGGAAGGCCCGCGGCTTATGCTGCACCAGCCAAAAAAAATTCTAAGTAATCCTGAGAGAGAGAGAGAGAGAGAGAGAGAGAGAGAGAGAGAGAAAAACAAGAGTCAGAAATAGAAGGGAATCACCAAGAAAGAGAAGAATGATGATATCCAGCTCAGGACCCCTGGGTGTGCGAAGCCCATACTCACCGTATGTGAGCCCCTGTGGTTGCTATGCATCTGTGTACAAATGTCAAACTGGCGACCCCCTAACTTTAGTAGTGTTCCCCCAAGTGATATTTAACTTTTTAAAGTTAACACAGTTAAACTTATATGAAAATAATGGTGAATTCAATGGTAAATGGTGATATTTAAAATAGATACACCAATATAAGATTTAAATTAAATTCGTAACTTATATAAATATGAATAGTCATGAGATGCGTACATTTTGAGAAAAGGGGAAATCAACACACCAGTTGCAATTACTGAGAGAAATATATATTCAACGCCGACCGGGCTAGCCGAGTGGGTAAAGTACCTGCCCGGCAACCCAAAGGTCGCGGGTTCGATTCCCGCCTCGGGCTTGGATCAAAGTACTGCAAAAACCTTGGGAGGTGCAATATGGCCACAGAAGCCGATGCGCCAACAACTACCAAATCAAAAAAAAAATATATATATATTCAACATATTTCTTTCAGCAATGGTATGGTGTGCTGTATGTATACTGATGCAATATTGTAAAAGAATTTTACAATATTGAGAAGTTTACCACAATATGATATATAGAACACTTCCGTACGATAGTCTCCAGAAATTAAAACGAAAACAATTAAAAAATCGAAAATCTTACATTATAGTAAGAAATAATTAACAATAATTAAAAATCAAACGAACACAATGAAAAATCAATTTAACACAATTAAAAATTAAGTAAAATATTAATTTAACGAAAAAAATTGCAAAACGATTTTCCCATCCTTCCTTATTTTTTTCGTTAAATTAATTTTTTACTTAATTTTTAATTGAGTTAAATTGATTTTTTAATTGTGTTTTCCTTTGATTTTTAATGATTGTTAATTTTTTCTTACTGTAATGTAAAGTTTTCGATTTTTTAATTGCGAGGTTAGCCTGTGCAGACATTGCTCCTTAAAGCTCTTCAAACAGAGAAGTTTTTCCTGATTTATTTTCTGCTTTATTAGTTTAAATTGTCATATTAACTTTTTTCTAGAGTAGCTTTATATTCCTATTTACGATACTTAGTTTAAAGTTTAACTTAGACAGAGATTTCGTAGATATTACTTAGTATCGGTAACGGTATCAAATCCACGTGTCACAAATTGAACGAGAGGTCTTTTAACCAAATTTAGTCGATTTATTAACCAATTGTTATATCAAATTATCTTCTATAAGTAGATTATAGACCTAGGCAGGATCCTTAGTTTAGTCTAAATTGAGATAGCGAGATTTCGAAGCTAATCAATACTTACGAGTCCGTAGAAATACCGTTCGTGAATTCCCGCCATTTTTACACGATAGCATAAGCTTAGTGTAGTATACTGCATAATATAATATTGTCAATTAATCAGTAAATCTATTAATCTTGATAAACTTTATTGTCAATTAAATTGTATTTTTAACTCTATAAATATATATAACGACTTAATCGTAACAAATAATTAATACATAACTATAGTGGTACACGTGATACGGAAGTTGTATAAAGGGAACACTAGATACCGAAAAAAAAAAAAATATATATATATATATATATAACATAACTGTTTTGGGATATAACTTAAGGATTTAATTTTTGTTTTAAATTTTATTGAATTAAATTGGAATCATGACTCTGACCAGAGCAGCAAAGCAAAAGGCTCAAGCTAATGGGAGTGCTGTGGTTCAGGGGAGAACTGAGGGGGGCAGTTGCCCTCTGAATCACAGTCTATTAAAATGCACTGTTTGCTTGATGTTTGCGGAGCAGTCGGGTACGGGACATGATACTGCCAAGGGGGATGTCTTTGTGTGTGCACGATGTAAGGAGTGCAAGGAAATCAGGCGACAACTCAGCGTTGTTATGGGCCTTTATGAGACCTTGAAGGACAGGGTGGATGCCCTCGAAGGAAATAAATTGAGGGGCCCATCAAGCTCTCAGCTGCCCACATCAACGCCAGAGCTTGCACTTGGTCATCAGGCAACACAGGGGCAGCCCCCTAGGCAGAATGCGCTGGTCCCACAGGAACTAGTAGTTGTTGGTGACTCTATTGTCAGGGAAACGGGGAACATACTTTGTAAAAAGGATAGGTGGAATAGGACCAGGGTATGTCTGCCAGGGGCAAAGGTTGATGATGTTGTAGAGCGGATATCATCTTTTAAGGGCACAAAGGGTGATATAGTTGTACACGTTGGCACTAATGATATTAAGAGTAGGAGACCGGCGGAATTACTTAGCAAGTACAGGTCACTGTTGAAAAAAAGCCGTGAATTAGGGTTGAACTTGAAAGTGTCTGCAATTCTGCCCAGACACGATAGGAGGGAGTATATGATGAGAGCCTTGTCGATCAATTCGGCCCTGGAGGGATTGTGCAAGGCTCAAGGGGTAGAATTTTTTTCAGCCTGGACTGTACTTGTTAACAGGAGAGATTGCTTCTACAGGGATGGGATACACTTAAATAGAAAGGGTGCAAGAATTTTTGCTGATGCTGTCGAGGCAGTGTTAGGTGGGTCGGAAAACTGCTAGTTGGGGGGGATACAAGGACTAATAGATTAACAGTAGCCACTGGCAGAGGTGGAAGTGATTCTTGCACTGCTTCTATTCAAATGAGCAGAAGTCTGAAAAACAAGATGCAGGATATTTCAGAGACTGCTGGTAGTCATTGCGTTACAAGTAAACACATGGGTTGTGTTAGGGTAGCTAAGAATAGAAACAGGTGCATGTATACCTGCGTGTACACCAATGCTAGGAGTTTGGTAAATAAATTTGATGAATTTGAGGTATTGCTCAAAACATCAAAGGCAGATATTGTTGGGATATCAGAGACGTGGTGTCACACAGATATAAGTAATGCGGAACTGGAATTTGGGGAATACAATGTATATAGAAAGGATAGACAGGACAGGAGGGGAGGAGGGGTTATGCTATTAATTAAGAAACACATAAAGTCAAAGGAAGTGAAGCCAGTTGACATCGATGGACAGGGCAGTGTCGAGTCAGTTTGGTGTGACATAAGCATAGGGAAATCAAAATTGAGAGTAGGAGTGTGCTATAGGCCTAATGACTCTGATGAGTATAATAATATATTGTACAGGGAAATAGAGTGGGCCAGTAAATCAGAGAGTCTTATAATGGGGGATTTTAATTTCCCAGATATTGACTGGAATTTGTGGATTGGTCACTCGCACACTAGCAAGGCTTTTGTGGATTTATTGGATGATTGTTTTCTACATCAGCATGTTCGTGAGGCAACAAGAGGGAGCAATACTCTTGATCTGATTATCAGTAGTGATTCTTCATGCATTAAGAACCTGCAGATAAATGAACCACTAGGTGGCAGTGATCACAGTGTGTTGAAGTGGGATTTACTCAAGGAGGTAACTACCATCAGAGGTAAAGGGAAGGGTTTTTGTTTTCGTAAAGGCGACTATGATGGTCTGAGACAGTATTTAAATTCTATACAGTGGGACGAACTGATGATGTTACCAACAGCAAACTCAAAATGGGAAGCATTCAAGGAACTAATATTGGTGGCTACCAGGCTTTACATACCAACTAAGAAATATTGTTCAAGGTTTAGGCCTAAATGGTTGTCAGATGGACTAATGAGACATGTGGCAGAGAAGAAAAATGCATGGGATACATACAAATTAATGGGTGACATGGAAGCCTATGATAGATATAAGTTGGTCTGTAACCAAGTCACAAAGGAGATTAGGCAGGCAAAGGCAGACTACGAAAAATCCTTGGCAAAGGATGCAAAGAAAAACAGAAAGGAGTTCTTTACATACTTGAACTCGAGAAGGAAAGGGATGAATCAGATTGGTCCACTGGATATTGATGGTTCAACAGTTGAGGATCCTGCTCAGGTGGCTAACAATCTAAACGAGTATTTTGCATCTACATTCACGCATGAGGAGTCATTCAGGAAGGAGAATAATGTAGGTAAAGTAAACATTGGCAGTGAGCTGGATGATTTTGTAATAACTGAGAGGAAAGTGGAGGAGAGATTGTTGAGGATAAACATAAAAAAGGCACCTGGGGTGGATGGGATCTATCCAGTTATATTAAAGGAGGCAGCAAAGGAAGTATGCAAACCCCTAGCCATAATTATGAGAGCTTCTTTGGACTCAGGGGAGGTACCCATAGACTGGAGATGTGCAAATGTAACCCCAATTCACAAAGGAGGATCAAAGGCTGACACAAGTAATTATAGACCTGTTAGTTTAACTTCTGTTCCAGGTAAATTAATGGAGGCACTGGTTAAAGAAGCACTGCAGGATCATCTAGACAAGAATTCAGTTATAGCTCAGACGCAGCATGGTTTTGTTAAGGGCAGGTCTTGCCTGACCAATTTGATTGGATACTATGATGTAGTCACAAAAGAACTGGATGCAGGGAATAACTTTGATATTATATATTTGGATCTTAGAAAGGCTTTTGATACTGTTGCACATGGAAGACTGCTGCACAAATTGGAGCAGTGTGGCATTGGAGGCAAATTGCTGCTATGGATAAGGGGATGGTTGAGTGGCAGAAGACAGAGAGTGGTAATCAATGGACACTGCTCAACGTGGACTAATGTTATTAGTGGAGTTCCTCAAGGTTCAGTGTTGGGTCCATTGTTGTTTTCGGTGTTTATGAATGATATTGATGATGGGATATCAAGTTTAATGTCTAAGTTTGCAGATGATACAAAGGTTGGCAGGGTCGTTAAGGACACTACTGACGCTATGCTGCTGCAACAGGATCTGGAAAGGTTGAACAGATGGGCTGAGAGGTGGCAAATGAAGTTTAACATTGACAAATGTAAAGTACTACATATGGGTAACAGTAACCCCAGAGCAATGTATCAACTCTGCGGTACTACACTGACAGTGGTGGAGAATGAAAAGGACTTGTGGGTAATTGTGCAGGCAGATATGAAGTTCTCTGAGCAGTGCAGACGAGCTGCAAGAGTAGCTCATGGTGTCTTGTCAATGATATACAGGAATTTTTCTAGCAGGGATAAGGAGGTGATTATTCCCTTGTATAAGGCAATGGTTAGGCCACATCTTGAGTACTGTATACAGGTCTGGAGGCCTCATTTCAAGAAGGATGTAGAGCTGCTGGAACGGGTACAGAGAAGGGCAACAAGATTAGTAAATGGAACAAAGGGTTGCTCTTACGAAGAAAGGCTTAAGTTTTGCAAATTACAGAGTCTGGAGACTAGGCACCGGCGAGGTGATCTGATAGAGGTGTATAAGGCTTTGAATGGTTTGAGCATGCTCAATGCCAATGGGATTCTTCATCTTTCTCAGAATAATCACCTCAGAGGGCATAAATTCAAATTGAGGAAGGACGGATGTCGGATAGATGTGCGGAAATTTTCCTTTGGCCAGCGGGTGGTTGGTTGGTGGAACCGACTTCCATCACTTGTTGTTGAAGCTGATAGCCTAAACAAATTTAAAGCTCAGCTGGACAGGTATTTCGAACGAACGGAGGGGTGAAATGGGAGAGGGTTGTTTTTTTTTTTTTTTTTGGCTGATGCTGAATAAGCTTGCTTTCTTGCATCATATGCCTCTACTAATGCTAATGCTAATGCTAATTTCTGGAGAGTATCATATGGAAGTGTTCTACGTATCATATTGAGTTAAACTCTTATTCTTTTACAAATATTGATATCAACGTAGAACGTATTGAGTATTATAGCTCTGGTTCATACTATCAAATACTGGTGAAATATACATACAGCGCACCATTTGTCTTCTGCACAACGAGCTCCTCAAGACTCGTTTGGGCAATCCCCCTCCTCCGAGAACTGTTTGTGCGGCCTCTCAAATTGATATCCCCGGTGCAGAGATGCTAAGGACTATGTGTTCAAATAAAGTACTGCATCAGTGTGTAGGATATACGACCGACATAAAAAAAAAAACATTGTGTAGAGTGAAACCTATTATTACGAATTCTTTTGTCATGGTTTGGGCATTAGTCTTATGCAGTCTTGGTCCTAACAAAAAAAAAAAAAAAAAAAAGAATAAAACCGATTCCCTAAAGTAGGATGATGCAATTAGAGTAATAAACTGTATATCAAAGTATGATAGTGCTGTAGATGAACAAATCGTGGAAATTAGCTGTACCTATAAATCAATATATTACCTGTATGAGAGTCTCACAGAATATTTTCACTTTAAGCAGAAGTGTATTAAAGGTGAGGGGGTCGGTATTTCGGTGGTTCTAGCCTAGACTGGTATTTTTTGGTCAGCTGTGACGCTTGCTCATTTGTGAAAAACTCGTGCATCCATTTCAAAATGCTCCTTTCAAATTTTCTTCTAGAGTCAGTTTCCAATTCAAGCATAAGCAAGGTAAGCAGCTGCTTACGGCCTCGGAATATGCCCGAATTTATTATATGGCACAATGATATATTCTATATTCACTTCAAACTGTACAATATATGCAAACATGCATTGGACGCTAAACAGAAAGACACCTGGAACATATATACTTCATAATAAAAATGAAATTTTAATATAAGTATAACCCCCCTCCCCACCCCCAGATGCATTTTAACTTAATCCGTAACCCTCTGGAGGCATGATCTATAAGTTTTCAGCATGTGGAGATTGAAATCTTGCTCCACTTCTGTACGACTGCATTAAGTTCCTTATTTAAAATTGGATATCATGTTCTGGTTCTCGACTGATTCCAAACCAACCTATAAGTGTTCCGTTGGGTTTAGTTTTCGGCTCTGGGCGATGTTAGCCAGCGTCCGAGTGGAGTCCTGCAGGACAAGACTAACTTTTGTATGCCAGTCATTGATACTTCTTGGCACCTATGAAGCATTTTCGTGCTGATACAAGTATGGCTGATATTTCTACAAAGTCATGTTGACTGCACGCAGACACTTATGCTGCTGAAAGTCATCACGAGCAAAATTTCTCTTGACCTTGAAATTCTATTTGCTGACTTAAGTTCTACAATCGTTAGTCTGCCTTCTGCTATTATAGGATTTGACCTTGATATTACTAGCAATCAAAAATCTCGGAAAAAAAAAAGATTAAGAACTCATCTCCAATTGTTAAAAAGGAGATGTGACGATTGTCGCTATGGACTTACAACCAAAAATTTCATTCCCAGTGCCAACTTCGTGACAAGCTGTTGTTGTTATTTGGTTTATAGGAGCATTAGCAACTAAGGCCATATTGCTCCGGGGATATGCAGTGGTCATTCCCTGACCTTTCCGCATCCTCCGTATTTTGTGGTCAAGGGTTCGAACCCCGGTCTAATCAAGAAGCGTGTGCTACGCACTACTGCTACCCACCTGGTACGGAAGCGACTTCGTGACAAGTACTGTTGTTTGGTCTCAGTCTTTTCCCTACGCGATATTTATCTGAAGTGGAGAACAGTCAAACAAAGCATGTCTCCAGAAATGTTTAAACATCATCCGAGCGTCCAGATTCTATCCTCTTCGATTTGTCTTTTGATACAGACTTCCTAACCACGTATCCTTACCTGTTTTGTTAGCACTGTCTGTATTTCAGGGGTGTATTTCTAGGCAGCGGTGGGCCCAGGATTTTCTGAATTGGTGGGCTAAAGCAGTGATCAAAATCATTAATTAGCATGCAGCAGTAAAAGAAGCCCACATTATCCTACCTGGGAACCGCCAATGTTTACAGACAGTAAGAGAATTTGCTGAATCTTGACTCCTGAGTTAGTTCCGGAGAGAGTTGGGATTTTCTGGTACCGCTTTTCTCATAACGGGGGCTGTGGTGTGGGATTTTTTTTTTTTTTTTTTTTGTTATGTTGTTTACTAATACTTGGTTTGGAAGGGGTGCGATTGCTTTGGGTTTTTTTAATTCAATTGTACAGTAAAGGTCTGTCTCGTTACGGCAGGGGTGAGAACCAGGGTGGTCTTGTTCTTCCTGATTGCTGCTCCCTGGAAGTTAAGTGGCCGTCAAACACATCATTGCGCACAGAACACACGATTGGTCTGGCAACTTTGTTTAATCATACAGAAACAAGGCGGATATGAGTTAACCCCTCAGGATTCTCCCGAACAGAGACACACACATACATACCAACATACATTTCGGCTCCAGTGATATGTACACTGGTGTGCAAAACTTAAGGACCAGTCAGGTTTTCACCTGTAGCTTCTCATAGGAGTGGCCTGGATATGGGAAAAGCATACTAAAGGAACCTCGTGAGGTACAGAAATGGTGAAGGAAACAACAATGGAAACAAACGGTACAGAGGGACTTTATTCAAAAATTGCAACATAGCACTGGCTGCCATGATACAGATACATCACTACTAAAGATCGAACAAAGGGAAGAGGTGGTCCTCAGTAGGAGACATGACCACCCTTAATGTCGATGCAGGCTTTGCACCGCATGTCCATACTTAGAATAATGTTGTTGATAAGTTCTTGCGGTAACATCTCCATTCCTCTGTCAGCGCCATCTTCAGCTGAACATTTTCTGGTGGGTGTGGACGTGCCACTAGGCGTCTCCCCAGAGCGTACCATATGTATTCGATGGGCAGGCTAATCAATACGAACAGTCCTCACTTTCCAAAAACATATCAACAGCTGCAGTGCGATGGGGTTATCATCCATAAACACGAACTCAGGGCCAATGGCACCACGGAATAGACGCACATAGGGAAAGATTACCTCAGTACAGTAGCGTACACCGGTTACAGTACCGCCTTCCAGTATCTGGAGTTGCGTATATCCATCCAAGATAACGCCTGCCCAGACAAGAACACCTCAACCGCCATATCGATCCCTTTCAGTGATATTTGTGGGGTGATACCATGTGCCAATCTTTTTCCAGATCAGCTGACGTCCATAATCGCTACTCTCACCTACTCTACTCTCACCAGTTAAGAGTACCTTACCCCATTGCGCTGCTGTCCAGTCCTTGTGTTCGATGCACCACTATAAACCGTGTCTCAGATGGGCAGGTGTTAAAGGGACACAGTGTACTGGCCGTCGGGCAAACAATCCACCTTTGTGGAGTCGCCTGGCCACAGTAAACCGCGATATCCTGCGTCCTGTGCAGCTGGTTTGCAATGGATCCCGCTGTCTGATGTCGGTCCCTCTTGGCCTGTAGGAGTATATAGCGGTCATCATTGGGCGTTGTTTTTCGTGGACGACCACCACTGGTCCTTCGAACATCTGTACCTGTCGTTGTGAAGGCAGACTGCGCACGTGAGGCGATGCTATGGGCGATACCGAACTCTGCACCAGCACCCCTCGCACTTCGACGTTCCTCGAGCTTCCCAATTTATCGATCCCGGATAAAGTCATCCAGATGTTGTCTACTGGCCATTTCGTTGTCTGTAGCACTGTATGAAACCAATCGAACGTCTGTAACAATCGTGCTCACCATTCGGTAATTGGCACATAACTGCTGAACTGCTGCTTTTATCTGTTTATGTGAGCCCTCTCATCATGATTCAAATTTTTTCATGTGCACCAGCTTTCTACTGAACGCCCACAGTTACATTAATCGCCACAGGCTGTTTCGTTTGATTTTGTGGTAGCAAACTTTAGAAATAGTGTTGGTCCTTAAGTTTTGCACACCAGGTATTTCAGCTATCATCATCATATTCAGTCATTGTCGATCTACTGCAGGATGAAAGCATCTCAACAACTTTCCAGCAATTGCAGTCATCTGCTTTCTTTTACCATTGTACACCAGCAAATTTTAAAATTTCATCAGTACACTTCAGCTTCGTTTTTTTCCTTGGGCGTTTAAAGTCAAATGGTATACATTCCAAAATTCGTTTGGTCCATCTATCGTCAGTTCTTCTGATATTTGATCTGTTCATTTCCATTTTAAAAGATCTGTTCTGTCACTGATGTTACAGACCTTGATTTGTTGACGAATCCTTGCACGTTTTTCGGCCTCTTTTGGTTACGTTCAAAATTCGGCATTCCATATTTCTCTCTGTGTCTTCAGTCTTCGTAAAGCTTTGGCATTCAATGCCCATGTTTCACAACCACGTTAGGAGAGGGAGGATACATTGATCAAAAACTTTTCGTTAGAGACATAATAATAAATATGTCTTGAAGACTATTAAGCTTTGCAAATGTCATCCCAATTTTATGTGCAGTTCTATTTCCATCATGATGTTCCCATCTGTTGAAATTTCTTTTCCAAGGTAAAGATAACTTTACATTTCTTCTAGTTCTTGTCCGTTGTTTAATTTTCTTTGGCTCTGTAAATTTGTTGAACAAACCTGTGTTTTCTTGATATTCATCTTCAAACCGAATTTCTTGCTTTCATGCTGCAGTTCTTCAATGTTTTGCTTCAATTCGTCCGATCATTGGCAAAGAGAATGAATAAATGATTCAGGTAATATCCATTTACTTGAGACGTTTATTTACACAATTTAGTTTGCAAAAATAGTTTTGGGGAGATTGTCTCCCCTTGTCGGATGCATTTTTCTATGTTAACCTGAACTTTATCAATGTTGACCAGTATTGATGCAGACGCCTTGCCCTCTTGGGTATAACAGTTTGTATAAAATCGCTGCCCTTCCAATACTGGGTGGAAATGCTCTGAGTTCGACTCCCGACGATGTTAGAAGGCACTTTTATGGTTTGCTAATTCAGCCACCTTTTTCATAACGTTGCTGAATTAGTCGGTATCAGGCGAGGGTAACATGGTTTTTTCTCCGAAAACTTCAGTTTTTCGTCCAGCAAACAGAAAACACGCAATTTACAGACGGAACAATAGGCGTTTGCCGCTGATGGTACTAAAACCCCACAAAAACAACAACAGCAGTTGCCTTTTTATACATTGATAGGAAAATATTGAGGTAAGCTATCTACAGCTTGCTTAATTAGGGCATTGATTATTGCTTGTTTTGTGACTGAGTCGAATGGTTTTTCATAGTCGATAATGCCCAGTGGCGTAATTATGTCAATGCGGTGCATTAGGGCCCACCACCAAAAGGAGGCCCCAAAAATTTGAGTAAAAATATGTTTTTTAGTTATGTTTATGATAAAATTTACGGTCTACGAAAAATAATTTTTTTCATAGTTGCTACTTCCAGGGCAATTTTTAAGAATTTGTTTTTAAGGATTTTTTCATTTTTACAGAGACAAAAATTTTCAAGACGGCCCACACCAAGCTTTTCAGTGGGATCCACTTTTTCTAGTTACGACACTGATGAAGCCTGTACATAATGGAAGGTTGTATTCATTCTTTGGCTCTATAACATTTCAGCTAGATGTGTAGGTATATATTTCAGCTCTTGTAAAATGTATGTGGGGAATTGAAAAATTGGTCACCTGCATAATTTTTTAATCCATTTCCATTTCATTTCCATTGCATAATTTTTTAATCAGTGGCCATTCTGAAGACAATTTAGCCTATAATTCATTCTAGTTTTATGGATGCTGTTCTTGTTTTCATTTTCCGTTCGATAGTCTGATAGATTCTCAATGGGATATAAATCTGGTTGGTGACTTGGCTACAATTCACCAGCCAGACTAAATGTGACTAATTGCATGACTACAATTCACCAACCAGTTCCCTCTTAAGTAGTTTAACGCGGCAGAGGCCCTGTGATTTTGGTGCCAGCCTGGAATACATGAACATTGAAACCATAAGTGCCCTTCAGATGTTAAGTAAAAGGCACAACTTGATCATCCAGATTGTATGGCCAGCCCGATTCATCCTGGTTGGGAACCCAATTCCTAATAATTAAAACATTTCCATTCCACCATGAGCTCTCGCGGGTAGCACAATTGGTAGAATCGCCGTCCTCCCCATAGCGAGTGGAAAAGACCCGAGTTCGAGTCCCGTCATTGACGTGAGGATTTTAATTGGCCTTTTTCACAACGTGAATGTGTTAGTAGACCTCGAGCGAGGGTAGTATGGTTTTTTCTCCCGGAAACTTGGGTTTTTTGTTCAGTAAACATAAAACCGACCACAGAACACGCGCAATTTACACAGTATACAGAGCAATTTGGTCTTAGTCGCTAATGCTCCTAAAAGCCTACAACAACAAGCCACCACAAACTTGTATGACACCTGGAGACCTTGTATGGCGGCTGGAGACTATGCACCTGCGAGATTATCTGATTGAGGTGTTGAATGGGTTGAGCACGCTGAATTTTGATGGGATTCTTCCACTTGTTCAGTTACGAACCTAAGGGGATATAAATTCAAATTAAGGAAAGACAGATATAGAATAGATGTGTGTAAATTTGCCTTTAGCCAGCGGGTGGTTAATTGCTGGACCAAACTTCCATCCGTCGTTGTGGAAGTTGATAGGTTAAATAAATTTAAGGAGGAACTGGACAAGCATTTAGTGGGATTTGTTTTGTAAATTTTTTTTTTTGGCTGATGCTGCATAAGCTCATACACTTGTTTTCTTGCATCACATACCGCTGCTGCTACTATTACTACTATCTTGCACATTGGATGAAATGCCTAATTTCTTCTCCTCTGAACGCAGTGATTGGCACCATTGAGTATAGCAAAGTTTGGATTCCTCACACCATCTCACAGCTTCCATTCATCAACAGTCCACTTTTTGTTTTTTAATCCATATTAGCAAGGCTTTTTTTATGCACAGTCGTTAAAATTCGTCTTTTTAGAGCGGACATTTAGAAAGACAATATAAGGAGAGTACAATATTCTTCGAGAAAACCTACTCCAGAGATCCATTTTATAGAATTTTCTCTTTGCTCTGTTCTCTCAGAAATCAGCTGATGAGGTCTTTGGTTAATTATTTTCAGTAGTAGCTGTCTTGACTGAAATCATTTTTCGTTTACTAGACGAAAGGCGAAATTTACTATTCGTCATCACTAACGAACACTTAGCAAAAACTGATTAGCAAGACTCGACCAAAATCCTGCCGCTAATTTCTGGTTAATTTTGGCTCACAACATTCTTTAAAAACTCTTATTACTGTTCTTTTTGAAACACCAACGAATTCGGCTACTTGTTTAACAGGTTGTCTTTTAGACCTGCAAAATTCTATCACTCCTTTTTTAACTCACTAGCATTCTTTTATTACTAGCACCTTTTCCACTCACAAGCATTCTTTTTTTTACTAGCACCTTTTCCACTCACAAGCATTCTTTTTTTACAAGCACCTTTTCCACTCACAAGCATTCTTTTTTTACAAGCACCTTTTCCACTCACACGCATCTTTCTTTTTTCCTTACGTAATGGAAACTCTTGTTTCTTTCGCACAGTTGGTATACCTGTAAATACAGAAAATGAGTCAACGTTATACTCTAATTTTAGCGCCAAAGCAGAGAGGATAGATTGTTCAATCTGCTATAGGTTGTAAATACTATAAGTGTCTAATTTTTAGTAGGGTTTTAGGCCCATCAGTAACTTAGGCCATATTGTACCGTATATAATATGTCTGTAAACTGCGTGTGTTCTGTGATCGATCTGCTGTTTGCTGGACGAAAAATCCCAGTTTCCGAGTGTAAACACCATGCACTAATGCTTTGTCTGATATCTGTATTTACTGTTGTTTGTATGGCTGTTCTTTTGTTGACTACACTTGTCAGAGCCGAAAGATCGTTTTCCAAAGTGAATTAAGAATTTCATGAGAACTTCACATAACAGGCACTGATTAACATAACAGGTTATGCTAATCTGCCATCTGCCAACCCATGGCTTGGCAGAAGTTCTGACCCCGCCCCTGTGAATTTAAAAGGCAACCTTTGGTCTTAATCACACTGCATCCTCATAGTACTAAGACTAGAATATAACGTGCAACAACAGGGAGAGGCATTTTGACCCGTTCTTACTTCAACGCACGGTTTCGTTCAGCTACTGATTGCGACCCTGTTGACCAGACAGAAATTTTTTGTTCAGTATGTACCAAAGGGGCTCTAGGTGGGCCAATGAAGCTTTAGCAGGACCATGTCTTCAAAACAAGTCACTACAGCACTGCAGCATGATATAATGTTGTCATGTTGAAACAGAAAAGGATCTTCCTCGTCCTAGGCTAGGGTGTAGAAGTGGAACTCTACAGAATATCAATGACCATACCGCTGAGTTCAGGAACAATGACCAATAATCCAACTGAAACCACGAGAACAATCCCCAGTGATAGCACTTCCAACAAACTTCCCAGTTTGGATGATATGCTAGGTTAGGTGAATGTGTTAGCTAGGCACCAAAGAAACTAAAGCTATGAGGCATCTGTGTGCCTGTAAATTGTGCGTATTTTTTGTCAGTTTGCTGTTTTCTTGGAAGAAAAAGCCGAGTTTCTGGGGGGAAAATATAATGGAACGCTCACCTGAGACGGACTAATTCAATCGCGTTACGAATAAAGCCCATAAAAATTCTTCGCGTCAATAAAGAGATTCGAATCCGGGAATTTCCCGCCAGTGTGGAAAGATGGCGATTACATCCACTGCTAACTGCAAGGGGACGATATTCTGGTAAATAATGTCTATAGGCATCTTCCAGACCCCAACATATTCATCAGATCAAAAAACCATGTGCCGTGATTCGTCACCTCAAAACACAGATCTCCAAAGTTCCAAGAACCAATTACAACGGACTGTGTACAAGCCAACTCGATGCAGTAGCTCTTCTGTACAATCTGCTGATATGCCATGCCTATTGTCTTTTCATTAATATCAGCTCTCGTGAACTCCGTGATGCTTGTCTTCGCGTAAATATATGGTTATAATTTAATCCCATACTCAGATCTGGTGAGTATGGGCTTGGCACACCCAGGGTCCTGAACTGGATATTATCATTCTTCTCTTTCTTGGTGATTCCATCCTACTTTTGACTCTTTCTCTCTCTCTCAGGGTAACTCGGGAATTTTTTTTTTTGGCTGGTGCAGCATAAGCTTCCTTACACCATATAGCTAATAATAATAAATAAAATAATCATTTCCATCCCATACTGGGTAGAAAAGGCCTGGGATCGAATCCCATCATACGCAAGGTATTTTAATGGATCCCAAACTATATTTTTATGGAGTTTTTACAGCAATGCCAAATTAGCCTGTCTCAGCCGAGGGTTCATGATTTATCTCTGAAAGACGGATTTTTGGGCAGTTGTTGCTGCGATTTCAGCTAAAACACACAAGGGCAGCTAAGGCCTAAATATGTCTCTCTGTGGTTCACTTGTATATCGGATGAGCAGCACGTTGATGTTAATTAAATGCAGTGAGAAAGTTCAACCCGTCTAAGGAAGAAGAAGAAGAAGAAATAAAGTTCTGTAAAATTTGCTGTATTTCCAGAAAATGAAGTGTCAGAAGGCCTTGTAGGCTTGAAACAGTGAAAAGTGCTACACCTGATATCAGAGTAATGGGGACAGCCAATTAATATAGTTCTGTCATTGAGCTCGGTTTTACACGAAATGCATTGACGACTTTCGCCCATAAGTAAATATAGGTGGTGGGCAACATGAGCACCTGTAGCAACATATTGCCACAGGTGCTCCAACTATCACTTTAACAAAGAAAGAGCTACAGCTGCTAAATTCGTAGACTTTTCTTTGTTAAAGTGAGCAATATCCCAATTTGTATGAAACGTAAAATAAAGAACGAATATATACTCCCCACCATAACTTATGGAAGTGAAACTTGGGCATTTACCAAAAGAATGGAAGAGAAGCTGAGAACTACACAGCGAATAATGGAACGAATTTTATTAGGAGTCAGACAAGAAGAGAAACACATGGATTAGGCAGCAAACTGAAGTAGAGGACATTCTTATTAAAACTAAAGAACTAAGATGGTCTTGGGCAGGACACAGCTTGAAAAACGATGGACTAAGAAAATAACAGAATGGAACCAAAGAGGAGCTAGAAGACTTGGAAGACAATAACAGAGATGGACAGAGGAAGTTCACGAGTTCGTGGGTAGTAAGTCGATGGCCATTGCACAAAACAGAAGGTTGTTGTCATTGGGTTTTTAGGAGCATTAGCAACGAAGGCCATATTGCTCAGGGAATATGCGGTGGTCATTTCCTGACCTTTCCGCATCCTCCGTATTTGGTGGTCACGGGCTCGAACCCCGGTCTAATGAAGAAGCGTGTGCTACGCACTGCTGCTTCTGCCCACCTGGTTACGGAAGTGCCCAAAACAGAAGGAACTAGAAAGTTGCTGGAGAGGCCTTCATCCTGCAGTGGCGTGAAAATGGCTGATGATGATGATGCGAATTTCTTAATAATCTCATACTCAATCATATTTTTACCAGGAGTCCTTTCCTATCTTTGTTATCTGAGCCTTCTCTCGACTTAGTCGCAGTAAATTTTGCAGCGTTAAAGTGCCCTTGATGATTGAGATCTTCATGCCTAATTCCATTTTAAAATAAATTTTTAGTTGTCTATGCTCAGGAAACCAAGAAGTCTAAATGTTGATGGCATCCTTACCTTTGCTCAGACATCGCACATAAGGGGCATATATATAAATTGAGGCAACTTAGGCCATACTGAGCTATCTATATACACGGTGTCTCAAAAATATCGGTACAAACATTTAGGGGAGGCAGGTAACATCTCAAGGAATGTGAATCGCATATAACCCATAACCGGAAACGTCACCCTAAGTCGGTACACGGCACTGTTCATCAGTTTGCGAGAGGGAAAATTTCTGGTTTACTCATTCAAGCAGTAGTCGCCGCACGAAGAGCATGCATCGATATACGAACTGTGAGCTGGCAGACATGCACCTAGTGTATAGATTAGCAGGTAGCAGTGGACGAACCGCTCAACGAATTTATGGAGAACGCTTCCCAGACAGACATGTACCAGACCACCATTTGTTTGCACGCGTTCATCAAAATTTGTGCGATTATGGGTCATTTAGAGGTAACAGGAGTAGTGCAGGCAGACCACATTCGGCCTGCCTGTACTACTCCTGTTACCTCTTTTTTCCCACTTCGGCGCGAACTCCCGCCGAAGTGGGAAAAAAGTGTGTTGAATGCCGTCCAGAATAATCTTACTACCAGAACACGTGCCATTGCCTCTGCCTTAGGAGTGTCTTGTTACAGTGTACAGCGTGTTGGTGCAATGATTCCTTACACCCCTTTCATCTCCAAAGGGTTCAGTTACTGATCCCCCAAGATCATTCTGCACGTGTAGCTTTTGTGCAGCAGTTTCTCCAAGAAAGTGTTCAAGACGTGAATTTTCCAGCCTATGTTTTGTTCACAGATGAGGCTTATTTCACTCGGGAAGGCTTATTCAATCAGCACAATGCTCATGTGTGGGCTCACGACAACCCACACGGTGTGCGCCCCATGCAGCACAACATCGCTTCGCAATAAATGTGTGGGCAGGTATGGTCGGTGACTACTTAGTCGGCCCATACCTGTTACCATCCCGCATGAACTCCTCTAAATATCGGATCTTTCTTGAACAAGTTCTACCAGGGTTACTTGACGATGTTCCAGCAAATGTGAGATGCAACATTTGGTTTCAACATGACGGGGCGCCTGCCCATTATGGAAGGTGTGTTCGTGACAATTTGAACAGGCGTTTTGGGCGTCGATGGATTGGCTGTGGTGGACCCGTTGCCTGGCCCCCACGCTCACCTGATTTATCGAGCCTTGATTTCTTTCTGTGGGGGGCCCTCAAGTCTATCATGTATGAATCGCCTGTGGAGACGGAAATGGATCTCGTGGCGAGACTCGTCTGTACTGCTGCTACTGTCAAAGAAACTCCAGGTGTGTTAGACCGTGTTTGCCAATCCATGCTGCGTCAGTGTAACGCATGCATCGCGTCTCATGGTGGAACCTTCGAGCATCTGTTGTAACATCATAAAATGCAACCATCTCGTACTCCATCGTTAATATTATGTCAAATAAATGTTTGCCACTAATTACTGTCTTGTGTAATTTTTGCTTTTTGTGCCTCTTCTACTACTTTCCCGTGACATTTCCGGTTATGGGTTCCTATGCGATTCACATTCCTTTAGATGTTACCTCCTCCTCCTCTAAACGTTTGTACCAATATTTTTGAGACACCCTGTATACAATTTAATTTTTTTTCTTCGGAGTTTCAGGGAGAAAAACAAATACTACCCTCATCTAAGACTGTCTAACTCAGCCATGTTGTGAAACAAACCCATAAAAATTCATCGCTTCATCGACAATATTCGAAATCAGATCTCAGATCTTTTCAAACCGATACAGGGAGGACGATAGTTATACCAGTTGTGCTAACCAGGAAGGCAGGCTGAATTAATTTAATAAAGCATTAGATTATAAGGGCTGGTGAGGTGATTTGGAAAGTGTTTTTTTTTTTTTTTTTTTGGTCTTTTGGCTTTAGCTTTGTAAGCTTTCTTCTTTGCATCATTTGTCACAACTAAAAAGTAATGCCACTATTAAGTAAGTATTTCATATACTGTCGTGCTAACCAATCCTTTAGAGCCTTGATGATCCATTGTATGAAAATGTTTATTTTTTAAACATCTTATATGAGATTGATCAGAGTTCCTAACTTCCTTTCACACTTATAAAATCCTAAAAATATTCCCTTTTGTTTTTCTGTATTAAATTATCATATCTTCTCCTTAATTGCATGCAATTTTTTTTCAACTATACTCCCGCCTAAAATTTTGAAATCATAGAGTATGACAACAGTTTTAGTTAATTTTTTTGAAATTAGATATGACAATGTAAGGTTTAATGTAAAAAAAAAACAATACACTACAAAGTATTTTAAAATTGTTTATTAAGCACTGAAAAATTTACAGGAAAAAAAAAATATATATATATATATTTGGAAACTATTAATATTAACAACTAATTTTTGATCAAAATATTTTCCACGAAATTTTATAACTGCCTTACACGTTGCGCCGATGAATTTTTATGATAATGTCTTAATTAACATTATTCCAAGCGATCTGCAGTTTCCCATAAATTTTGTGAAGATAGGCAGACTTCACGGACTTGACTGTTTAAATGATCCCATAAAGACTAGGATCACCTGCAAGGTGTGATTGAGGTGTATAAGGCCTTGAATGGCTTAAGCAGGTTCAACGCTGATGGGATTCTTCCGCTTACTCAGATCACGAACCTGAGGTGGATAGATTCAAATTGAGTAAAGACAGTTTCAGAATAGATGTGCGGAAATGTGCCTTTAGTTTAGCAGCGGGTACTTGATTGCTGGAAGACTTCCATCTGTTGTTGTGGAAGTTGATAGCTTAAATAAATTTAAGGCTGAACTAGACAAACATTTGGAATGACTGGATGGGTGAAATTGGAAGATTTTTTTTTTTTTTTTTTTTTGGCTGATGCTGTATAAGCTTGCTATTGGATTAAAGTCAGGCGATTGGGGTGGCCATATCATAATTTGCAATACCCTTTTTTCTTCAGTTGCTGAAATTTCCTGCACAACTTAGAGCTGTACTATGGAGTATTGTCTTATTAAAATATAAAATTTATTTCACAAAGTGGAAGTCCAGAGGATATTGCAGTATCTTCAAGCCTTAATTCTGACGATGTCACCCACTCCAGAAAAACAGAAACGACTTCCCATCATGATGGAACCGCCAATGCTGATGGTGCTTACCCAAAGCCAACCGTTTCTTTTGATTTTCCGGTTTTAATAAGGGTTCGGACCGCTGCATGACCATCAGTCCTGCTTGTAAAAGACAAAATTCTACAGTGGATGTAAACACGGGAGTTTCTCTGTTTCTAGTAAACTCAGTTCGGATTTCAGTGTGGTAAGTCCTCGACTGCGTTGGTGATCGGTGTTATGGTCTTATCTTGTGCTTCCTTTAAGCGCGGTCGTCCCGATCGCGGTTTGCTCTTGTTCTTTTAACTGCCAATCTACGTGAATCGTTGAATGGTAGTTTGTCCTCCTTTAAATAAACACTTAGTTTTTTGCCAATACTTCTAATGGAATAACTTTCTTTATAGATTTATAATCGCACTCATTTTCTCCAGCACTCAATTCCTTATTTCTTGCCATGTTTATCAAGAAACACAAAACTTATTCTAAACACTCTTTCTGAAGGACAGCTGTTCGATTTTATATGTTACAGCTCGTTCTCCACCATTAACATTACTGAAAAAAAATTCTAGAATAATCTACAATCTTCTATTCTATAATATTGAAACGATACTCTCTTCAGAGAATTATTTACAACGTACTACCATATTTAGGAGTCTTTTACACCTTTCTGGAATATTTTCGTATATTGTAGAAATTTTTTGAACATTATTTAAGTTTATTTATTTTAATACATAATAGAAAATATTTTAATAACAATTAGTACACAAGTGATATTATTTCAATAAAATAAAAAAAAAAAACTTTGAAAATTAAGAAAAACGAAACATGATTTCAAACTTTTAGGCGTGAGTGTATATATCTCAACCTCAGTTAGCATTAGTAGTAGCTAATGGCACAAGAAAGCAAGCTTATACCATCACCCCAAAAAAAAAAACAAAAACAAAAAAAAAAAAACAAAAACAAACAAAAACAAACAAAAAAAAAAAACTTCCCATTTAATTCTCCATTCGCTCCAAAATCTGTATAGTTCTTCCTTGAATTTATTTAAATCTCTCAACTAGCATAAAGAAAGATAGACGTTTGTTCCAACAATCACCCACTCGCTGGCTAAAGGCAAATTTCAGATGTATTCTCTGAAACTGCCTTTCCCCAATTTGAATTTATAGTTCTTCAAATGAGTAATCTGATCAAGTGGAAGAATCCCATCAGCATTGAGCTTACTGAAACCACTCAAAGCTTTAAACACCACGACCAGATCATCTCGCAGGTGCCTAGTCTAGATACACTGCAATTTGCAGAACTTAAGAAGACTTCCTTGGTAAGAGAAAGTTTTTCTTCCCCTCACTAATCTCTTGTCCCCTTCCCGGTACTCATTCAGCAGCTCTACATCCTTCCTAAAATGAGGCTCCACACCTGTTTGCAGTACTCAAGGTGTGGACTGACCATCGTCTTATACAAAGGGATAATCACTGCCTTATCCCTGCTAGCAAAATTCATGTATCAATAACAAGACTCTATGAGATGCTCTGGCATCCTGTCTGTACTGCTCTGCAAATTTCATATCTGACTGTATAATTACCCCCAAGTGTTTTTCATTCTCCACTACCCAGAGATTAGTACCGCCCAGTTGGTATATTACTTTAAGGTTACTGCTACCCATATGCAGTACTTTGCATTTATCAACATTTAACTTCAGTATCCAGCTCTGAGACCACCTTCCCTAGATCCTGTTGCAGTAGCTGTTGTTGTTATTGGCTTTAAGGAACATTGGTAAATAAGGCCATGTTACTGCGTGTATATTGTCTGTAAATGGCGTGTGTTCTGAGGTCGGTTTTCTGTTTTCATGGATGAAAAACCATGCTATCCTCGCACGAGACCGACTAATTCAGCTACGTTGTGATAGACCTATCAAAATTGCCTGCGCTCTGGACGGGATTCGACTCAGGTGTTTTCCACCTGGTGTGGGGACGAGTTGCGGTATCCTATTGTCACTAACAACCCTGCCAATCTCCTTATCGTCTGGAAACTCGGACATTAGCCTGATATACCTTCATCAATCATCCCTTTATCCATAGCACTGATTTGCCCTTAATGCCATACTGCTCTAATTTGTACAGTTTTGGTACTGTTGCACATGGAAGTAGTCTTCCATGTGCAACAGTACCATCAATAATCACTGCTGATATCAAAAGCTTTTTTGAAATCCATTTATATATCAAAATTATTATTTTTTGCATCCAGGTACTTTGTAACCACAATGTAGTATCCAATCAAATTGGTCAGACAAGATTTCCCCTTAACTGGTGAATAAGGGATACGTTTGCCATTCTCCAGTCCGTGGGGCCCTCCCCTGAATTGAGGATGCTCTCAAAATAGTGGCAAGTGTTTCCTTACTTCCTTTTCTGCCTCCTTTAATATAACTGGATAGATCCCATCCACTCCAGGTGCCTTCCTTATGTTTAACAATTTCACCCCCACTTTCCTTTCGGTTATTACAGTCATTTAACTTCTTATTAAAGTTTGATAAACTCCTGACCTGCACTTCCCTAGAGAATTTCTCCCGTGTGAATATGGATGCAAAATACTCATTCAGTGTGTCAGCTACCTGAGCTGGGTCATCAGCCGTCGGACAAGTGGACAATCTGATTCATTCCCTTCATTATAATTTCATAAATAAAGAAGTGTGCTGGTTTTCCTTGCAATTTCACGTAATCTGCCTTCGCATGTCTAACCTCCTTTGTGGCTTCATTACATACTAGTCTATATCTTCCGTAGACTTCTGTGTCGAATGATAATTTGTATGTATCCCATGCAGTTTTCTTCTTTGCAAACGAGTCTCATTAGTTTTGACATCTAACATCGGTATAGGGCTAAAACTTGAGCAGTATTTTTAATTGGTATGTAAAGCCTTGTGGCTTCAAGATTGAATGAATGCTTCCCATTTAGAATTTATCGTTGGTAACATCAGTTGGCTTTTACCCATGGTGTTAGTTACACCTTTAAGTAAATCCCACATCAGTTCACTGATTACTGCGACACAGTGTTTCTTTTATCTGCAGATTCTTAATGCATCAATAATCACTGCTGATAATCATATTGAGTATTACCCCCTCTGGTTCTCTTGCACATGCTGCTGTAAAAAACAATTATCTACTAAATGCACAAATTCTTGCTAGTGTGCAAGTGACAACCCACATGTTTCAGTCAGTATTTGGAAAGTTAATATCATCCATAATAAAACATTCCGATTTACTGGTCCACTGTACTCATCAGTCATTAAGCCTATAACACATTCGTACCCTCATTTTTGCTTTTCCTGTGCTTATGACACACCAAACTCTGTAAAATCCTTCTGGACATTCAAGTCAACTGGGTGCACCACCTCATTTTTTGTTTCTTAACTAACAGCACAAACCCCCTTCCTTCCTATTCTTTCTTTACACATTGTACTCCCCAAATTCCAATTCTGCATTCCTTATAACTGTGTGACATCACGCCTCCGACTTTGATGTCTTGACCACTTCCGACTTCGATGTCTTGATTTGAGTATTTCAAAGTCATCAAATTTATTTACCAAATTTATACACCAAGAATTGGTGTACATACACCTCTTTGTACTCTTAGTTACCTGCACACCCCCCATGTATTTACTTGTTCCATGATGACCGCCAGCAGTTCTAGAAATCCCCAGCACCTTGCTGCCCATTCCAAGCGAAGCAGTGCAAGAATCACTTTCACCTCTTCCACTTTCTGCCTGCGGCCATTGTTAATCTATTAGTCTGTGTGTCTTCTCCAAGCTAATTCTACATTACCTTTTCCTGTGGAACAATTTCCTGGTTTTCATAACTGGTCTTCCGCTTCTGTTAGCTCCGAGGTACAGCACGATAATGTTTGACAATATTTATAACACTTTCTCGTGGAGGTATATTAGCCGTGAGTAAAAATTCTTTTTCATTCCTTATCTGCTGCCAGATTGCTATTTCCCAGCTTTCTTTTTGTCTTTATGCAGAACGAATTGCAAACCTAAATATTGTATAAACCTTGTCGTGTTGTACGGTTTTAGGTGCATAATCGACTTAGAGCATACTACACCACATATTTACTATGTCTGTATTTGCATGTTCTGCAGTCGGTCTGTCTGTTTGATGGACAAAACCAGAGTTTCCGGGAGGAAAAGCAATGCAACCCTCCTGATAGCCACGTTGTGAAAAAAAGTTCATAAAAATTCCTTGCGTTGATGGGATTCGAACTCGGGCTTTTTGCACTCAGTGTGGGGAAGGGCAGTGGTTATATGCACTGTGCTACATGACTTGCTGCCTTATTAATCCGCAGAATACTCAGCACTCTAAAAACAATACATATCACTTGTTGAGAAACCTGCCAGTATATAATACAGTATTTGTCATAACCTAACTACCTACTGTTATATATCAATATTTGACTCACCCAAAGTTGCTAAGTTGAGAGATACCCTGGGAGTTGCGCACTATTAGCTTATTTACAGTAAGCACTTCCTTTATTTGTTCCCAACGGACATCCATATTCAAACTTCTCGAAAGACTGCAGCATATCGTGGTGCAAATTACATTCATTCAAGGGTGATTTTGTGAAGGCTGAACTGTGAACGATATTATTATTATTAGCCATATGGTGCAAGAAAGCCTGAAGCTTATGCTGTACCAGCCAAAAAAAAAAAAAAAAAAAAAAAAATTCCCGCGTTAACCTGAGAGAGGAATCGCCAAGAAATAGAAGAATGATATCCAGCTCAGGACCCTGGGCTGGATATCATCATTCTTCAGTCCGTGGGGCCCTCCCCTGAATTGAAGGATGCTCTCATAATAGTGGCAGGTTTTTTTTCGGAAAGTAGCTTATGCGTTCGCCTTTTGATTAATTACTGCTGTCTTAGTTTTACATATAGGGTATGCGTTCCATTCCCTCTCCTTTTTTCTTTGAAGCTACAGTACTAAGTATATATTGCGGGATGAAAATCCGGTAGCCCCACTCACCCGAGACCTACTAGCGGTTTGGCGTGGAAAAATCGCACAGGTGTTCCTCCAACCGTCATCGGAAGTATTTCTCATTTTCGACAGACGATGAGAATTGACCCAGTCCCTTTCCTATATGGCCTGCGTGAAAGCGAGCAAGAATGGTAAGGCAAAAGAGAGCGTTCATCTGATAAATTGATATGGACCAGAGAACATACGTCCATCTTACGTCCTACATCGCGTGCGACCGAAGTGACAACGATAATATATTTGCATGGCATTAAAAATAATTATAATGACATCGCATATTTATATTTTAAATGATAATACTTGTTTCATATGTCGCGAAATTTAAACGCCTATATTTAATACAGTAATTAATACAATATAATTCGGGGAATTAGGGAAATTTCAGGCAAATGTGAGATTGACATGAAACGACAACATGTTGGCCGGGATGCAATGTTTATATAACTTAGGGTGTATAAAGTGATTTCGGTTGTGAGAGATGAATTAGTTATTTCATTTTGTTCTTATCCCTATAATTATGTCAAGCCGACAAGTAAAAAAACCTAAACTTTTGGGTAAAGGAAGTGGTAGAGGTTTCAAAGAATGGTGGACTGAAAGATATGGAATGATTAGTAAAAACGAAAAGGCTTTGTGTGTCATGTGTTCCGAAGCAGTCGTGTGTAGAACGTGGTCAGTCAAACGGCACTACGAAACAAAGCACAAATGGCTTCTACAAAAAAGCGAAAATGAACAAAAAGAATATATAGCCCATGAACTTAATAATAAACAAGTGCAATCTAGTTCTTTTGTAAAGTGTACAACGAGTATGTCGAATTTAGTTGCTGCTGCTTTTGAAGTTTCGGAGACCATTGCTCAGTACAGCAAACCTTTTAGTGACGATGACTATCTTAAAAAAAAATCATGGTTAGAATGTGCTCCATACCTTTTTGAAGATTTTGCAAATAAAGGTAAGATTATTCAACGCATCAAAGATCTGTTTTTCTTATTTCCAGTGTTTCTATAATTAGTAGGAGCATTGAAAATGAGAAAACAGTAGTATTGGTTTTGTCAGTTCTAGTGCACGTGTGTGTGTGTGTATATATGTATATATACACATTGGTAAGTACAGACTGATATATTAATACCATACCGAAAGAAATAAGTTTATGCATTGCTAGCTTTCGACAATTAGAATATGAATTTTCTTGCTGTTTAGTATTAAATCAACCCCCCCCATGTGGTTTTTAACCCTACCAAATCAACTGACAGGCCCTTCAGGACTGACTCTGACTACCCCTCGGCGGTGGAACTAGCAGTTTGTGGTGTTGCAATTGGACAAGATTTACCTGGAATTTTACATGCTTAAACAATAAAACTGTATAGATATTTACAAAGAAAAGTTTGAGTATTACTCATCATTGGGATATATTTTGTTTAGTAATGATTAGTTTGAGGATGATTCTACAAGGCTGTATAATCCCATTGGCAGTAATATATACAGTGAAGATAAGTCAATATCTACTTTCAAATGCTTAAAAATCATTTATAAAATTTTACAGAATTTTAATTAAGCAAACCAAACAGTTAATAAGGTTTTACATCTTTGACTTTAAGCATTTCTACATTTTCTCTAAACATTCCTAAATTTTCAACACTTCTTCAGTTCTATTTGGTTTGTGAGCCACTGCTCATATGTTTTCAAGAACATTATTAAGAATGTTGATTATTTTCTTATGGTTTCTTGGCTTTGTATTACATATCCTTTGCCTGTTCCCACAGGAAATAGCCATGTGGCATGAGGTCAGGGCTGTTTGGTGGTGGTGGGGGGGAATTCACACTCAACTAGTAAAATGGGAGGTGACCCATCCAACAAAAAGTGAAAAGATTTGATGTTAAATATATTTTCTGTTTATACTCTTAGACAACCACAGAATGTCGGAGGAGTTATTCTAACATTTAAACTTATCTTTTATCATTCATCTCTTAAAAGACATGATGAATGCTATAAGATACTTTGAAAATAAAAGATACTTCAAAAAGCCCACAAACTTTGTTGGATGTCATATCACATCAACCTCTCATCCTTCCTCAACCCTGAGCCTTTTCCATGTACACTTTCTCTTTTGTTCAATAATGACAACTGTGCCTGCTGACAAAACCACCACTTTGATCAATCACTTAGCTACATTCTCAACTATCTACTCTTCTGGTCAGCCTGAAAAAGATTTCTGTGAATTTATCCATCTGCTACAATCCTCTTCCAACAGATATTTTAGCAGTGAGATTTACACGGGTTGAAAAGACATCTATTTTCAAAATTGTCAGTATTGTGTCTCCCATTTTATGAGATCCTGCACATATTGAGTTGATAGTACTGTTTGTAAACATTTATTTCCTGATTAGTGTTCTCAAATTCCATGAAATTGAATTTGAGAACACCACAATTGAAGTCTATGATTGCCTCAATCATGAAATGGGAAAGAGGAGAGGCCAATTCATGGAATGGCCAAAAATTTGCCCATTTCATGAATTGGTCAATATCACAATCCAGATGTAACACATGTAAGTTAAAGTATATTTGGTAAATGTAAGGTTTTGCATTTGGTAGCAGTAATGCTTATTATCATTTGGGTTACAAGAAACTCATGGTAAATGGACTTCAAGACAACAATTCTTTTTCTTCATTCATAATAGAACTTGAAAGATGAGCAAAATGGTTATCTTTCAAGGTGTTGCTTATAATACGGGCAGATATAAAGTTCTTGGCTGCCTGTGAAAATCTCACTTCTAAAATATCTGTTGATTTATAAAACATTATCCTGTAGAGATATGGAGGTCATTATTGTTGTTGTTGTTGTTATTTGGTTTTTAGGAGCATTAGCAACTAAGGCCATATTGCTCCGGGGATATGTGGTGGTCATTCCCTGACCTTTCTGCATCCTTGGTGGTCACTGGCTCAAACCCCGGTCTAATCAAGAAACGTGTACTATGTACTACTGCTCCTGCCCACCTGGCTACGGAGGCGCATATGGAGGTCACAGTCCCACTGTATAAGGCAATTGTAAGATCACATTTGAATACTTGTTCAAGTATGGAGACCTCATCTGAAAAGATATGGAGCTTCTTGAAAGGATCCAAAGATGGGCAACTTGTATGGTGAGATTGGCAAATCATATGAGGAAAGACTGAATATGTGGGCTACAGAGTTTGGCAACTGGGCATCTCCCCCCTTTGAGGTGCCCAGTTGATGGAGGTTTATAAGGCTCTGAGAGGGGTTAGTAAAATGAACAAAGGTGGAATTTCCATTGTTATAGAGAATTCCAAAACCAGTGGGCATAAATTCAAATTACAGGGAAAGAGGTTTAGACTAGATTGTAGAAAATTTTCTTTTGGCCAGCAAGTTGATCGCTAGAACAAGTTGCCTTCATGGGTAGTTGAGGCTGACAGTTTGAATAAATTCAAAAGGTCAACTAGATAGTTATCTATGTGAGGAGGGAAGCAAATAATTTGTATTTTCTTATCTATCTTTTTTCTTTTCTTTTTTTCAGCCAGTGCAGCATAAGCCTGTGGCTTCCTTGCTCTTATGGCTTTTACTATTTATACACCTCAGAGGACTGGTTCAACCTCTGTGACACTAGGGTGGAAGGTGACTCATCACCTGTATAGTACTACAACTTTCCTTACTGAAAATACTCATTTTGACAGTACCATGTTTTGACCAAAGAGTGCAATTACTCATTTTAACTTCTTATCAAAACTGATTATATCTTTTGGAAAGAGAGGAATTCTCTTAAAAACAGTCATCAGAAAAATTTATGCATATCCTTTTTTTTTAACATTCATCAAAAAAGTGTTAGCATTAGCATTAGTAGAGGCATTTGATGCAAGAAAGCAAGCTTATGCAGCATCAGCCAAAAAAAAATAATAATAAAATAAAATAAAATAAATAAATAAATGAAAAAAAATAATAATAAAATAACAACTTCCACTTCACCTCTCTGTTCGTTCGAAATACCTGTCCAGCTGAGCCTTAAACTTATTTAGGCTATCAACTTCCACGACAAGGGATGGAAGTCTATTCCACCAACCAACCACCCGCTGGCTAAAGGCAAATTTCCTCACGTCTATCCTACATCTGTCTTTCCTCAATTTGAATTTATGCCCTCTCAGGTGATTATTCTGAGCTAGAGGAAGAATCCCATCAGCATTGAGCATGCTTAAACCATTCAAGGCTTTATACACCTCTATCAGATCACCTCGCTGGTGCCTAGTCTCGAGACACTGTAATTTGCAAAACTTAAGTCTTTCTTCATAAGAGCACCCCTTTGTTCCATTCAACACTCTTGTTGCCCTTCTCTGTACTCGTTCCAGCAGCTCTACATCCTTCTTGAAATGAGGCCTCCAGGCCTGTACAGTACTCTAGGTGTGGTCTGACCATTGCCTTATACAAGGGAATAATCACCTCCTTATCCCTGCTAGAAAAATTCCTATATATCATTGACAATACACCATGAGCTACTCTTGCAGCCCATCTGCACTGCTCAGAGAACTTCATATCTGCCTGCACAACCACCCCCAGGTCCTTTTCATTCTCTACCACTGTCAGTGTAGTACCACAGAGTTGATACGTTGCTCTGGGGTTGCTGTTTCCCACATGTAGTACTTTACATTTGTCAATGTTAAACTTCATTTGCCACCTCTCAGCCCATCTGCTCAACCTTTCCAGATCCTGTTGCAGTATCATAGTGTCAGTAGTGTCCATGACAACTCTGCCAACCTTCGTATCGTCTGCAAACTTGGACATTAAGCTTGATATACCATCATCAATATCATTTATAAATACAGAAAACAATAATGGACCCAATACTGAACCCTGAGGGACTCCACTAATAACATTAGTTCACGATGAGCAGTGTCCATTGTTTACCACTCTGTCTTCTCCCCCTCAACCACCCCTTTATCCATAGCAGCAATTTGCCTCCAATGCCACACTGCTCCAATTTGTGCAGCAGTCTTCCATGTGCAACAGTATCAAAAGCCTTTCTAAGATCCAAGTATATAATATCAAAGTTATTCCCTGCATCCTATTCTTTTGTGACTGCATCATAATATCCAATCAAATTGGTCAGGCAAGACTTCCCCTTAACAAAACCATGCTGTGTCCAAGCTATAACTGAAGTCTTGTCTAGATGATCAGACTTCAGTTATAGCTCGGACACGGCATGGTTTTGTTAAGGGAAGTCTTGAAGTTGAGGCAGACTTTTAAAACATGAGCAGAATGTTAAAAAGAGGTATGGTTCCAATAATAGCAAGGCAACTCGGACATCTTGTGAGGAAAAAGAGTTCTTCAGTAGAAGTTCTGGACAATTTGAAGCAGTATTACAAACTACACAAAATAAATCAGAATTTCAAATAAAGTTACATGTGCTATTTTTATTTATCTTTAAGTAAAATTCACTCCTTCATACACATTTTAAATCCATAGTGTTTGAGACCATCTCTGTGGGAAAAAAAGAAAAAAAAGAATTCTGACTTCTAATCTTTCTTGGCATAATCATATCACAAATATTGCTTCCTCTGTATTGAGGAAACCAGACTTTCATTTTCTTTCATGGCATTAATTTTTTTTTTTTTGAAATGGCTGCTCTGCATAGGTGAACTTTACAAATCTTTCTTGCCATGGAATATTATTCCCACATTTTGGGTAGTACATATAAAACATCTCTTAAACTCCTTTGCATCGTGACAAGATTACCATTAACCAATGTGAATCATGCTATTCACACATGCACATGAAAGTCCACGAGTCCGAAATTTCGGACTTGTGGACTTCATTTTTCAATAGAATGGTGCACCTCCACACTGGAGTGTGAATGTTCGTGATTTTTTGGATAAAACATTTCCTAGTAGATGGATGTGCTGTGATGGACCAATCACCTGGCCTCACACCCTTAGACTTCTTCCTGTGGAGTACCTCTAGGATTTTTTGTACAGAACAGCAGTTACTAACATTGAAACTCTTTGCCTGAGGATAACAGAGTGTTGATATGCTGGCCTGTACGTGGCAAGAAGTGGAATTTTGCCTTGATGTTCTAAGGGTGCACATGTTGAGGTGCATTGAATGGCATACTGAAGAACAAACTTTTGGAGTTTCATAATATAATTTGCATAAGGCTGTATTGCTCTGTCTTTTGGTTTGTAATATAATTAAATTTTAGATTAGGAACACGGCTTTATGAACATTGTGGCTGAAGCATCAGATGGATTTATATGGTGTTTTTGACCATCTGACACAACATTTGTTGTGTCAGATGGTCAAACACAAAGATTTGTTGAGAAAACCTAAATTTATTAAAATCAGTAAAAATAATAATTCAGCAATTATTATTTCCTTTTTTCTTACACATCACATAGGCTACCCATATACTGTATATTGTAGCTGAAGCACTGGATATTATGTTTGTTACTGCTTACCGATTAGAAGAATGAATGGGAAATATGACGGAAATGGAAATAACCCCAGTTTTCATGTAAAAGTCATTGCTGTTTGAGAAGGTTCGATTGTTGATGAACCTGCTGAGGTAGCCGACAAATTGAATGGGTATTTTGTATCTACATTCATGCATGAGGAAGTCTGCAGGGAAGTGGAGGCCAGAAACTTATCAAACTCTGGCAGGCAGCTAAATTATTTTGTAATAACTGAGAGAAAAGTGGAGGAGAAATTGAACATAAGAAAGGCACCTGGGGTGGATGAGATCTATTCAGTTATATTAAAGGAATCAGCAAAGGAAGTAAGCAAACCCTTAGCCATAATTATGGAAACGGACTCAGGGGAGGTCCCCATGGACTGGAGATGCGCAAATGTGTTCCCAATTCATAAAGGGAGATCAAAGAGTGACACGAGTAATTACAGATCTGTTAGTTTAACTTCTATTCCAGGGAAAATAATGGGGTCACTGGTTAAAGAAGTGATGCAGGATCATCTAGACAATACTGGAGTTATAGTTCAGACACAGCATGGATTTGTTAAGGGGAAGTCTTGTCTGACCAATTGGATACTACGATATTGGCCGACCGGGCTAGCTGGGTGGGTAAAGTGCCTGCCTAGCAACCCAAAGGTCGCGGGTTCGAATCCCGCCTCGGGCTTGGATCAAAGTCATCAGCTGATGACTTTGATCCAAGTACAGAACAGCAGTTACTAACATTGAAACTCTGTACTCGTTCATGGTGCATCGGCTGATCAAAGTCATCAGCTGATGACTTTGGATCAGCCGATGCACCAACAACTACCAAAAAAAAAAAAAACTACGATATAGTCACAAAGGAACTGGATGCAAAAAATAATTTTGATATCATATACTTGGAATTCAGGAAAGCTTTTGATACTGTTGCACACGGAAGACTACTGTACAAATTGGAGCAGTATGGCATTAAGGGCAAGTTGCTACAATGGATATAGGGATGGTTGAGTGGTAATCAATGGACATTGCTCTTCATGGACTAATGCTATTAGTGGAGTCCCCCATGGTTTAGTATTCGGCCCATTGTCGTTTTGTGTATTTATCAATGATATTGATGAAGGTTGGCAGGGTTGTTAATTGGCAGTAATGATAATCATCATCCATTTTCAATCCACTGAAGGATGAAGGCTTCTCCAGCAACTTTCCAGTTCCTTCTGTTTTGTGCAATGGCCATCCATTTACTACCCACAAACTCATGAATTTCATCTGTCCATCTCCGTTGTTGTCTTCCAGGTTTTCTTTTAGCTCCTCTTGGGTACCATTCTGTTATTTTCTTAGTCTGTGTCCTGCCCAAGACCATTTTAGTTTAGTTTTGATAAGAATGTCCTTTACTTGAGTTTGCTGCCTAATCCATGTGTTTCTCTTCTTATCTAACAGTCTGATTCCCAATATAATTCGTTCCATTCTTCGCTTTGTAGTTCTCAGCTTCTCTTCCATTCTTTTGGTGAGTGCCCAAGTTTCACTTCCATAAGTCATAGTGGGGAGTATACATTGGTTCATTATTTTACATTTCAGACAAATTGGGATATTGCTCCTCAGTATGTGACTATATTTCCTGAATGCTATCCATCCAAAATTTATTCTTCTCTTGACTTCCATCCATTTATCATTATTACAGCTAATGACTTGTCCCAGATAAGTATATGACTCTACCTTTTCAATTACTGCTCCTTCATTCATTATATCCCTTTCTGTGGCATACTTGTTCATCATTACTTTTGTTTTAGCCATATTCATCTTTAGTCCAAAATCCTTACCAACTCTGCATAACTGATTAAGATTTTCCTCTAATTCTTTGGGATCGTGGCTTATGACCACAGTGTCATCTGCAAATCGTAAATGGTTTAGGTACTCTCCATTCACATTGACTCCTTTCTGCGACCAGTCTAATCTTCTGAAAGCTTTCTCAAGGGCAGCAGTAAACAACTTCGGAGATAGTGTCTCCCTGTTGAACTTTCTCAATTTTAAATTTATTACTGTCTTCGTCTAGTCTAATAATGGAGGTAGCATTCTAATATATTTTCTTCAAAATCAAAATATATGGGGTATCTATGCCTTGTCTTTCCAGTGCCCGAAACATTGCCTTATGCTGTATGGGGCGCCTCCGTAGCCAGGTGGGAAGGAGCAGCAGTGCATACCGCTGCTCCGTGGTGGTGACCGGGGTTTGAGCCCATCACCACCAAATATGGAAGATGCAGAAAGGTCAGGGAATGACCACTGCATTTCCCAGAGCAATATGGCCTTAGTTGCTAATGCTCCTAAAAACCAAATAACAACATGCTGTATGGAGTCAAATGCCTTTTCATAATCCACAAATGCCAGGCATAATGGTGTTTTATATTCGTTTGCTTTCTCCATTAGCTGTGACATTAAGTGAAGGTGATCCATAGTTAAGAATCCTGTCCTTAGGACAGGATTTTTAACTATGGATCACCTTCTTTCGGTTGATTCTCATGAAGTATTCTTTCTAATCTGTTAGTAAATGACCCTTGTGAACAACTTGTGGATGTGCGATACAAGCTAATTCGTCTATAATTTCCAATTTCTGATTTATCTCCTTTCTTATGCAGTAAAACTATGATTGCATTATTCCACTCCTTAGGCGCCACACCCTTTCTAATGCATTTTGTGAAGTCTTGCCAGTTTTTGTGTTATGTCTCTTCCTCCTAATTTTAACAACTCTACAGTAACTTCATCTTCCCCCAGAGCTTTCTGATCCTTCATTCTCTTCAACACATGTTCTACCTCATCAGGAAGAATATCAGGTATGTTGTATGTCTTACTAATTTGCGATCCATCTTCCCCACTGCTGGAATCATTCCCTCGTTCCTTGTATAACTCTTTATAGTAGTCTTCTGCTATTCATAAGTACACCATCGCTATTCTTCAGTTTCAGTATCATTTGTCTTTCTGTATTACTGTTCATGACTGCTGATTTAAATCCTTTGTTTTCCCTTAATGCATGTTCTACTTTTCTTGAGTTAAGTTTTCTTATGTCCTCTCTGAGGTCTCTTTCTAATGACTTTGCATAACTCAGTATACTCAATTTTCTCCCTGTCAGTGTTTTTCTTGCTGTTCATTTGTTGTCTTCGGTTCATCATGATAAGTGTTTCTTGACTGATTTTTTTTCTTCTTTGGATTTCTTTTTACCTGTAGGTTTCTTGGGCTTTATCACTTTCAGAAAGTTGTAATATTCTTTGTCGATATCTTGGTCCTGAGCAGTCTGCAGAAGCTCAAACTTGTTAAGTTCCAGTACATAGTGCTTTTTCTCCTCTTCTGTTATCTCAAAGACCTTTGTATTATTTACTCGAGTCAGTTTTTTCCTTTCTTTTCTTACATCTATATCAAGTGTGCATCTTACCATGCTGTGATCACTTCCAACATTTACCTTGTTCAGGACAGTAACATGACCACCGAATATGGAGGATGCGGAAAGGTCAGAGAATGACCACCACATATCCCCGGAGCAATATGGCCTTAGTTGCTAATGCTCCTAAAAACCAAATAACAGGACAGTAACATCATTCACAATATATCTTCTGTTTGGGCTCTTCCATGTCCACCCTTTTCTTGAGAAAAGTGTTCATTACTGACATTTCTCTAGATTCTGCAAATTCCATAAGTCTTTAATTTCTTTCACCAATTCCAAAATTTCCTATACTTCTCCTTTCTGCGCTGTTTTGTCTCTTTCCAACCTTAGCATTGGAGTCCCCCATAATGATAGTGTAGTGAGTTTTCTGTTCATCTAGAAGACTCAATTTCGGTGTACATTTCTTCAACCTCTTCATCATCATGGCTCGATGTTGGTGCATAAATCATTATAATCTTTAGCTTATATCTCTTAGAAATCCTGAGTAGTAGTCTTGACACCCTTGGTGATATACTTTTGAATTCCAAAATGTTGTTTTTTATATCTTTATGGACCAGAAAGCCAACTCCACCTTCACTCCTTTCACTGTTTCCATTGGTGTACAGCAGATTTCCACTTGATAAACTTATGTGATTCATTTCTTCTTCTTGTTTCAGCCAAACCGATGATATTCCAGTTTACATTTTCTAATTCCTTTTCCACTATCCTGTCTTCACCGATGAGTGATCTTACGTTGTAACAGGCCAAGTTTAGTTTCTGTGCATGGCAACCTGATTGTACCCAGAGATTTTTAGCAACACCTGCTTCCACTCTGATCCTCTCACTGCCGTAAGAGGAGGAGGAGGAGTGAAAGCCGCTGGGGACTGAGGGCCATTTGTTTCGTTGTGCTGTTGGGTTTGGTCTTTTCCTCCTCACGCTGACCAGGCATCTTGAAGAGAACCACTCTACATGTTCGTTGCCACCTAAGTGACGTAACAGGGCTTACCATCGAGAAGGTGTGTATGAGTGGATTTTAGGGAGGCAGGCCAACCGGACTTCTAAATCTTCTAAAAAAGAAAGATATTGGATTCATCAGTGTTCTAGACTGAGTGTCTGGTAACACACAGTATGCCTGTTCCCCGTCTAAGCCCCTTAGAATAGTGATAGTACACTACTGCAACAAGATTTGGAAAAGTTGAGCAGATGGGCTGAGAGGTGGGAACTGAAGTTTAACATTGACAAATGTGAAGTATGGCATATGAGTAAGAGTAAATCCAGAGTAATGTACCAACTGGGTGGTACTACACTCAGAGTGGTGGAAAATTAAAAAGACCTGGGGTAATTGTGAAGTTTTCTGAGCAGTGCAAACAGGTTGCAAGAGTAGCTCATGGGGGGTTCTTTTCAATGATATATATATATATATATAGGAATTAAGGCTTAAGTTCTGCAGCTGCTGGAGACTAGGCACCTGGAGGTAATATAATTGATGTGTATAAGGCCTTGAATGATTTGAGCGAACTCAATGCTGATGGGATTCTTCCTCTTGCTCAGATTACTCACCTGAGGGGACATAAGTTCAAATTGAAGAAAGACAATTGTAGCATAGAGATGTGGAAATTTGCCTTTAACAACCGGGTATTGATAGTTGGAACAAACTGAAATCTGTTGTAGCAAAGGTCAACAACTTAAATAAGTTCGCAGAACTAGACAATCAGATAGAATTATGTCTAGTTCTAAAATTCAAATCTTATTGAATGGATGGGTGAAATGGAAGGGTTTTTTGACTAATGCTATATAAGCTTGCTTTCTTGCATCATATGCCTCTGCTAATGCTAAGTTTCATCAGTTCATCTGGCATCCATTTAGTCTAAGCCTGGAACAGTATTTCTTAGTTGGTATGAAAAGTGTAGTAATTTCCATGATTAGTTTCCTGAATGCTTTCTATTTGGAACTTGTTGGTAACGTTATCAGATGATCCTACTATATACAGGGTGTTTCAGTTAAACGTTTCAGAACTGCTAAGAGGGGTAGGGTACATCCTGACAACTCGAAATCATATAGCAATGTGGGGTCGGAAATGCTTTCCTGAAGTGGTGTTGTACACAGAAGCACCATAAAGAAAAGAGACCGTAAGTGAGAAATCGTTTTAATAATACATGAAAAGAAGCAAAAGGTACATGGATTAAAGTAAGTGTTCGAAGTTTCTTCCACGGGCTACAATGCACGCCTCACATCTCCGACGCATGGACATCCGAACATTCTGGAATACTCCAGGCGAATTTCGAATTTCTTCGGCAGCTACTGCGATTCTTGCAACCAGCTCCTCAGCATTGTCAACAGGGGTGTCATAAACTAGCGATTTCATATGACCCCAGAAATAAAAATCAAGACATGATAGATCGGGTGACCGAGCAGGCCAACGCACGGGACCACCACGTCCGATCCACTATTGACCAAATGTGACATCCAGGTAGTTACGAACATCTCCGCTATAATGGGCAGGGGCTCCATCGTGTTGGAACCACATTGTCTGTTGCGTCGATGCAGAAATCTGTTCATCTCTCAAAAGTTGTGGCAATACTTGCTGCAGAAAGATCAAGTAGATAGGTCCGGTTAGACGACACGGTAACAGGTAAGGTCCGATGAGGTGATCTCCCATAATACCGGCCCATACATTGACCGAAAATCGAATCTGTGCTGCACGACGTCGTATTGCATGCGGGTTCTCGACCACCCAGATATGGTCGTTATGCGTGTTGAAAATTCCTTCCCTTGTGAAGGATGCCTCATCGGAAAACAACACTTCAGCAGGAAAAGGGGGATTTGTAGCACATTTTCGAAGGTACCACTGTGCGAAAGCAATACGAGGTGCATAATCCTCCGGTTGCTGTGTCTGGACACGCTGCACGTGAAATGGATGCATGTCTTGTTCTCGGAGAATCCTCCAGACGCTGCAATGGGAAACCCCGACTGCGTTTGCTAGACTTCGTGTACTCGTTCTTGGATTCCCCTGTACATGCTGCAGCACATTCTGTTCGACGGCTGGAGTCCGTGCTGTTCTTACCCTGTCCCTGTCAGCTCTTTCAAATGAACCTCTCTCAGCTAACCTCTGGTGCAGTCTTGCAAAGAAATTATGACTGGGAATACGCCTCGTCGGATATCGTTCCGCGTACAAACGCTGTGCGGCTGGCCCACTACAATTTGCAGCCCCGTACGCCAAATGCATATCGGCTAACTCTGTGTTCGTGTAATCATCCATCCTACTAACTTGGCGTTCTTGTTCAAGAAATTCGAAATTCGCCTGGAGTATTCCAGAATGTTCGGATGTCCATGCGTCGGAGATGTGAGGCGTGCATTGTAGCCCGTGGAAGAAACTTCGAACACTTACTTTAATCCATGTACCTTTTGCTTCTTTTCATGTATTATTAAAACGATTTCTCACTTACGGTCTCTTTTCTTTATGGTGCTTCTGTGTACAACACCGCTTCAGGAAAGCATTTCCGACCCCACATTGCTATATGATTTCGAGTTGTTAGGATGTACCCTACCCCTCCTAGAAGTTCTGAAACGTTTAACTGAAATACCCTGTAGAATTTAAAAACTGTCCAAGACTGCTATAGTCGTTATGAAAACAAAAGCCCTTGCCTTTATACACAACTGTAATTATGTCTTTAAATAATCTAGTGATGACTGCCACCAGAGGATCTTTTACCAAAGTCATTAGGCCTATAACACACTCCTATTCTTTTATTTTCATTTTTCTAGTTCCTTTGTCACACTAAAGTGACTCAACATCGTACTGGCCATACCTGGAAACTAGATGCACTGTTTGCAGGACATAACATGCCCCCACTTCCTGTCTATCCTTTCTGTAGATATTGTACTCCCCATATTCAAATTCTGCATCCCTTATGTCTGAGTGACACTATATCTCTAACATTATAGGGATAGTGACACACTATCCCTATAATGTCTGCATTTGATAACTTAATCAGTTTAATCAAATTTATTTATTGTGCTCTTAGGAGTACATGAAAGTACACTGTACCTGTTTTTCTCTGAGTTACGGTGCCTGCCTCCCTAGCCAGGTGGGCAGGAGCATCAGTGCATAGCACACGCTTCTTGATTAGACCGGGGTTCGAGCCCGTGAGCTACCAAATACGGAGGATGCGGAAAGGTCAGGGAATGACCGCTGCATATCCCTGGATCAATATGGCCTTAGTTGCTAATGCTCCTAAAAACCAAATAACATAACATCTCTGAGTTACCCTAAGGCAACCCATGTATTTATTTGTTCCGTAACGACCCACAGCAGGCTTAATCTCCAACATCTTGCTTTGCAGGCTGCTGCATGTTCTAATAAAAACAGCACAAGAATCACTTTCAACTCTGCCTGTGGCTCTAGTTAATTTATTACTTTGTGTACTTCCCCTCCAAGCTAGCAGTTTTATGACCTACCTATCAGTGCCTCAACAGCATCAGCAAATATTCTTGCACCCCTCCTCTTTAAGTGTATCCCATCTCTGTTAAAACAGTCTCTTTTGTTAACAAGAACAGACCATGCTGTGAAAAATTCTATCCCATGAGCCTTTTACAGTCTCTCCAGGGATGAAATGATCGACAAGGCTCTCAACATGTACTCCCTCCTGTCGTGTCTGGGTAGGATTGCAGACATTTTCAAATTTAATTCACTTTGCATATTCTTCCCAACATTGCCTCGTACTTGTTAAATAAGTCCTCAGATGTCTTACTCTTAATATCATTAGTGCCCATATGTACGACTACATCACCTTTTATGCTCTTAAAAGATGATATCTGCACTAAGTCATCGACTTTTGCCCCTGGCAGACATACCCTGGCAGTCCTATGTGTGGTGAAGTGGAAACAATTACTTTTATTAGTAAATTAATTGGTAACAAAATAATTACTTATTTACTTTTCGCTTATGTTAATCACAGAAAAAAGAAAAGAAAATATTTGATTAATCAGTTTAAGAAATATATATTGAACCTGCTGAAATGGAACTTACTGTTCACGTGTCTTAACTTGTCTTTGGGGGTTCCATAAAAACAACAATAAATAATTATACAGTCATATATGAGGTTTTCCAAGTGCAGATAGTTACAAGGACAGCTCATAGGATTCTATCATTGATAAACGGAACTTTACTTAGAGGTAAGGTTGTTATTCCATCATAAAAAGAGATGGTGGGCCACACCTTGAATATAATATACAGCTTTGGAGACCTCATAAGTGATATCATGTAGCCTGACAGATCCCAGATTTTAACTTCACTATTTGACAAATGTATTGGTTTTTTTTTTTTTTTTAAATGTGTTTGGAATGTACCAATGCTTGACCTTTTACCAGTGCTTATTAATTTTATTTCTTCATATTTTCAAAAATAATTTGAAAATTTTTGCAAATGTTTTTTGCTCATTAGTTTTAATGAAAAAAAATATTTATTAATTATACTTAAATTTTCAGAAAAATGTTAGTAACATGAAACAATTCCTCTTGTTTTGCCAATGATAGCACATTGCATTCCACTTTCCATTTTGAGAAACCTTGCCCTGCTCAATCAGCTTCAACTTTTCAAACATCTGCTACCAATTCCTTAAATGCTCCACTGGAGATCGGTAAAGACAACTTAGTTGATTTCAATCCTTCTAAAACTTAGTCTTGTCTTATATCTTGCAAAAAGGATTCTTCTGCTCCTATGCTTATCTTTGGTGACACTCCGATTTCTAGGCAAAATGATATATTTCTTTTGGGGATTACCCTGACTTCTAATCTCTCTTGGCACAAGCACATTACAAATATTGCTTCCTCTGCATCTAAAAAAATTGTTTTCTCTTTTGCTCTTGGCATTACTTTTTTTCCAAACAGCTGTTTACCCTGTACAAATTGCAGATCTGCCCTACCATGGAATATTGTTCCCACATCTGGGGCAGTGTCCCCCAAAACCTCTCTCAGGCTTCTAGATTCCATTCAGAAGAGGACAGTTAGGTTAATTAATGACTCCCTCTCTAACAGAGTCTCTCCACTTGCTGTCTCATAGACGTACTGTTTCTGCTGCATGCATTTTCTACAGATACTTCCATGGGCACTGTTCTTCTGAATTAGCTTTATAATTCCCACTCTCTCTTTCAAAACAGTCCAACACATGTCGCCAACATCCATTTACTGTCCAACTTCAAACTCACAGAACCAACTTTTCATCTTCCTTGTTTATTCATTCAACTGCCGTTTTCTGGAACAACCTTCCTTCATACATATTTCCTGAAAATTACAGTCTACAGAAGTTCAAGTCTAATGTCAACTAATATCTTCTTTCATCTTCTCAACCTCGAACCCAAACACGGTACTAAGTACTATAGGTTCTAATACCTCTCGTGTTTGGGGTTTTCATAAAAAAAAATTCTCTGCCAGATTTAAGTTTGTGGAGGCAAAGGCGCATTTAGGGCTAGTGCCTCAAGCTGCAAACAAATTTAGACTATGTATATAAAGTGCTTAGCATCATAATACACAGCCATTTCTGAATAAACAGAAAATTTTTAAGGTGGCATCGTTTTAGGTTATATCTCATATTGTGAATACCTTCACAACGAGTTGCCATGATATTGCACTACTTCGAATAAGTAACGCTTCACCTAAGGAGAAGACTAATGTTACTTATTCTCAGATAGGTACCACTACCCAGACAGCACTGTTTCAGGACTATTTGGTCCTGAAACAGTGCTGTGGGTAGGTACCTGTGTGTAGGTACCCAAGTGATGCAATGATGGCAAAAACAGTTATGAAGTATAACTCCACAATATGAGAGATGCCTGATGGTGTATGATGTATTTAGACTAAGGCGCATTTAGGGCTAGAGCCTCAAGCTGCGAACAAATTTAGACTATGTATATAAAGTGCTTAGCATCATAATACACAGCCATTTCTGAATAAACAGAAAATTTTTAAGGTGGCATCGTTTTAGGTTATATCTCATATTGTGAATACCTTCACAACGAGTTGCCATGATATTGCACTACTTCGAATAAGTAACGCTTCACCTAAGGAGAAGACTAATGTTACTTATTCTCAGATAGGTACCACCACCCAGACAGCACTGTTTCAGGACTATTTGGTCCTTCTTCAGTGAGTGGGTAGGTACCCAAGTGATGCAATGATGGCAAAAACAGTTATGAAGTATAACTCCACAATATGAGAGATGCCTGATGGTGTATGATGTATTTAGACTAAGGCGCATTTAGGGCTAGAGCCTCAAGCTGCGAACAAATTTAGACTATGTATATGAAGTGCTTAGCATCATAATACACAGCCATTTCTGAATAAACAGAAAATTTTTAAGGTGGCATCGTTTTAGGTTATATCTCATATTGTGAATACCTTCACAACGAGTTGCCATGATATTGCACTACTTCGAATAAGTAACGCTTCACCTAAGGAGAAGACTGATGTTACTTATTCTCAGATAGGTACCACCACCCAGACAGCACTGTTTCAGGACTATTTGGTCCTTCTTCAGTGAGTGGGTAGGTACCCAAGTGATGCAATGATGGCAAAAACAGTTATGAAGTATAACTCCACAATATGAGAGATGCCTGATGGTGTATGATGTATTTAGACTAAGGCGCATTTAGGGCTAGAGCCTCAAGCTGCGAACAAATTTAGACTATGTATTTAAGTGCTTAGCATCATAATACACAGCCATTTCTGAATAAACAGAAAATTTTTAAGGTGGCATCGTTTTAGGTTATATCTCATATTGTGAATACCTTCACAACGAGTTGCCATGATATTGCACTACTTCGAATAAGTAACGCTTCACCTAAGGAGAAGACTAATGTTACTTATTCTCAGATAGGTACCACCACCCAGACAGCACTGTTTCAGGACTATTTGGTCCTTCTTCAGTGAGTGGGTAGGTACCCAAGTGATGCAATGATGGCAAAAACAGTTATGAAGTATAACTCCACAATATGAGAGATGCCTGATGGTGTATGATGTATTTAGACTAAGGCGCATTGTGAAGGTATTCACAATATGAGATATAACCTAAAACGATGCCACCTTAAAAATTTTCTGTTTATTCAGAAATGGCTGTGTATTATGATGCTAAGCACTTTATATACATAGTCTAAATTTGTTCGCAGCTTGAGGCTCTAGCCCTAAATGCGCCTTAGTCTAAATACATCATACACCATCAGGCATCTCTCATATTGTGGAGTTATACTTCATAACTGTTTTTGCCATCATTGCATCACTTGGGTACCTACCCACTCACTGAAGAAGGACCAAATAGTCCTGAAACAGTGCTGTCTGGGTGGTGGTACCTATCTGAGAATAAGTAACATTAGTCTTCTCCTTAGGTGAAGCGTTACTTATTCGAAGTAGTGCAATATCATGGCAACTCGTTGTGAAGGTATTCACAATATGAGATATAACCTAAAACGATGCCACCTTAAAAATTTTCTGTTTATTCAGAAATGGCTGTGTATTATGATGCTAAGCACTTTATATACATAGTCTAAATTTGTTCGCAGCTTGAGGCTCTAGCCCTAAATGCGCCTTAGTCTAAATACATCATACACCATCAGGCATCTCTCATATTGTGGAGTTATACTTCATAACTGTTTTTGCCATCATTGCATCACTTGGGTACCTACCCACTCACTGAAGAAGGACCAAATAGTCCTGAAACAGTGCTGTCTGGGTGGTGGTACCTATCTGAGAATAAGTAACATTAGTCTTCTCCTTAGGTGAAGCGTTACTTATTCGAAGTAGTGCAATATCATGGCAACTCGTTGTGAAGGTATTCACAATATGAGATATAACCTAAAACGATGCCACCTTAAAAATTTTCTGTTTATTCAGAAACGGCTGTGTATTATGATGCTAAGCACTTAAATACATAGTCTAAATTTGTTCGCAGCTTGAGGCTCTAGCCCTAAATGCGCCTTAGTCTAAATACATCATACACCATCAGGCATCTCTCATATTGTGGAGTTATACTTCATAACTGTTTTTGCCATCATTGCATCACTTGGGTACCTACCCACTCACTGAAGAAGGACCAAATAGTCCTGAAACAGTGCTGTCTGGGTGGTGGTACCTATCTGAGAATAAGTAACATCAGTCTTCTCCTTAGGTGAAGCGTTACTTATTCGAAGTAGTGCAATATCATGGCAACTCGTTGTGAAGGTATTCACAATATGAGATATAACCTAAAACGATGCCACCTTAAAAATTTTCTGTTTATTCAGAAATGGCTGTGTATTATGATGCTAAGCACTTTATATACATAGTCTAAATTTGTTCGCAGCTTGAGGCTCTAGCCCTAAATGCGCCTTAGTCTAAATACATCATACACCATCAGGCATCTCTCATATTGTGGAGTTATACTTCATAACTGTTTTTGCCATCATTGCATCACTTGGGTACCTACCCACAGCACTGTTTCAGGACCAAATAGTCCTGAAACAGTGCTGTCTGGGTAGTGGTACCTATCTGAGAATAAGTAACATTAGTCTTCTCCTTAGGTGAAGCGTTACTTATTCGAAGTAGTGCAATATCATGGCAACTCGTTGTGAAGGTATTCACAATATGAGATATAACCTAAAACGATGCCACCTTAAAAATTTTCTGTTTATTCAGAAATGGCTGTGTATTATGATGCTAAGCACTTTATATACATAGTTTGTGGAGGCAGTAATTGTATGAAACTTCAGCATTAAGTTAACACAATAAATTAAGTCAGTATTTGAGAAAAACACATATATTTCAATGAAAAAAGTAAAATAAATTAAATTTCTATTAATTTTGCCTGTGTATGTAATGAATATTATAAACATGAAAATTTACTAAGTTAGTCAATATACTACTTGTTGCCACAAACTCTAATCTGTATTTTTTATAATAATGCCCAATGAATGGTGAATTTCAAGAAGCTTTTGGATAGTAGCAAACATTCCATTGTGACAAAAGCAGTATTTCACAACATGATGAACTGTACGTGACCAGACATGGAGCAATGTAAACAATTTCACATAGCATCACAGGCAGTCTCAGCTTACATAAAGTGAACAATATAAATTTAAAAAAAGAAAGAAAAAAGCAGCACATAGAAAATACTAAAGACACTATTAAGATGGGGCAAAAAAACTAACAATTACCAATCCCCAACCAACCAGTGAATTAATGGGAACAAATATTTTCCTTCAGGGCCTGTTAGAGATAAAAAGCCAAAAATATCAGTACATTTTACTTTCACACTATTATCACTCTGACACACTAAATCCTATTACAGTATTTACATCTGATAATTGAATTTGTGAATTCTCTTTCATTACGACTGAAGGACTGTATATTAGGCACTACAAAATAGTGAATTTGTTATCGAGACAGCCTTTTGTGGAGTTAGGAGATATAGCCTCCACAACCACAATGCCTTTGTTTAAAAATTGAAAAAAAGTTAAGGAAGAAGGAAATTATCATTGTTTCCCTTTGTGTACTGTTCAATTATCTCTTTTCCAGTTTTTAAAGACTACAGGGAAGGGTATTCATTATACATGCCAATATTCCAAATACAGTTCGGACTGTATTTGGAATATAGTTACACAGATAACCTTGTGGGGGATAGCAGATATATTTCCCTTTGTTCTTGTTTGAAAATCAGGAAAGTGAATGAAGCAGGTAATTATCACTGCCTGCCTTTTCACACTGTCCAATCATCTCTTTTCCAATTTCTAAACAAGGACACGGATGGAGAAGGTACGTCTGTTACCCCTGCAAGGTTGTATGAGTAACACATTCACTATATTTCCAAACATAATGAATATGTAATACAGAAAAAATCAAAAAAGCAAATGAATCAAGAAATTAACATTATTTTCCTTTTTTGTACAGTTATTTTTTTTAGGATGTATCATAAAAAAATCAAGAAGATAAGGATTTCAAATATGCAATTGCACAAGAAATATTTCAGCAAGAAATGGTTGTAGGTTCATGATCATCAATAATTCAGTCTTGTGACTGGTCAGTTCCTCTGATGAGCTGTCTCTACCTTTGTCTCTCCTGTGGCGTTTATTTTAGTTCTTCAAAATTCCAAGTCCTGCTTCACCAGTAACATCACAATTAAGGTATTTCTTGGTCTTCTCCGAGGGCATTTTCCCTCCACAGTATCCAGAAGCAAACCACCATGTCGAATCACGTGGCCCACCTATTTGAGTCTAGTTGATCTTATTCTACTTAGAATTTTCCTTTTTTCTTGGACACGTCTTAATACTTCCACATTTGACACATTTTCAGTCTATTTGATTTTTTCCATCCGGCGCCAGCACCACATCTTGTATTCCTCCATGTATTATATGCTTGAATCTTCATAAAGTTCAACAAATCTCCATCTTTCCAGTACTGTCATTCCCTTTTCATCCAGCATTGGTCTTGTTTGAATTCCGCTACTCTTTCTCATTAACTCTGATTTTTCCATGCACCAAGTCCATCCAATCTTGTTGTTCAAGCGGTTGAATCTCTTGACAGTTTTCTGCCCTCTTGCCTTCCTACATTCCCTATCAGTTTCATTCTTCAATCTACGATAGTTTCTTTGATCATCATAATTTTTTTGGCCTTTCAGTCTCCTCCTCTCATCCATTTTCTGCAGTAAAATTTCTGCTATCCAAGGCTTCCTAATTTTTTCACTCTTCCCCAGAGCCTCCGATGCAACTTTACAAGTCATCTCTTTGATTAAAGACCAATTTTGCTCTAGATCATTCGTAGTCTCTCTTCAGTAGCAATAACATTGGCAAGATCTTGAAACACATTTCTTGCACTCTCCTCTAAATTTCTCCATGTTCCATCTCATGAATGATTTCCTTTTATTTGCGCACTTCAATTTTAGTTGCACATTCATCTTCATGAGTGAATGGTCTGAATCTCCATCTGCTCCAGGATGGGAAGGCATAGGACATTGCTTTCTTCACTTGGTTATGGTATCTTTGTTTAACTGAGATGTAATCAATTTGGTACCTTTGTGAATTGGGTGAAAGACAGAGTGATGCCTCAAACCACATATTTGCTACCATTAGACTCTGTTCTGTACAAAACTTCACTAAGTGTTGACCTTTTGCACTTCTCACACCTAGACCAAAGTTCCTCACAGTCTTTTCTCTCCTTATCTCTCCAACCATTGCATTCCAGTCCCCCATAATTATGACATTCTCTTGATCTGGTTTTTCATATTAATTCCTCCAACTATTCATGTCTCCTCAACTGATTCATCAGCACTATTTCAGGTTGGCATATAAACTTGTATAATTACAAAGTCAACCGGATTTGCTGCAAATCTGACCATGATAAGTCTATGTCCCAACGATTCCACATCTACTAGCGGTCTCATGAACTTTGTCATAATTATTGCCACATCCCCTCTGTCTACTCCTACTTCCAGAGTGCACAACTTTATAGTCTCCACTTACAAATTCGCCCACTTCACTCCATCTTCTGCCACTCCAAGCACATCAATACCATTCCTGTGCATTTTTCTTTTGACACTCTCCAGCTTGCCACATTTCAACATTATTCATAAGTTCCATGTCCTGCAAATTCCTGTTGTGGAATCACTTCCCCTGTGTAGGTTATGTAACATGATATGTAATTTGAAGCAATGAAAGCTTAATATGTAACAAATAAGGTATTAAATCATGCTTGTTTCTATAATACACAAAATTTGTGAAGACAACTTTCCCAAACAAAAAAAATTACTTACTTTTAGTTATTAGTTTTTAAAAATCACCTTCAACATCCTTTTACCAAAATGAACTTGCAATGCCAGAGCAGTAAAAGTCATAAATAAAGTGAAAAGTATTGATATTTTGGACTTTTAGCCAAGAAAAATGGTAAATCCTAGGATTTATCAAACTGCTTTGGTAAAAGTCCAAATTTCACGCTTTAACTGGTATGAGTTGGTAAATCCTAAGATTTGCTAGATATCATTATCATAATTATTAACAATTACTAAATTGTTTGCTTGACATATGATGACCACCACATGACCAAATGTTTTTTTTTTAATTCATTTATTTTATTATTTTTTAGGAATTAGCTGGAGCATAGGAAAAACTTCATTCAGTAACTGCAATTCTTAACCCCCCACATACACACACTTCCTCTGGAGGGTTGAGAAGTGGCATGGTTACTAGATGAGAAAAACATTCTTTTGGGGGTGGGGGATCTGCTGGATGAAGAGCTAAAAACTGAGGAAAGTGGCTATAATAGAAGACAAATAAGAATGTATACAGTATAAGAAATTTCAAGCAACAAAATGTGGGGATAAATTAAACAATTCTTATTAATAAAACATTTTTAATTTAAAAGAAAAGCTAAAAATTTAAAGAATGTTACCTTTTTATATATTTTTTAAATTTAACTTTTATCTGCAAAAGGGTTCTGTGGTCAGAAGTAACCATTTCCACACAATTTCAAAAGGTAGTTTAATGTGTCAGCCCCTTGGCTTGCGGGTATAACAAATTTGTAAGGTTACAGGCCATCTACAACTGTCTTATCTATATATAAATTTGGCCTTTAAAGGGTCAAATTTAAATAGAGAAAGAATAATTGCTGAATAAATTCCCGCCAAATAGAGGCGCATTTGTAGCCAAGTGGTCAACAATTACTGAACGATTACTCCCTCTACATGTTTGGATTCACGTGATACCACACAATATGTTGATATTCTTGTGCCTCGATCTTGTAAACTGCTCTAACCATATGTAGTCTACTAGTATAAACAAATTATTTATTTAGTCTTGTGGGAATGGGAAGTTTATCAAAACTGAAAAAAGATAAAAGTAAAAAGGGATATATAATGTTTATCATTTTAATTAAGCATAAAACTGCTCTATAAAGAGACTTATTATTATTTTATACTAATAACAAAGAAATTATTAAAAATTATTGGCAGTCAAGTTTTGCTCTACAGATCTCGAATTCGAATTTTGTAGCTGCAGAAAGAAAATAAAACTCAAACGGCAAATTATTTTTTTAATTTTTGATCATTAAACAGTATAATTCAGAAATAAGTAAAACAAACTGACCTGTGTTGTAATCCAATTAACCCGAGATATATTATATGAGCGACATCCAGATTCGTTGGCCATTCATCGCTAGCAATACATCCAAACAAACCGCAAGCTTCTTGGAGTTCGTCCGTTCCGCACTCAACATGCGATGACATTGTACAGTTATATATTCAACTGTAGCGACTTTGCTTTCTTTCCGACGCTCTGTGTACCTATAGATTTACTAATATATATGTATATATTCTGGCCTCTATATAGTAGGAATTTCTTCTGTTATGACTTAAAAATTGTGACAATTTTTTTATTCTCTTGCACTGAGAGCCAGAAAATTCGTAGCCCCACGTGGAAAAATCAAAGCATGATGAAGACGATTAAGAAATACTGTTTTCCTTTCGAAAAGTCACCTTATAATTTCTTTTTTAAATGACATGCATATGTATTATAACAGCTATTAAGATGTAGTAAAATACCTAAAATGACACTATTTGAATAATTTTTCAGGCATAAATATACACCATAACACAACCAACCTGTCGATAGCAACTTTCGTTGCTTCAGAAAGTTTTTCCGTAACAGCCCATCATAGGTTGCGAATCACTGTATTAATGCGCATCTAAATTCATATCGTTATCATAAAGTAAAAAAGTGAAATTTCCCCTAACTGAAATTTCCCCTACAATTGAGTTCGTAGAAAAAATTACGGATTTGCTTATTTCAAAAAATGAACGTCCCATTTATTAATAATATCGTAATAAAGACTTTGATGCTGATTAAAGTAGCACTATGTTTCTCAAGTGTCTTCAAAACTTCTAACATCTTGTGAAGTCGGTATTTAAGCATTTAAATTTAAGCTTTCTTCTCTCACTTGAACTAGAAGAGGTTGTGCTGAGTGGTTTTTCGTTTGTTTTCTTGATTGGGTTTTTGGAGTTAGCCATGCCTGCAGGTAGGAATGCGTTATTACGGGTATTGTCAGTTTTAAACGAATAAGAGCTGAATGTTAAAGCAAAGCAGTACATCAGTACTATATGCTAAGTGATGTAGGCATCTCAGTAGTTTTAGAATGATCGACGTGATGCAAAATTATAATTAGACATCTTTCGATTTTCATGCTGGTTGGGAGGTGATAGGCTGAGCTGTTCGTCACCTTTTGCGAATTCACGATGCAATTAAAATATGGACGGAAATTGAATATAAATACTGTAAAAACTCTTGAAAGTCATGTTATTTTTCGTCATAATATTATCGGCTTCATGTTATGGTAGTGTGTTGTATCGAACATGCCTTTGTAATATTTTCATACGACATAATAATAATGTACATTCAAATAGAGTTGTCTCCCCCCCTTTTTTAATGAGTGTACTAATTCTTATACATTTGATGTACTATTGTTTGAAATTTTCATATTATGCATTCTGTAAAAATTTAACTTCAATCGACAGAGCGAAATAAATGAAGAGAACAAATGAGTGTTAACATCAAAGGAAACTCCTCAATTCTCAGCATAAAAAAAAAAAAAAAAAACCCATCCTCCTCAATACATAGTAATATTTATTACTATTTGATAATATTTTCTTTATCCTCGATTGGGGTCTCCCTGTATTGGGGGGGTTGGAGTCCGGCTAGAACGTTCCCGTACTTCTGTAGTCAGCTAGGGGATACTGCCGCCTCTTCCGCATATTGGATCGGAATCGTCGTTTGCACATCCCAATTGCATAATTGTGTAGGAAGACGCCAAAGTGGCGTGCGATTGATAATTTTTTAAATTTGGGTGGTACAATTTTTTTTTTTTTTTTTTTTTTGTTTTTCATTCTAAGAGTTTTTCATTATTCTCAAATTGTAGAAATAACAAAAATAAGATTAGACCACAATACTATATTGAAGTCCATTATATGTAAAGAAGTTAGCTGACAATTTTTAGGTAAAATCACTTTCACTTATTAAAATAAATCCTGAAAAGTTAACTGGTTTCAGATAATTTGTTTATATAATTTTTTTTTTTTGTCTGAAATTGATTTCTGTAGTTAAGTTTACAGAAAGCACAATTTGCATTTTTATGTGAACACATTTTTCATGAATCTCTCTATTCTTTGTTTTGTGACCACTAGTCAGCATTGAGATCAAGGTTATTCTTATAAAAGATTCTGATGTATTGAAGAGTTTGAGTGGTAGTAAACTTTTACCAACCTGTTTAGGTTTGAAGTTAACTTAGGTGAGTTCTGGAGATAGGAGGGTGGAACTCTAATTCCAATAAAACCCAAGATGTTAACATGACTAATTCTCCTGGCATATGTTTCTCTATGCAGTTAATCTTACTGCATTTCAGGTACAGGAAGGAGAAAATTAAATTCCTCAAGAAGCTGATTTGGACAAACCTGGTTTCTCTCACACTAATTTAATTGCAGTACAGTGACTTGATATGTAGTGCTGAGATCAACATTTTAAAAAATTATCAAGTATATTGCTTGTAATATTTGCGTTATAGGCATCTGATGTATTGAAGAGGCCATTTAGCCTCTTCAATACAGCGTTAGATATTGTCCATAACGGACAGTTTACTCGCAATGTGATAACATTTTTGAACGGTTAATAATGGCAGATAAGAATGAAAAGGCAACATCTGGATGCGGTACAAAGACTACAAAAGTAAGAAAAAGACTGAATTTTTGAAAATTAAATTAGACATTTTGAAAAGAATCAATTCTGGTCAACAACAAGTGGATGTGTGCAATAATTTAGGACTGGCAGCTTTAACTGTAAGAACAATTATAAAGAATTAATTTTAGCAGTGGGAAAGACAGCTGTTCCACTTAAGCAACTAAACCGGCCATTATGATTGAAATGGAGAGACCTAAATAATTTTATTAAAGATAATATCCAATGCAGAATTCTGTTAAATTAAATATTATTAAAGAAAAAGTGATTAGCCTATATGATGATCTGAAGAAAGCTCACCTAAAAAAAAAAAAAAAAAACACGTGTGGAACCATTTAAAGCTAGTAAGGGTCTGTTCGAAAGATTTAAAATCCAGGGAGAAGAGCCAAAACTTTCAAAAAAGAACTTGTTAAAATTATTGAACACCAGTATACACTGGTGTTCAAAGAAATTGCATCACCTAGGAATTTCACATTTCTAACTCTTTTTGCGATAGTATGTTACATTCATGACTAGCATCACAAATAGAAATGGGCACCTCTAGCCAGGTGGGCAGGAGCAGCAGTGCGTAGCACACGCTTCTTGATTAGACCGGGATTCGAGCCCTTGACCACCAAATATGGAGGATGTGGAAAGGTCAGGGAATGACCACTGCATATCCCCAGAGCAATATGGCCTTAGTTGCTAATGCTCCTAAAAAAACAAAATAAAAAATAGAAATATAAACAAAAGATTTATTAATAGTTAAGGCAAAGCTGAGTAATATTTGATAGGTACTCTCAAAATATTCCAAAATGAGCATTTGCAATTTTTATACAATAGTTTTGGTAAACACAACAATTATGGCTGAAATTAGCATTAGCATTAGTAGAGGCATATGATGCAAGAAAGCAAGCTTATTCAGCATCAGCCAAAAAAAAAAAAAAAAAACACCACTCCCATTTCACCCCTCCGTTCGTTCGAAATACCTGTCCAGTTGAGCTTTAAATTTGTTTAGGCTATCAACTTCAACAACAAGTGATGGAAGTCGGTTCCACCAACCAACCACCCGCTGGCCAAAGGCAAATTTCCGCACATCTATCCGACATCCGTCCTTCCTCAATTTGAATTTATGCCCTCTGAGCTGATTATTCTGAGCAAGATGAAGAATCCCATTGGCATTGAGCATGCTCAAACCATTCAAAGCCTTATACACCTCTATCAGATCACCTCGCCGGTGCCTAGTTTCCAGACTCTGTAATTTGCAAAACTTAAGCCTTTCTTCGTAAGAGCAACCCTTTGTTCCATTCACTAATCTTGTTGCCCTTCTCTGTACCCGTTCCAGCAGCTCTACATCCTTCTTGAAATGAGGCCTCCAGACCTGTATACAGTACTCAAGATGTGGCCTAACCATTGCCTTATACAAGGGAATAATCACCTCCTTATCCCTGCTAGAAAAATTCCTGTATATCATTGACAAGACACCATGAGCTACTCTTGCAGCTCGTCTGCACTGCTCAGAGAACTTCATATCTGCCTGCACAATTACCCCCAGGTCCTTTTCATTCTCCACCACTGTCAGTGTAGTGCCGCAGAGTTGATACGTTGCTCTGGGGTTACTGTTTCCCATATGTAGTACTTTACATTTGTCAATGTTAAACTTCATTTGCCACCTCTCAGCCCATCTGTTCAACCTTTCCAGATCCTGTTGCAGCAGCATAGCGTCAGTAGTGTCCTTAACAACCCTGCCAACCTTTGTATCATCTGCAAACTTGGACATTAAACTTGATATCCCATCATCAATATCATTCATAAACACCGAAAACAACAACGGACCCAACACTGAACCCTGAGGAACTCCACTAATAACATTAGTCCACGTTGAGCAGTGTCCATTGATTACCACTCTCTGTCTTCTGCCACTCAACCATCCCCTTATCCATAGCAGCAATTTGCCTCCAATGCCACACTGCTCCAATTTGTGCAGCAGTCTTCCATGTGCAACAGTATCAAAAGCCTTTCTAAGATCCAAATATATAATATCAAAGTTATTCCCTGCATTCAGTTCTTTTGTGACTACATCATAGTATCCAATCAAATTGGTCAGGCAAGACCTGCCCTTAACAAAACCATGCTGCGTCTGAGCTATAACTGAATTCTTGTCTAGATGATCCTGCAGTGCTTCTTTAACCAGTGCCTCCATTAATTTACCTGGAACAGAAGTTAAACTAACAGGTCTATAATTACTTGTGTCAGCCTTTGATCCTCCTTTGTGAATTGGGGTTACATTTGCACATCTCCAGTCCATCCAAAGAAGCTCTCATAATTATGGCTAGGGGTTTGCTTACTTCCTTTGCTGCCTCCTTTAATATAACTGGATAGATCCCATCCACCCCAGGTGCCTTTTTTATGTTTATCCTCAACAATCTCTCCTCCACTTTCTTCTCAGTTATTACAAAATCATCCAGCTCACTGCCAATGTTTACTTTACCTACATCATTCTCCTTCCTGAATAACTCCTCATGCGTGAATGTAGATGCAAAATACTCGTTTAGATTGTTAGCCACCTGAGCAGGATCCTCAACTGTTGAACCATCAATATCCAGTGGACCAATCTGATTCATCCCTTTCCTTCTTGAGTTTAAATATGTAAAGAACTCTTTTCTGTTTTTCTTTGCATCCTTTGCCAAGGATTTTTCGTAGTCTGCCTTTGCCTGCCTAATCTCCTTTGTGACTTATAAGTTGGTTTGTGACTTATAAGATAGATATAAGTTGGTTACAGACCAACTTATATCTATCATAGGCTTCCATGTCACCCATTAATTTGTATGTATCCCATGCATTTTTCTTCTCTGCCACCTGTCTCATTAGTTCATCTGACAACCATTAGGCCTAAACCTTGAACAAAATGTTATCAGAAGCCCTGAATTTGCTTTAATTTATCATTTTCAATGGAAAACAAAATGAGAAGTTCACCAGCTGTAAACTAATATTTAGTTGAATCGCCTCTGGCCCTGATGACAGCAGCACACCGTCGTGGCATTGACAAGATCAATTTCTGAAGATAATCAACTGATAGTTTGCGGTTCCAAACATGAATTATGGCTTCCTGAAGTTCACAAAGAGTCTTTGGTTTCTTTCTGGCAATTGCAGATTCCACACGATGCCAACAGTTCTGTATAGGATTCGGTCCTGTTTTGGTGTAGACTCATTTGTGTCTGGTTCCTTTTTTCATAACAGTAGAACCAGTATTCTTGAGTTTGGAAAGAAATATATTCGCTGTCGACTGATTACATAACACTCTATAAGCAATATGATGGGAAGACCATCCTTCCTCATGTAAAGCAACGATAGCACTCTTTCTTCGTGGCGTGAACCGCGCGTAACTCACCATCCTGACACAGTCAAGGAATGATTGCAACTCTCTTGCAGACCGTGCTTATACAGCTGAAAGTAACAGCTGAGGCAATATTACATCATCACCTGTGCATTTTAGTCTTATCTGAAGCAATCTGTAAGAAATATTGCCATATACTTACGTTATTCAGATGATAATTACAATTTTAAGGGGCGATGCACTTTCTTTGAACATCAGTGTACTTCAACAAGTTTTTAACTTTGCAACAGGACTATTTTGGAAACAAATGCCTAAAAGTAGTTTCATATTGAAAGAAGAAAAAAACATGCCAGGCTTCAAAGTGGCGAAGGATCGGTTGTCTTTATTGTGGGAGGTTTTAAATTTAAACCCCTTTTAGTTTGCCAGGAAGAGCGCCAAACTACAACCCAAAATTGACCAAAGATACGAAAACTCAATAGCCTAGGGCCATCAGATTAATAAATTTATGATTTTAATTGGCATTTAAGTTTAATTTTGATACATAATGTAGTTACTTACCACATAATTGTATGCGGATGTAATACAGAATATTTGATATGTTCAAATTTTTGAATATTAAATATTTTGACTGATATTTGTGTATCTTTTCACTACCATTTATTGATTAGGAAATATCCTATGGCATAGACTGCAACTCACAAATACATGTGTTACCTTATGGGAATATGGTGTTTGCTTAGTGCTGATTCACTAAGCGCTCTGTTTTCCGAAACGAATTATGAGCGTTAAGTGGGGAGTCACCTGTGTTGTCTTTAAAATCAAATCCCTTTTCTAGATATGTAATAGCTTTTTGATGAACATTTGAATTGCTTACATTTGAAACTTTTGGAACTAATGTACCATAAAACTCTTCATTTTGTCTTTCCTTCAAGAATGTTCTTAAATTTTCCATTATATCATAAACATCAACGATTGTTGAATCCTCGCTTTGTAATTTCAACAGTGCCATTTTGGAAAATGTCCAACATTCGAAATGAATCCAAGATATGCACGAGACAAGTAACATTAGTAGAGGCATATGATGCAAGGAAGCAAACTTATGTGGCATCAGCCAAAAAAAAAAAACACTCCCATTTCACCCCTCCGATTGTTCGAAATACCTGTCCAGCTGAGCCTTAAATTTATTTAGGCTATCAACTTCCACAATGACGGATGGAAGTCTGTTCCACCAACCAACTACCTGCTGGCTAAAGGCAAATTTCCGCACATCTATCCTACATCTGTCTTTCCTCAATTTGAATTTATGCCCTCTAAGATGATTATTCTGAGGAAGAATCCCATCAGCATTGAGCATGCTCAAACCCTTCAAGGCTTTATACACGTCTATCAGATCACCTCAGTCTCTAGACACTGTAATTTGCAAAACTTAAGCCTTTCTTCGTAAGAGCAACCCTTTGTTCCATTCACTGTACTAAACAAGTACAGAGAAAGGCAACAATTCACTAATTGTTGCCTTTCTCTGTACTTGGTCCAGCAGCTCTCATCCTTCTTGAAATGAGGCCTCATTTCAAGTACTCAAGGTGTGGCCTGACTATTGCCTTATACAAGGGAATAATCACCTCCTTATCCCTGCTAGAAAAATTCCTGTATATCATTGACATCATGAGCTACTCTTGCAGCCCATCTGCACTGCTCAGAAAACTTCATATCTGCCTGCACAATTACTCCCAGGTCCTTTTCATTCTCCACAACTGTCATTGTAGTACCACAGAGTTGATACGTTACTCTGGGGTTACTGTTTCCCATATGTAGTACTTTACATTTGTCAATCTTAAACTTCTTTTGCCACCTCTCAGCCCATCTGCTCAACCTTTACAGATCCTGTTGCAGCAGAATACTGTCAGTAGTGTCCTTAACAACCCTGCTAACCTTTGTATTGTCTGCAAAATTAAGCTTGATATACCATCATCAATATCATTTATAAATACAGAAAACGACAATGGACCCAACACTGAACCCTGAGGGACTCCACTAATAACATTAGTCCATGATGAGCAGTGTCCATTGATTACCACTCTGTCTTCTCCCCCTCAACCATCCCTTTATCCATAGCAGCAATTTGCCTCCAGTGCCACACTGCTCCAATTTGTGCAGCAGTCTTCCATGTACAACAGTATCAAAAGCCTTTCTAAGATCCAAATATATAATATCAAAGTTATTCACTGCATCCAGTTCTTTTGTGACTGCATCAAAGTATCCAATCAAATTGGTCAGGTAAGACTTTCTCTTAACAAAACCATCTTGTCTAGATGATCCTGCAGTGCTTCTTTAACCAGTCCCTCCATTAATTTTCCTGGAACAGAAGTTCTCATAATTATGGCTAAAGGTTTGCTTATTTCCTTTGCTGTCTCCTTTAACCGGATAGATCCCATCCACCCAGGGTGCCTTTTTTATGTTTATCTTCAACAATTTCTCCTCCACTTTCCTCTCAGGTATTACAAATTCATCTAGCACACTGCCAGATTTTACTTTTATTCAGGAAGGGTATTTCCCTTCCTGAATAACTCCTCATGTGTGAATGTAGATGCAAAATACTTGTTCAGTTTGTTAGTCACCTGAGCAGAATCATCAGCAGTTGAACCATCAATATCCAGTGGACCAATCTGATTCATCCCTTTCCTTCTGGAGTTTACACAGGTAAAGAGCTGTTTTTCTTTGCATCCTTTGCCAAGGATTTCTCATAATCTGCCTAATCTCCTTTGTGACTTGGTTACAGACCAGTTTATATCTATCATAGGCTTCCATGTCACCCATTAATTTATATATATCCCATGCATTTTTCTTCTCTGCCACATGTCTCATTAGTTCATCTGACATCCATTTAAGCCTAAACCTTGAACATTATTTCTTAGTTGGTATGTAAAGCCTAGTAGCTTCCAAGATTAATTCTTTGAATGCCTCCCATTTTGAATTTGCTGTTGGTCCTACTGTATAGAATTTAAATACTGTCTCAGACCACCGTAGTCACTTTTATGAAAGCAAAAACCCTTCCCTTTACCGTTGATGTTTGTTACCTCTTTGAGGAAATCCCGCTTCAGCACACTGTGATCACTGCCAACTAGTCGTTCCTTTTCCTGCAGATTCTTAATGCACGAAGTATCACTACTGATAATCAGATCAAGCGTATTACTCCCTCTAGTTGCCTCCCGAACATGTTGATGTAGAAAACAATCATCCAGTAAATCCGCAAAAGCCTTGCTAGTGTGTGAGTGACCAACCCACAAATACCAGTCGATATCCGGGAAATTAAAATCCTACATTATAAGACTCTTTGATTTACTGGTCCACTCTATTTCCCTTTACAGTTTCTTTTTATACTCATCAGAGTCTTTAGGGCTATAACACACTCCTACTCTCAATTTTGATCTCTCAGTGCTTATGTCACACCAAACTGACTCGACACCGCACTGTCCAGCAATGTCGACTGGCTGCACTTCCTTGGATTTTGTGTTTCTTAACTAATAGCATAACCCCTCCTCCCTTCCTATCCTGTCTATCCTTCCTGTTCATGGTGCCTCCGTAGCCAGGTGGGCAGGAGCAGCAGTGCGTAGCACACACTTCTTGATTAGACCTGGGTTCGAGCCCGTGACTACCAAATATGGAGGATGCAGAAAGGTCAGAGAATGACTGCATATCCCTGGAGCAATGTGGCCTTAGTTGCTAATGCTCCTAAATAACAAACAAACAAACCTTCCTGTACACATTGTACTCCCCAAATTCCAGTTCTGCATTCCTTACATCTGTGTGAAACCACGCGTTTGATATCCGAACAATATCTGCCTTTGATGTTTTGACCAACACCTCAAATTAATCAACTTTATTTACCACACTCCTAGCATTGGTGTATACGCAAGTATACATGCACCTGTTCCTATTCCTAGCTACCCTAACAGAACACATGTGTTTACTTTACCGCAATGACTTCCAGCAGTCTCTGAAATATCCTGCATCTTGTTTTCCAGGCTGTTGCTTATTCCAATAGAAGCAATGCAAGAATCACTTCTGCCTGTTAACCTTTTAGTCTGTGTATCCCCCCCAAGCTAGCAGTTTTCCAACCCACCTAACACTGCCTCGATAGCATCAGCAAATATTCTTGCACCCTTTCTATTTAAGTGTATCCCATCCCTGTAGAAGCAGTCTCTCTTATTAAGAAGTACATACAGGCTGAAAAAAATTCTACCCCTAGAGCCTTGCACAATCTTTTCAGGGCTGACTTGATCGACAAGGCTCTCATCATATACTCCCTCCTATAGTGTCCGGGCAGAATTGCAGACACTTTCAAATTCAACCCTTATTCAATGCTTTTTTTTCAACAGTGACCTGTACACGTTAAGTAATTCTGCTGGTCTCCTACTCTTAATATCATTAGTGCCAACGTGTACAACAATATCACCTTTTGTGCCCTTAAAAGATGATATCTGCTCTAAAACATCATCAACTTTTTGTCCTTGGCAGACATACCCTGGTCCTGTTCCACCTATCATTTTTATTTACCATGTTCCCTGTTTCCCTGACAATAGAGTCACTGACAACTACTAGTTCCTGTGGACCAGCACATTCTGCATTGGGGGTTGCTGCTGTGTTGCATGATGATCAAGTGCAAGCTCTGGTATTGATGTGGGCAGCTGAGAGCTTGACAGGTCCCTCAATTTAGATCCTTCAAGGGCATCCACCCTGTTCTTCAAGCTCTTATATAGACCCATAACAACGCTGAGTTGTCGCCTGATTTCTTTGCCTCGCAGCTTTAGTCTGGGTCATGATTTCTGTTTAAATACAGTTTAATTAACAATGAAATTAATAAGATTAATAAATATTTTTGATTAATTTATAATACTGTACTAAGGTAACAGATTCCTAATACCGTGCTTCGTACTAAGTTATACTTTACGCTATCAGTTCGAGATATATACATTGTGCTATTTCTTATCGATTACAATATAGTGGTAGTTCAATAATATTGGCGCCAACACCGGGAGTCATAAATTCTAAAAATCACTAGTTAAATTCCTAATTAGAAGATAAGGAGGTGATTATCCCTTTTTATAAGGCAATATTGAGTACACTTAGAGTACTGTGTAGGTCTGGAGGCCTCATTTTAGGAAGGATGTAGAGCTGCTGGAACGAGTACAGAGAATGGCAACTAAATTGGTGTGGGGTACAAAGGGTTGCTCTTATGAAGAAAAGCTGGAGTTCTGCAAATTGCAGCATCTGGAGACTAGTCATCTGTGAGGTGATCTGATTGATGTGTATGCCTTGAATGGTTTGAGCAAGCTTAGTGGCGATGGGGTTCTTCCTCTTGCCCAGATTAATTGCTGTAGGGGGACAAATTTAAATCGAGGAAATACAGTTGTAGAATAGATGTGCAAAAATTTTCCTTTATCCAGCAGGTGGTTGAGAGTTGAAACAAACTTCAATCTGTCATTTTGGAAGTTGACAGCTTAAATAAATTCAGTGCAGAACTAGACAAAACCTTGGAGTGAATGGATGGGTGAAATGGGAAGATTTTTGCTGATGCCGTGTAAGCTTGCTTTCTTGCATCACATGTGTCTATTAATGCTAATGTCTTTTAGCAGAAAAATTTTAGGGATATAAAATCTCATACTCTCTTGTCTGATGACTTAATTTTCAAATTTATCCCTAAATTTTGAATTACTGTGTCCAGAATTGTTATTTTTTTTACTATTATTAATTTTGGTGCAAGGAAGCCTGAAGCTTGTGCTGCACCAGCCAAAAAAAAAAATTAGAGAGAGAGAGAGAGATTTCATCTAAACTAAGATTGCTCATTGATTTTTGGCAGGAAGATGTGAGCATCAGCAACTTTTAAATTTATTGGTGGAGACTAAAAATTTTGATAAAGAATTGGTTGTGTTTAAAACTGATATCCACATTAATAATACATAGAAATCAAATGTGTCCATGTGTGATATTGCATGCCCCAAAGACTTTGCTTTTACTGTTAAGTCAATTTCTTCATTTACACAATGTAAATGTTGTAAATTGCCTGTTACTTTTCTTTTACTGTGATCAAGCTAGACCGCCATGTTTCTGAAATTCTTTTAATTGTTAAATAGCGAAACATGCTACTGCAAAACTTTTTCCTTAAGTATTCTGAAAAGAGGAAAGCTGCTGTTTAGAAAAGTATAAATGGCTTTGAGTATGCCAAAAAAATTTTTTGCTTCGATGCAACTTTGCACAGACTCAGTAACAATTAAATTTAAGTTTTGTGCACAACAACGAATATACACAGCCATCTGCCCTGTTTTTTTAATCTCTTTTTGAAGACAGATCCCGTTGCCTAACATTACTTTTGCTCAATCATATCCTTGTCCTCTAGTTGTTTAAATTTAAGCCTAAATCCTTTAATGATTTCAGTATCAAATTGAAAAATTTGCGTAAACTAAGGTGTACGTCAATTTTTATAAATCACTCCACAACCGAACCTGTAGGACAGACATATCTTAACGAAAGAGAAAATTGGTCCAATCTAGATATATCTACCATAGTCTACAATTAAACTGTAATATTTTGCATTTTTAACTTCAATGATAATCGATGTTAAAGTTTCTTGTCCTAACGAGTAAATGAAATAGTTTTGGATTTGGGGGTTTGTATATGTTTCATTGCATTTACACTGTTGTAAATGATTTGCAAGATCCTTATCATAATAGCGAGCAAGATAAATTTTACTAGTTGTAAGAAATTACCTTCATTTTCCTCCATGTGCATAATGCCCCTTCAAGGTAAATATTCAGATGGCAGAAAAAAAAGCACACAATTAAAAACAGAGCATACTATATGCATATTAGTTGCAATTTGATTTCTGTTTTTCCCTGTTGTAGTAAATTTATAACTGAACTTTTGGTTTTTCAGCCTTGATTTGACTGTACACTTTTTTCTTTTTTTTTTTTTAAATGCTTCTTTGTGAATCTCTGATTTTTCATGTTGTTTTAGTTATATAATATTGGTGTAGATACACTATAGTTAACCTATAAATTTGAACTACGCATGTAATGTAAAAGGCATCGTTTTAATTGTATCTCATATTGTGGGTGCCTTCACAACGAGATAGCTGGTATTGCACTACTTCAAATAAATAACGCTTTTCTAGTAAAGAAGACTACTGTTATTTATTTTCAGACGATGCCACCACCCAGATGATTGTTTTGAACTAGTGGGCTTCATCATCAGTGGATGGGCAGGTACCCTGGTAATGCAAATGCAATCATAGTTGCAAAGGCATTTCCACAATATGAGAGATGCCAAATGGTGTTGGTAATAATGTATTAGAAGACGATATTGTGGAAATGACTTCGTAACTGTGATGGTATGCTGCATTACCAGGGTACCTGCCCGCCCACTGATGATGAAGCCTGCTAGCTTCAAAACGATCGTCTGGGTGGTGATATCCTCTGAAAATAAATAACAGTAGTCTTCTCTACTAGAGAAGCATTATTTATTTGAAGTAGTGCAATACCAGCTATCTCGTTGTGAAGGCACCCACAATATGAGATAGACAATTAAAACGATGGCTTTTACACTACATATGTAGTTCAAATTTATGGGTTAACTATGGTGTATCTACACCGATATTATATAGTTAATTATCTAAACCTATAAGGAATTATGCCTTGTGCATTTCGTCATTTAATGTTGTTTTAGTTTATCTGTCGTTTTTCTAAAATTTTTAAATCCGCTTTTATTTATGTCTGACAACGTTCTTTTGTAGTGTTTATTGTTTTGACTAGCTTTATCAATAGAATTTCTTTTTTTCTTTCATTTCCTGACAGTTTTTTTCTTTTTAGCTAGTTCATTTTCACTATATTGTTACCTAACTGACAAAAAAAATTAAGAAAAAAATTGTATATGTATTTTTTGTTATTGTTTTCATAATAAGTTAATTTTCCTAATTGATTTTCCATTATGATCTTTTTTTTTTTTGTAAAATTTTACCTGGGAGCCCTGAATATCATTGGGAAGTACCCGGTTCAAAACCTTAATGCAGTTGTGAGTTTACTACTTAAAGTAATTATTAAATTTTATATAAGTACCTTGGTAGCATATTCTTTTTAATATTGCGATACTATACAAGACATTAAAAAACTAAATAAATAAAACACACATCTGACAATGTTCAATTGTCAGCTGGCTACTTGCATGGGCTGTAGTTGCTGGATGCCTTATGATCATTGTATATACGTTGTGTCATACAACCAGTGGCGTAACTAGAGCAAATTGGTTTAAGCAGGTATCAATGCTGATGGGATACTTCTGCTTGCTCAGATTAAGAACCTGAGGGAGGCATAGATTCAAATTGAGGAAAGACAGTTGTAGAATAGATGTGCAGAAGTTTGTCTTTAGCCAGCAGGTAAGTTGATTGCTGGAACAGACAAAATGTGTTGTAGAAGTTGATAGCTTAAATAAATTTAAGGCTGAATTAGACTAACTTTTGGAGGGGATGGATGGGTGAAATGGGAAGGTTTTTTTTTTTTTTTTTTTTTTTCGGCTGATGCTATATAAGTTTGCTTTCTGGCATCGTATTAATGCTAAATTGACCCCAATGCAAACACAGGTTAGACCCTTCTCTGTTAACCCAACCTCAAAGTGAAAAGCAAAAAAAAAAAAAATTAACATTACCTGTTACTTCAAAAAAAAAAATATACAGCTACTCCTTGACTTACGTAAGGGTTGTATTCTGCGTAAATCGGAATTTCCCTAAAGGCTTATGCAGCACTCGCAACTATGCATACTGAATTTGATTGAAGCAAAAAAGAAATGTTCGAACATGTAAATAGAATTATTTATTAATTTTTTTTTAATTTTTTTTTTTTATTCATACGCAGGAAAAATTACAAAAGCATACAATGACAATTTTACTTTATCGTTGTGGAAACCAGCACCTATTAAACCACCTGTTGCTTGCCACGAACTTAGCTTGGAATTTACTTATCCTTAATATCTTCATAAATACATCATGCTTTTGCTTGAATGGCCATTAGACTCAGGGACACTTGCTTCTGAATCTGATTTTCCATCCATATTATTAATAGCTTTTCCATCTTTGATGTAGCACCTGGACTGTTTTGTGAACACTGTTGATCTCAAATGTGTTGATTCTTTAACATGTTCTTTTTATACTGTCCTTTAAAATAGTATTCACTGTTGAATACTATGCAATAGATGACAAACTTTATCCTTCTAACTTAATCATTTTCATCTTCATTTCTAAATCAATTTTGTTTTGTTTCCTAGCACTACCACCACTTGCATTTTCTGTTTATCGCTTTCCTTCATCATTGTAATAAGTAAATAGGAATGAAGAGAAGATTCTCAACATTTATTTATGTTTTTTTATATGATTGAAGATGTCAGTGAAGGGGAAAGACATTTCACCATAACATAAAAACCCACACAATTCCAGTTATTGGTATTATTGCAAATGAATAAGATAGTTTACTATCGTTTATCTAACAGAAAAATCAATAAATCAGAAAGTGTATATTGTTTTTATTGTTTTATGGTCGCCACCTCCAGAAATGTGCTTTAGAAAAATATCACAAAGGCATTCAAAGTTGATTCTTATCACCGATCATATGATAACGATGAAAGTGTGAGGTGCATTCTCCAGCTAGACTGTAAAGCCCTTCATCTCAGCTAATAGTAGCATTTGTAAACATGTTGGCTGTGTGATTTGTTTTTGCATCCTTTAGTTAAAAGTGATTTTTGTGTTGTGCTTATTTGACATAAATTTATATAAAACTAATACAATATCCATTATAAAATGACTTTTTAGAGAGTTAAATAGCTTTAGTTATATAATGGAAATTTCAGCTTCTGAGGTCTTGGAACGAATTACCAAAAAAATATATATATATGTTATTGGGTTCACATTATGATATTTTCACAATATCTCCATTTATTCCTACAGGATGCAAAATAAGTTTCCATATTTTTTTCAATTTGCACTGGCCGGCAAAAATTTACATAAGTTGAATTTACGTAAGTCAGGGAGTGCCTGTACTGGGAGGGTGTCCATATTAGAGGAACACAAAACCGGGACACTTACTTTATGGTGATTTTATCAGGGGTGGAGGGTACATCTCTCGGGAAAAAAAATGTGGGTACATTTTGTTTACTTTTTTTTTTTTAAGTTTCAAAACGTAAAATTAACAAAAACAGAATAAAATTCTTAAACTTGAACAAATTTATACAATAAATATGAACACTTAGCATTAGCAAAGGCACATGATGCAAAAAAGCAAGCTTATATAGCATCAGCCAAAAAAAAAACCCTTATTTCACCCATCCACTCACTCCGAATCTTTGTCAAGTTCTGCCTTGAATCTATTATCAACTTCTACAATGCCAGATGGAAATTTGTTCCAGCAATCAAAACCACCCACTGGCTAAAGGCAAACTTCCGCACATCTATCCTACAACAGTCTTTCCTCAATTTGAATTTATGTCCTCTCAGGCGATTATTCTGAGCAAGAGGAAGAATCCCATCTGCATTGAGCATGCTCAAACCATTCAAGTCTTTATACGCCTCAATCAGATCACCTCACAGGTGCCTAGTCTCCAGACACTTGTAATTTGCAAAAGTTAAGCCTTTCTTGTAAGAACAACCCTTTGTTCCATTCACTAATCTTGTTGCCATTCTCTGTACTCGTTCCAACAGATCTACATCCTTCTTAAAATTAGGCCTCAAGACCTGTATACAGACTCAAGGTGTGGCCTGACCATTGCCTTATACAAGTGGATAATCACCTCCTTATCCCTGCCAGAAAAATTCCTGTATATCATTGACAAGACACAATGAGCTACTCTTGCAGACCGTCCACACTGCTCAGAAAACTTCATATCTGCCTGCACAATTACCCCCAGGTCCTTTTCATTATCTACCATTGTCAGTGTGGTACCACAGAGGTGATACGTTACTCTGGGATTACTGCTTCCCATATGTAGTATTTTTTTGTTAACATTAAACTTCATTTTCCAACTCTCACCCATCTGCTCAACTTTTCTAGATCCTGTTGCAGCAGTGTACTGTCATTAGAGTCATTAACAACAATGGACCCAACACTGAACCCTGAGGGACTCCACTAATAACATTAGTCCACGAAGAGCAGTGTCCATTGATTACAACTGTCTTCTCCCACTTTATCCATAGCAGCAATTTGCCTCCAATGCCACACTGCTCCAATTTGTGCAGCAGTCTTCCATGTGCAACAGTATCAAAGGCTTTTCTAAGAGCCAAATATATGATATCAAAGTCATTCTTTGCATCCAGTTTCTTTGTGACTACATCATGGTATCCAATCAAATTAGTCAGACAAGACTTCCCCTTAACAAACCCATGCTGTGTCTGAGCTATAACTGAAGTCTTGTCTAGATGATCCTGCAATGCTTCTTTAACCAGTGCCTCCATTAATTTCCCTGGAACAGAAGTTAAACTAACAGGTCTGTAATTACCGGTGTCTTCCTTTGATCCTCCTTTGTGGATTGGGGTCACATTTGCACATCTCCAGTCCATGGTACCACCACTGAGTCAAGGGAAACTCTCATAATTATGGCTAAGGGTTTGCTTATTTCCTTTGCTGCCTCCTTTAATATAACTGGATAGATTCCATCCACCTCAGGTTCCTTTCTTGTGTTTATCTTCAACAATTTCTCCTCCACTTTACTCTGTTATTACAATATTATTTAGCTTACTGCCAGAGTTGAATACACCTCTGGCATTCCCCTCCCTGAATAACCTCATGTGTGAATGTTGATGCAAAATATTCATTTAGTTTGTTAGCTACCTGAGTAGGATCATCAACAGTTGAACCATCGATATCAAGTGGACCAATCTGATTCATCCCCTTCCTTCTAGAGTTTACATAAGTAAAAAACTCCTTTTTTTTTTTCTTGTAATCTGACTTTGCCTTCCTAACCTCCTTTGGTTACAGACCAGCTTATATCTATCATAGGCTTCTGTGTCACATGTTAATTTATATGTATCCCATGCATTTTTCTTGTCACATGTTTAATTAGTTCATCTGACATCCATTTAGGCCTAAATCTTGAACAATATTTCTTGGTTGGTATGAAATGCCTAGTAGCTTTCAAGATTAATTCTTTGAATACTTCCTATTTTGGATTTGCTGTCAGTAACATCATCAGTTGGTTCCACCGTATAGAATTTAAATACTGTCTCAGACCACTGTAGTCACCTTTACGAAAGCAAAAATCCTTCCCTTTACCCTTGATGGTAGTTACCTCTTTGTGTAAATCTCATTTCAGCACACTGTGATCACTGCCACCTAGTGGTTTCTCCATCTGCAGATTCTTAATGCATGAAGAATCACTACTGATAAGCAGATGAGTATTACTCCCTCTAGTTGCCTCCCAAACATACTGCTGTAGAAAACAATCATCCAATAAATCCACAAAAACCTTGCTAGTGTGTGAGTGACCAACCAAATTCTAGTCAATATCAGGGAAATTAAAATCCCCCATTATAAGACACAAATGGCAGAAATTGATCAGATATTCAATTATCTAACATCTTAATCGTTTCTGCAACAATTATTTTAACCTCTAAAATTTTTTTTTTTTTTTTTAAATTTCTAATGTCCACTTATTGTAGAAACTGAGAAAGCTGTGGGCAGTCCACAATTATGCTTCATCCCAATGGATGAATAAAAAAATTCTCAATAAAAACGGAAGGCTTTTCTTTGGATGATGAAAAAAACAAGATTTCAAACCTTCAAAAAATTTTAAAATGCATTCAGTGGCAAGAAATAATGTCAACGAGCAGGAGAGTATATTTTATACTCTATAATCTGTATAAACAGTAGCACAAAATTCCTTTAAATGTTCTGTTCAAACTAATTTACTGGCCCACTATATCTCTGCATAATTTCTCATCAGATTCATTAGGCCTATAACACACACCCACTCATTTTTCCTTTCCTAATGCTTATGTCACACCAAACAGACTCAACATTGCATTGTCACCCACATAAATTGGATGCACTTCCTTAGATTTTGTGTTTCTTAACTAACAGCATAACCTCCCTCCCTTCCTCCTGTCTATTTTTTCTGTACACATTGTACTCCCCAAATTCCAGTTCTGCACTGTTATGTTTGTGTGACACCATGTCTCTGATATCCCAACAATATCTGCCTTTGATGTCTTGACTAGAACTTCAAGCTCATCGAATTTATTAACTATACTCCTAACATTGGTGTACATGCAAGTATACATGCACCTGTTTCTACTCTTAGTTACCCTAATACAGCCCATGTATTTTCTTGTTCCACTATGACTCCCAGCAGTCCTGGAAATTCCCATTGCCTTGCATTCCAGGCTGCTGCTCAATTGCGTTTCAATAGAAGTAGTGCAAGAATCACTTTTACCTCTGCCAGCGGCTACTGTTAATCTATTATTCTATGTATCCCCCCAAGTTAGCACTTTTCCGACTCACCTTACTCTGCCTCGATAGCATCAGCAAATATTCTTGCGCCCTTTCTATTTAAGTGTATCCCATACCTGTAGAAGCAGTCTCTCCTGTTAACAAGCACAGACCAGGCTGAGAAAAATTCTACCCCTTGAGCCTTGATCAATCTCTCCAGGGCCAAATTGATCGACAAGGCTCTCATCATATACTCCCTCCTATCGTGTCTGGGCAGAATTGCAGACACTTTCAAATTCAACCCTAACTCATGGCTTTTTTTCAGCATTGTCTTGTACTCAAGTAATTCTGCCGGTCTCCTACTCTTAATATCATTAGTGCCAATGTGTACAACAATATCACCCATTGTTCCCTTGAAGGATGATATCTGCCCTACAGAGTCATCAACCTTTGCACCTGGCAGATATTAATATATTTAGCAGAGCACATAACAGATCTTTGTTATTTTTAATTTTATTCTCAAAATCTGCGCAGTTTAGTCCCCTCAAAATAAAAACACATCTAATAATTGCATTAACAGTATTTCTCTCTAACCTATTATGCTCATCAGTGATCAGTCCATTACACTGGCATTGATGTGTGGTGCCTGGGTGCCAATTGCAATTTGGCACCCCCTTTAAAATTTTCTTCGTATGTATATGTAAGTTTGAGGTTTTCAGGTGCCCCTTGAACATTGGCACCCTCCGGACTGCTCGTGTCTGGTCCATTATATTCCCTGCTTCAGTACCATCCATTTTTAATGTTTTTTTTTTTGGACTTGGCTTCAAATTACCGTCCTGGAACTAGCTAATTTATATTCTCTACTCTATCCAACAGTTCTTGTTCCAGCTATTGCAAATTTCAGCTCTGTGGATAGAGCAAAAAGTATAGAATAAGTTAATTAAAACTTATACCCGGTAAAAATTACCCCAGAAGACTAATAACTGGAGAAAATATTCACTCGCAGCCAGCATTGACCCGGAATTGCAAATAAATATGAACATAATCTAATAAAGTCACTCTTGTACAAGGAATTCGATTTTAAGTAATGTTCTCCATTTTTCAGCACAATTCAGTGTATTCCATTCTTTATTATTTTCAACTTTGTTTATGGCATTTTTTTTTTTAAAACTCCAAACTGCTCATATAATAAATTTTCATCGAACTTTATTTCAGTTTTTTCAAATGATTCCAGAGAATTTGCTATATCCTCCCATTTTGGAATGTTTTTCATTAGCATCCAGTTTAAGAATTGGAATTCTAGGGGTTTTGACCAATTTTCTAAATAATTTTTAGCTGTCGAATTAAAAAAAAACAAAAAAACTATAATTTCATTTTTAATAATCTTATGAACTCTTCAGCTTTCTATATCACACTGAATAATATTTCTAGCCCCAAATGGCAGAAATTGATCAGATATTCAATTATCTAACATCTTAATCGTTTCTGCAACAATTATTTTAACCTCTAAAATTTTTTTTTTTTAATTTCTAATGTCCACTTATTGAAGAAACTGAGAAAGCTGTGGGCAGTCCACAATTATGCTTCTCCCAATGGATGAATAAAAAAATTCTCAATAAAAACGGAAGGCTTTTCTTTGGATGATGAAAAAAACAAGATTTCAAACTTTCAAAAAATTTTAAAATGCATTCAATGGCAAGAAATAATGTCAACGAGTGGGAGAGTATATTTTATACTCTATAATCTGTATAAACAGTAGCACAAAATTCCTTTAAATGTTCTGTTCAAACTGTATAAGTGTGAAAGTAAGAAAATATTTTTATAATTACCAATTCCACGTCAACCGCTAGTCTTCCTGCTCAGAGGTGTAGCTAGGTTTTTGGTCCCCTTGGCAAATTCGTGGCTATAAATCTATAGCTCACTGCTTTACAGAAGAATGAACTTATTTGCACAATCATAAAAACAAACATAACAAAAGGAACATCATACTGTATCTATAAAAAATCAAACAAATAAAGCACAATATTGAAAATCTCATTAAGTGTTAAGGTTCATTTAAAGTTCATTTTTCTTTCACCTGATGCTGTGACCTACGCCATTCAGAAATTCCTTCGTGGTCTTTCTCTCATTCACATAATCTAGACAAAGGTTCTTCAAACGCTGTTGATACTCCTTTGTGGCACGTTTGACTCATGTTCTTGAAGGCTCACTATGGAAATCCTTAATCAGGGCTGTTGATGCCGCCTGATCCTTTCTAATACTTTCAATGGCCTTCCAGATGGTTGGATGGTCATGCCTCACAGGTCCATGGAAAGCAAAATTCCAACTCTCATAGGTTGCTGGTGCAAGCCTCCTCATCAGTGGTTGCCTGATGGACATTCCATAAATGTGGTGGAACCGGGAGGAATCTTTCCCGTGAATACTGGAAGTAGTCCATCAGGAAAGCTGGTGGCTGGATGCAATGACGAGTGTTAGGTCCTTTGGAAATGCTCCTTTTTTGTAAACATTACGTTTCAAAGAGTCTACTCTCTGGCACAGTGGACTTAAAGTGGTTGTTGACATATGGCGTTTGCAACAATATATGCATATCTGACCCTGTTGATCAAGCTGTCTTTGTGGTGCTCCTTACTTTGGCTCCTTACTTTGGCTGCTTTAACCTTGTTAGGATCTGGGTCGTGGCTGTGTTTAGTCACTGAAAGTAGTTGCTTCATCTCCAAATCTGTATGAGCAAAACCTTTGCAAGAAAGTGCATTCCTCTGTGAAAATTCCCAATATATTTGTCTACTGTTTGAGCTCTTCTTGGTGTATAAGTAGCTTTCTGCGCACAGTTTAGAACTTCCTTTATTATTCTTGATGATCTCCATGGTGATTGAAGAAAGACTGATTTTTCAGTTCACTCAGAGTATAACCAATTTTTATAAATGCTACAAAGCTCACACCAACAGTGTAATACCTCAGACATTAACACTATGGTATCTGAAGTGGAACTGATGCCTCAGGTTAAATCTAGTAGCCTTAAATACACACCTGACTTGCCCTCCCCAGCAATGACTTGAGGTTAATTCTGATTTAGTGAGTGCATCAGGTCATTTTTGGAGGATTATTCAGGTAGACAAAAATGATCAGGTACAGTGAACCAATACAGACAAAGATTATATAATATTTTTCAGGATTACATCATTATTAAAATTACTAAAATTTCAGTTTATTTTTCTATTTCTAAAGATCCCCCTAAAATTTTTATAATGGTGTTAAAGATTGAAAACAGAAAAAATGGGGGCTTTTGTCATGTTTTACTTTAACTAAGGGGGTTTTGTCCTACTTTGCACTTTTTTGATGGCTTTCCTGGGGAGGTTTTATTTAAATTATAAATCACAGTATTGACGATTACCTCTTTATATAGCAAGCACAAAACCTATACACACATTATTTATAACTTCTAACTTATTTAGTATTGTAGAATGTTCACAATGCGTGAATTGCGAACTGCTGTGCATTTGTGCAAGTGCTGATGAAGCGGTTGCCTGATTGGTTCCTTCAAAATTACTTTCTGGCAGCAAATAGATCTATATGCTGATATGCAGTATGTACTCAGATTTAAGGATGCATATAGGCTTGATTTGCCCTCTGAAAACATGCCATTTTGTGAAAATTAATTTCACCCTGCCCTCTGATGCAACATCATCTAGGGGCACCATTTTGTCAGCTAGCCTTGGGTGTCAAAACAGCTTGGCATAGAACTGATGTGGCCTGTCAGTGGTGCCCTTCTGATACTGGTGCCCTTGGCACTTGCCCCAATGCAAAGACATTCCTACTCTACTGTTCCTGCTCCCCATTGAGCAGGATTATGAAATATGTATGCTAGACATCCAATCTTTGATATTGGAAATAACCAAATTTTGGAGTCGAGAAAATGTTTCATTGGCTTCTTCTGTTGATCCTCCAAAATTAACTTTTGGATTTTCAGCTCTGAATGCAATACAATTTTCTTTGGGGATATTATTTTCCTTCAGAAAAGTAAGAATGTAGTTGGTGATAGTTTCTGATATCTCATCGGGTAAAAAATTCATCTTAAGAAATTTAACTTGCATACCATTTTTCTTGTTGAAATATTGCAATAAACAATGAGATACCTTCTCTGATTTATGGTTGTTTGCATCCGTGGAAATTCCACAGAATTCAGTACTATTGATATCTTTTAAAACTTCATTAAGTGAATAAGGAGTCAGTACATTCTTTATTAGCGCAATTGTTTTCATTTGTGCACTGAAATTTTTGTGCGATTTTTGAATCATCAAAAAGTTGACTGAAAAGGCTTGAGGAGCAATCAGCACTTCTAAACGACTGATGTTTAATTAAATGATGTGCCATTGTAAGTTCAGCGATGACTACCTTGCCGTGTTCATTTGAATTTTCTTTTGAACAAAGAAGTGTTCCAATTTGGATGATGCAATATCTTGAAATTTGATTGCGTGTATTTTAGAATTAACATGATTTTTGATATGTGTCCCACCGTGTTGATAAAACATGAGCACATTCTGCATTCAGCCTCATTTTCGTGTCTTCCCTTTTTTATAAAACTCCATTCTTTCTAGACGTCCTCTTTGAAAACACATTTACGTTTAGGCATTTTATTTTTATTATGCAGCTTAAACTAATTAAAAAAACTATTACAAAAAATTTCACTCGATCTATGAACTGATTGAACCAGGTGCACTTGAACACAAACTGGCAGTGAACAGGCGACATACAAGCAATGACTGATGACGCGATTGAAGACAATACTGTACTAAACTCTGCTACTGTCTTTTGATTGTGCGAAAATACATTTGCACAAAAATGTTCATAATAACAATCCGGTCCATTTAAGCATCCCGAAAAAAAAAAAAACAACTTTCGGGACACCAGGACAGTTTCACATAAATCGGGACGAATCCCAGAAAACTGGGACGTATGGACACCCTATGTACTGGACATATTTTTGTTTTTTACTTTTTCTGAACAAAGTAGTAAAATACCGGAAGGATGGCAGTTCTACCAACAATTACCTGCTTACTTTTTGCTTTATTATTTTTATTATTGGGTATTTATGAAGCGAGAATGATATATTGATAATAATATATTTAATAATGATCATAACATTAATACTAAACACAAAAGCAAATGATTTTAGCAAGCATGTATTAATGATGTTAAAGATGATGCATGTAATTTAATTGTAAAGAAAGATGAATTATAGATATAAAAGTTAATATTTTTAAAAATATTGAATACTTTATTTAAGTAAGTTGTACAATGTATATTGTGGTGTTACCTTTCTAAAAAAAAGTGCCACAATACCAGATTTCAGCATTAGGGGGTACAGTGTACTTTCTGACCCTGCTCTGGCTATTCCACTGGACAAAGGCATTAGTGAATAGGGCTTACTCCAACAGTTCATTAAATTAAGGTTTTCCTGTGCTGAAATTGGCACTTTTACAGATAACAAAGAAGGGCATCTGTATGTAAATAAGTAGGTTTAGCTTAAATTTTTTATGTTATTACTTTGACACTGACTCCTGTTATATATGAAGTTTTTAAATTATTAAAGAGAAATATTTATATGCTAACTGTTCATTGCAAAGTTTTATTTTAATATTAAAATAAAAAAAAAAAACTACCATACCCTTAAAATACTCTTAAACTACCATAAGTCTAGTGTCTTAATTGTAGATTTAATCCTGCTTGAAAATATTTCAGAATTGAAACTTGGGGAGTTGGTCATTGAAGGCAAGACCAAAAAGGTGTATCGGCTTTCTGATAAGCCAGAACATGTGCTCTTAATGTCTAAGGATCGTATTACTGCTGGAGATGGTGCAAAAGCTCATGACATGGAAGGAAAATCCATTATCTCAACTGCTACCACATCAAAAATATTTGAATATTTGAATGCTGTTGGTATGTATGCATGGTTTTATTACACTCGTGTAATTTTGTTGCCAATAAAAGTATGATGTAGAAAATAAGGTTTGATTATGTAGGTGGAATTCTTTTACTGCAGCTTACAAAGCTCTTTTGCATGGCCCACCATCTTAAGTTTAGTGTAATGGTTCAGCAGTTCTATAATGAAATCATGTTAACTAATACAATATTGAGTAAGGACTGGTGGTACTCATTTGTGTATGTATTATGACACTGCACATTTAACTTGCCCAGTGATTAACTGGCACAAGTTAAATGTGTGGTGTCATAATATATACCAAAATAATTGTTGCTTATAATAAAGCACCTAAAAATGCAAGATAGGGAAAACTCACAAATAAACATCATTAGAGTTGGTGTACATGGGACTAATTAACATATAAACAATGGTGTGAAACCTTATAACTCCTCATCAAAAACAAAATCTGTTTGTTTTTATTAGAAGTAGTAAGCATGTGAAGTTTTATTTATTTTTTTTAATTCTGAGATTTAAGTGCCTACAGCATGGCCTTTATGAATATTTCTCAAGTGCCTGATCCTCTAGTTGACAAATACCATTATCACAGTATAAATGAATTGCTATTTTAAAAAATTAAACTTTCATAACTGAGAGTTGTGTATTTTTCTACTGCAACTTTTTTAAAATATTAAGTGGCTACATGTGAATGTTGGTTCTCCCCCTTAGAAAATCCATCATAAAAATAACAAAATAGTAGTTGTTTAAGAATTTTATTTAATTCTTAAACAAAATCGTGCCCTGTCTTTAGTGATTTATAATTAAATCTGATTAGATGTTCCTAATAGAAATATTTTCTCCTACAAATATTTGTGGTTGATGATTGAAAGATGTCATAGTGCTTGTTTGTAATAGCTTTATTTAACTAAATACAAAAAAAATTCTTGTTTATACTCTTTCATGGTCACCGGTTCAGAATAGGTTATAATAAATCATGAACACAATCATTAATTGCATTTAGCAGTGACATGGGCTTGCATATGGTCCACTCAAAGAATGTGTGCTGCTGCACTCACTCCTAACCATTCAACTGCATCAGGCCTAAACAATAGTCTAAGGGTAAGTATTTATATATTTTTTTTTCTCTTGTTTACAACAGAAATGAAATATCAGTAAGCCCTGAAGACAAACTGAAACTCAAATTGTGCTGGTTGACTGAATTGGTGGCAGTCATCAAAGAGCCCAATGATCAATCCCCAGGAAATGCACAGTGACACTTTTCCTAATCCATAAAAAAATTTATAACAGGTATAGCCAACCCGATGTATGTGTAGCACCAAGTGTCCTGCCTCTCGACTTAAGAAGAAAAAAACAATGTAAAAAATTATACAACTGATTTTAAAATTCAGAAATGAATACGAACGCATACAGTTTATTTTCAGAAATGATAATCCTGGATGGGATATTTCGGTTTATGTTAAATTGTCTGCAGTCTTCTTTCTTATTGATTTGCTCCTGTCTCCATTCAACAGAATACTCATCAGTTTTGCTACACAAATACCATCACATTAGTGAAGGTTCGCTGTGGTCTGTTTGTGCATTACTGGATGACAGAACCATTGTTGTATGGCATGCAGAGAATGTCTTCCAGGATGTTAACCTTGGGCTTACTGCAGGTTAGGGGTCTAGTCTTGGATCCTTTTCTCTGCTGTTCCTCTTTGTGTTTGATTGAAGCAACATATTATATATGCTGATGACATTAAGCTTTTTTACCAGCATCAGGTGTGAAGGTATCTAGAGAATATTAATATCAAGGAAGATCTTGGGGCCTAGAAGCTTAACTTTCTGGATTTGGCCTCTGCATCAACCTGGTCAAATCTCTCCAGTTAACATTTTCATTAAAAGGATAACCCCATCATTGTGTACCCAATGCTAAAAAGGTCTTATCTGTTGTCAAACAGTGTACTGATTTAAGGGTAAGTCTTTGACCACAAGATGTCATTCCTTCCTCATGTGGATCATGACCAAACTAAATTTTGCAGGCTTCACTGGATGCTAAAGCAGCAACTCATTCATTTGTAGGACTGCTCTGTCAGTTGCAGGAATGTCATCACACATGTTTACTCATCAATTCTATATGCTAGAGAGGTCTGGACATCCACAGCTCCATCCCACTTTAAGCGCATTTACACTCAGGAATACTGGCTGTCGAAGTGGGAAACTTGGAAATTTTGGCTATCATCTGCACTCATAACTGCCAAAATGGCAGATGCCCTTGGCATCAAACACCTTCCTGCAGCCATTCACGAGAGGAGAATTGTTTTAATCTGTGAAAATGATAAGTATTTCTGAATCCAACTCTGGGACCACTGTAGTTGGAGAATCCCTGTTCCATGTCTTAGATCGAATCCTGTCAGTGCATAACCCCAATAGCCTTTTTGCCTACCAAAATGGTGGAATTCATACAGCTGCTAGATGGTGAACTTTGTAAATTTGGTGTCTACAAAAGATACTAAAAAAGAAAAAATGCTACTGAGTGGTCCCACCATTAACCTTGTTTGAAAGTTACTGTTCCACCTGTGCAGTCTTCCTGTGATGTTAGGCCATAAGTTTTGCTATCCACAACTGTGGGTGTGCTGCCACTCATCTAAAGATGATTCCATGCTCTGCAGTGAGGATGTGTCTGGTTCCTCTCACTGGGGAGAAGTAACAATGAATCCTCTAAACTTTTTTGCTATTTACTAATTGTTGCATGCTGAACCACTAGGTAGAGATATCTTATAAGGGCTTTTCACTGTGGACATTGCGTAATTCAAGATTAATTGGAATCCATATCAGTTTACCCACATTATTGTAATTTTAGTTTATCTTTGAATTTTTATTTTATATTTATTAATGTTATTTTGCTTCTTTTTACCCTGTTTTTTTTATGTGAATCCCAGGCCTTTAGCTATTTTGGAATTGTATACTGATATACATACATTTGGGTATGTAATATAAAAAGTTTTTTATTTAAAACAGTTAATTTACTGCCTTTATGTTGTTAATTTAGGGCAGATAAGGTGAACTAATGGGTACTTCATGACATTGATTCTGTATTAGTGAACTTAGATTTGTTATTTTATATATTTTATACTGTAAAAATTTTTTTTTTTTTTTTTTCATACGAGCTCTTAGCTTAATATTCCCTTACATAATTACCAAAAATATTTAGTGATGGCAGATGCAAATAAGTGGGGTGTTATTGATATCCAGTAGTTTTTGGATGTGACCTGCTCTGAAGAACAGTTGGCTATTCTTGATCTATAATGATATGAGGAGCAGATGATAAAACAAACATCAGGTGTATTTGGAAACTATTCTTTAAGTGGAATTTAGAGTGCACAAAAAAAAAAAAATTACTGATTAGGTTAAGCAAAATGCTATATTTTGTAAATATGAAACCAGTGCTGGAAGTTATAAACTATCGTGATCTTCGGAACACAAACCAGTTTTTTTTTTTTTTTTGTCACGCTTCATTACAGGCTCAGATTTACAGAAGAAAGAGTAAAAGTAGATTAGATTAGATTACATGTAGGGTCACCCAGTAAGTTAATACCTATACCCATATATGTATTATGTCTGTAAATTGGATGTGTTCTCTGGTTGATTTGCCTGTTTTGCTAGATGAAAAAAAACCTCCAATTTCTGGGAGGTTTTATGCCAGAGACTGGCTAACTCGGCCACGGAGTGAAAACAGCCCATTAAAGTTCTTCGTGTTATTGGCAGTATTCGAACCCATGCCTTTTCCACCCAGTATGGAAAGAACTGTGACGATACCACTGTGCTACTCGTGCAGACAGATTACATTTTAAATAAAATATAAATTAAATACGTAAAAAGTATTAAAAGTAATCGCAAGTGATGCAAGAAAGCAAGCTTATATAGCATTTCAACCATCAGTACTCTCCAAGAATGTGTTTTAGTTCTTTCTTGAATTTATTCAACCCATCAACTTCCACAACAACAGGTGGAAGCATGTTCCAACAATCAACTACCTGCTGGTTGTAGGCAAACTTCTGCACATCTATCCTGCAACCATGCTTCAACTTGAATTTATATCCCCTCAGTGTGTATTCTCAGCAAGTGGAAGAATACCATAACATTCAGCTTGCTCAATCCATTTAAGGCTTTAGACACCTCAATCAGAACTCCCTGCAGGTGCCTAGTCTTGAGATGCTGCAATTTGCAGAGCTGAAGCCTTTCTAGGTAAGAGTGCCCTTTTGTTCACTTCATCAGTCTGGTTGCCTTTCTCTGTACCCTCCAGACCTGTATACAGCACTCAAGATATTGCCTAACCATAGCCTTATACAAAGCGATAATCACCTCTTTATCCCTTCTAGAAAGGTTTCTGTATATCATTGTCAAATCCTGCATGAGCTGGCCTGGCAGCATGTCTGTACTGCTCAGAGAATTTTATGTCTGACTGTACAAATACCCCCAGGTCTTTTTTCATTCTCCACCACCCAGAGTGTAGTATCACACAGTTGATAAGTTACTCTGGAATTACTGCTACCCACATGCAATACCTTGCTTTTGTCAATGTTAAACTTCAACTACTATTTCTCAGTCCATTTTTCCAACAAGATCCAATTTTCTTGGATCTTGTTGCAGCAGTAGCTGAGCTGGACGATTGTAGTTAAACACCCTGCCAACCTTTTGTATCATTTGCAAACTTGACATGAAGCCTGATATAACTTCATCAGTATCTTTGATAAATATTGAAAACAACAATGGGTCCAGCACTGAACCCTAGGGAACTCCACAAAGAACAGTGCTGATTGATAACCACTCTGTATTCTTCCCCTTGACCATCCCTTTATCTGTAGCAGTAACTTTCCCTTAATGCCATGCTGCTCCAGTTTGTACAGCAGGCTTTTATGTGCAATAGTATCAAAAGCCTTCCTGAAATCCAATGTAAAAATTATTTTTTGCACCCAGTTCCTTGGTGACTACATCAAAAAAACTGCCACTTAACAAATGCACAGCTGTGATTGCAGTATTATTGCATGCCTGTCCAGATGGTCCTGCATACTTTCTTTAACCAGTGATTCCATTATTTTTTTTTCTGGAGCCATTAAACTAACAGGTCAGTAATTACTTGTCATCTTTCGACCCCTCTTTGTGAACTGTGGATAGATTGCACATCTCCAGGCTATAGGGATCTCCCCCTGAATCCAAGGATGCTATCGTAATTATGGTTAAGGGTTTACTTACCTCCTTGCTGCTTCCCTTAATATAATTGGTACATTCCATCCACCCTAGGTGCTTTTTATGTCAGTCTTCAACAATTTCTCCTGAGTTTTCCTTTTAGTTATCAAAATATCATCTTTTAAGGGTACAAAAGGTGATATCATTGTACATGTTGGCACTAATGACATTAAGTGTAGGAGAATTGGGGACCTAATTAGTACAGGTCAGCATTGAAAAAAAGTCACAAGTTAGGGTTAATTTGAAAGTGTCTGCAACTACCCAGACACTATAGGAGGGAGTGTATGATGAGTGCCACGTCAATCAATTCAACCCTGGAGAGATTATGCAAGGCTTATGAGATGGAATTTTTTTCGGTGTGGTCTGTGCTTGTTAACAGGAGAGATTGCTTCTGATGGGATACACTTAAATTGAAAGGGTGCAAGAATATTTGCTGATGCTATCGAGGCAATGTTAGGTGGGTTGGAAAACTGCTAGCTTCACAGACTAATAGATTGACAGTGGCTGCAGGCAGAGATGGAAATTATTCTTTCACTGCTTCTATTGGAATGCGCAGCAGCCTGGAAAGCAAGTTGCTGGGGATTTCAAGAACTACTGGGTGTCATGAAAAAAGTAAATACATGGGCTGTGTTAGAGTAACTAAGAGTAAGATCAGGTGCATGTGTACTTGCATGTACACCAATGCTAGGGCGCCTCCGTAGCCAGGTGGGAAGGAGCAGCACTGCATAGCACACGCTTCTTGATTAGACCGGGGTTCGAGCCCGTCACCACCAAATATGGAGGATGCGGAAAGGTCAAGGAATGACTACCGCATATCCCGGAGCAATATTGCCTTAGTTGCTAATGCTCCTAAAAAAAACCCAAAACAACAAAACAAAAAACCAATGCTAGGAGTATAGAAAATAAATTTAATGAATTTTAAGTGCTGGTCAAAACATCAAAGGCAGATATCGTTGGGATATCAGAGATGTGGTGTCACACAGATATAAGAAATGCAGAATTGCAATTTGGGGGGGTACAATGTTTACAGACAGGATAGGAAGGGAGGAGGGATTATTCTTGTTAGTTAAGAAACACAATCTAAGAAAGTGCATCCAGTTGATATGGGTGGACAGTGCAATGTTGAGTCAGTTTGGTGTGACATAAGCACTGGAAAAGCAAAAATGAGGGTAGGAGTTGGTTATAGGTCTAATGACTCTGAGTACAATGAACAATTATACAGAGAAATAAAGAGTGGGCCAGTAAATCAGTGTGTCTTATAATGGGTGATTTTAACTTTCCAGATATTGACTGGAAATTGTGGATTGGTCACTGGCACACTAGCAAGGCTTTTATGGATTTATTAGATGATTGTTTTCTACAGCAATATGTTAGAGAAGCAACCAGAGGGATTAAATCTCTTGATCTGATGATTATCAGCAGTGATTATTCATGCATTAAGAATTTGCAGATAAAGGAACCACTAGGTGGGCATAATCACAATGTATTGATGTGGGATTTACTTAAAGATGTAATTACCATCAGGGATCAATGGAAGGGTTTTTGCTTTAGTAAAGGTGACTACAGTAGGTCTCAGACAGTTTTTAAATTCTATACAATGGACCCAACTGATGTTACCAACAGCAAATTCTAAATGGAATTCAAGGAAATATACTAATGGAAGCTACTAGACTTTTCATACCAACTAAGAAATACTATTCAATGTTTAGGCCTAAGTGGATGTCAGATGAACTAAACAGACTTGTGGCAGAGAAAAAAAATGCATGGGATACCTATAAATTATTAGGTGACACAGAAACATATGGCAGATATAAGCTATTCTATAATCAAGTCACAAAGGAGGTTAGGCAAGCAAAGGCAGATTATGAGAAATCTTTGGCAAAGGATGCGAAGAAAACAGCAAAAACTTCACTTGTGTAAACCTCTAAAAGGAAGGTGATAACCATTCTTAGATAGCTGTCAAAGTATGAGTATTTTGCATCTACATTCACACATGAGGAGTTATTCAAGGAGGAAAGGGCTAGATGTTTATCAAACTCTAATAGGGAGTTGAATGATTTTGTAATAACTGAGACAAAGTGGAGGAGAAATTGTTGAAGTTCAACATAAGAAAGGCACCTGGGGTGGATGGGATCTATCCATTTATATTAAAGGAGGTGGCAAAGGAAGTAAGAAAACCCTTAGCCATAATTATGAAAGCATCCTTTGTCTCGAGGGAAATCCCCATGGACTGGAGATTGTGCAAATGTATTCCCAATTCACAAAGGGTGACAAATAATTATAGACCTGTTAGTTTAATTTCTATTCCAGGGAAAATAATGAAATCACTGATTAAATAAGTGATGCAGGGTCTCCTACACAAGACTGCAGTAATAGTTCAGACACAGCATAGGTTTGTTAAGAAGTCTTGGCTGAACAATTTGATTGGATGCCACGATGTGGTCACAAAAGAACTGGATGCAAAAAATAATTTTGACCTGACTTACTTGGATTTCAGGAAAGCTTTTGATACTGTTGCACATGAAAGACTGCTGTACAACTTGGAGCGATATGGCATTAAGGGCAAGTTGCTGCAATGGATAAAGGGATGGTTGAGTGGGAGATGGCAGAGTGGTAATAAATGGACACTGCTCTATGTGGACTAATGTTATTAATGGAGTTCACTGGGGTTCTGTGTTGGGTCCATTGTTGTTTTGTGTATTTATCAATAATATTGATGAAGGTATATCAGGCTTAGTCCAAGTTTTCAGATGGTACAATGGTTGGCAGGGTTGTCAATGACAGTAAAGATAGTATGCTACTGCAACAGGATCATGAAAAGTTAGGCAGATGGGCTGAGAGGTGGGAACTGAAGTTTAACATTGTCAAATAAAAGTACTATATATGGGTAGCAGTAACCCAACAAAAATGTACCAACTGTGTGGTACTATACCCAGGGAAGCGGAGAATGAAAAAGTTTAAATAAATTTAAGGCTGAAGTGGACAAACATTGGAGTGACCAGATGGGTGAAATGGGAAGGGTTTTTAATTTTTTTTATTTTTGGCTGATGCTGTATAAGCTTGCTTTCTTGCATCATATGCCTCAACTAATGCTAATTCCTTGGTGGTAAAATCTGTGGAATGCTCTTTGATCCATGTTCTAATCACCATGGCTCTGTTGGGAGGTGCATTGCCCTGCTGGAACAGTCCATCGAGCTCTGGGTGCACGAGACCATGAAGGGATGCGGATGGTCTGCAAGAATGGACAAATAACCTGGATTATTCAGAGATGCATCTAGATATAACGGAGGTCCCAACATGTGCCAGTTGAACACGTCCCAGACCATTACCAACTGTCCACCTGCCTGAACAGTTCCTTGTTGCCATGACTGGTGCATATCAGATATATGTTCTCCCGTACACTCGAAATAACTGGAAACAGCACTCATTGAACTAGGAGACCTGTCTCCAATCATCCAAGGTCCACTGCCGCTGTTCTTTCGCCCAGTTGAAGCATACAGTCCTGTGTTGTGGTGTTAGCAATGAGACTCTGGTGGGTCAGTGGCTATTGTACCTAATGATGGTCTTGGTGGAGACGTTTCTGGCACCTCTCTCGTTGAAGTCAGTGGGGATTTGTGCCAATGTTGCTTTCTGGTTGGCTGAAGCAATTCAAGACAGATGTCGACAGCCATGTTCATCCATCACCTTCTCCCACAGGACTGTCCACAATGAGATGTTATTCCAGAAATGGTGTATTCCCGATTCCAGAAATGGTGTATCAAGAGTGTTGGGACTATCTCCCAACATCTTGATACTGTTGGGGATAGTCCAATTTCTGTACCACCTACGCGATAGTGACCCATTTGTTAGGCACCCATTATCATCCCTCTTTCAAAGTCTTAACTCACAACATTTATCCATACTGACATCAAATTACCGTCTACGTGAATGCAGTGTACCTATATACCTGCCAAGTGGTGGGTTCTTCCACCAGCGAGAGGGGTGACAGTTTTGCATTGCCCAGGAACCAGGTATCCCATGAATTCTGTCCTTTCAGTGTAGTTATTGATTGAAATTAGTTGAGCTTCAGACAATATAGTTCATACTGTGCATGAAAGTTGGATGCTAAGTAAGTTAGTCTTATCTTTAGTTAAGGATGCAGTATAATTTCAGTTGTAATAGAGAAGGGATTATGGATGGACAGCAAGATGCAGCTTGGCAACTGACTTGAATACTTGATTAACATTTGGAGCAGAAACAAGCTTTCTGCTCTTAGCCTGTTAAGAATTGAATTTGAATTGATTAATAACTGTTTTATGATGTTGTGAGCTTTAGTGTACGCAGAAGATGAAGCTGGAGATTTGGATTGCAGTGTGTTATGTTGTCATTTTGAACAGCCTTGCCACAATCTGAGTGAACTTTAGGATCACAAGTTTTGTGATGGTGATATTACAAAGACAGCTGTTACTGAAGAAGTGGTAAGAAAATACCATGAAACGTTTGACCCCATTACATACATAATTCCAATTCAGAAATAAACATAATACCAACGTGTGCTTTATTATCTTCAAACAGTGCTCTGTCACTGTTGTCCCCATCACCTTACTTTAGCTAAGCCAGTTACACCTTTTCAAAATTGGGAGTATCCAGAATTTGCAGAAGCATTGGAATCTGTATGTAAGAAGGAACTCTGTATGAATAACCAGTAAGCTGAATTTTCCAAATAGGTACTCCTCAAACTGTTTTATCATGCCTCATATGCAGCATATTGTTACCTTGGCTTTTTATCTGGGCATCTGTGTTATGCTGGGTTGGGCTGTAATATTCTGAATAACCTAAAATGCTTTGAATGCTGCCTAAGTTCTGGGAATGGTTTGGATGCTACAAAACCTTAATTAAAGCACATCCCAGAAAAATGCCAATGAACTTAGGCGATTGCCTAGTGGTCTTTATAATAGGACAATGATCTTGTGCCCTAAAGATCTATTCAGCAACGTGGAGAATAGGACTTGCAGCATCAGATCAGTGTTGTGTTCTCACTCCAAGACCCTATCTATTACAGTCAGATCTTGGAATGCTGCAATAATGGTTCCTTTATTGTAAAACTTGTGCTATGGATAATGTGTAGCAAGAGAACAGGTAAGAGGCAAGGATACTTAAACAGAACATAATTTATTATTATTACTATATAAGAAACGTACATATATATATATATATATATATATATATATATATATATATATATATATATATGAGGATAGAACATCTTTTTCTCACACTAATATCACTAATGTGAATAAAAAAGATACCTTATGTGTCTCTGGTTGGTGGTGTGGGTTAGTGACATGTTTATGTTCTTCGTGTGATTCTTCTGTAGTATCTTGCTCAACTTCTGGTTTGCAATCCATATTTCACAGGAGTAACCAGAGTAACCAGGTATATACATGTATGCATAGGTACTGTACTAAAACCTTGTGTCAATTGGGTATTGTGTAGTCACATTAATACTAATGTATTAACTAAATAAGACAGTAAATACTAATGAGGAGGGATGCTTATGTATAAACACAAAGAGGGTAAAAGTAAGTAAAACTTAACAGTATAATGAATGATTCGGTCCAACTGTAACTGGAACAGTGACTGCATTGTTCCGTCCTATTCAGCTCTGCTTGGAACTTTGGGCAGTGAGGTTCCTAGGTTACGGCGGTTTTGTCTTCTCCAGTCTGAACAGTGTTTCTCTAGATTTCTCAGCAATTCTTCTATCAATCTAGACTTCAGGCCAAAAGTAGCATAAGAGCGAGCAAGCCCAAAGCTTTCAAAACTGGCAAGTAAGGCTATTCAAAACTGACAGCATGAGTGTGTCCAAAAAGCCTGTTCCAAGAGAAACAGTCTTTCTCCCATATATTCTCACATGAGAATATATGGGTCCCCCCTTTCAGATTTTCCATGCTCCCATTGGTCTGGAGCTCGTTTTAGTGGGGGAACTAAATTTCCAGGGCTGATACCTGGGGACCAAAAAGAGCAAAAAAAAAAAGAGTTATGACCATGTGAAAACAAAACTTATTTGTTAGAGGTGAGAGTTCCTGAACTCAGAAATCTAATTCCTGCAAAAGGAACTGCCTGACACAATCTACTCTGCAGTTATTAGATTTGGGTTATCCCTTAAAGTCTGTTTTTTACTAGTCATAACTTCTTTATCTGATAAAAATAATCAAGCACCTCTTAGTTATCTGCACTTCCATCTCCCATAATGGTCAGAAGCTGATCAAGTAATGGCCTCCTGTTGTGCTGTGACCCCACTAATAAAGGTAGGATTGCATCACAATTACCGACCTTACTTAATGTGACACTAGAGAGGCGGGGGAGAAGGCAAGGAACGCTGATAAGTGCAGTGTTGTTCTTCGTACTCCCTATAGTACAGTGAAGGGAAAAAGTATGGGGTAGCCTTAAGATGGATGATAGGTAAAATTCAGGTATTTTACAATATCAAGATGATTGTAATAGAAAAATACTTTCCATAATTGAAAATTAGCAAATGTCATTTTCTGATTCAGTGCTAGCTCTCATTGTAAACTAGTTAACTGTATACTGTGTTAAGGAAGTAACATGGAACAGTTTTTTTTTTATTTTTTATAGTTTTCGGGTTTCTTTTTAGTAAGTATAGTTTTATTTTCTATTAACTATCATAACCTACAATTGCTTGCTGCAGTTTCATGAATTGCAAAAATTTGTGTTAAACTTGTACAATCCCTTTAATTTCTAGGAATTAAAACTCACTTCTTGAGGCAGCATGATGATAGTTCATTTATTGCTTTGAACTGTGAAATGATTCCTATTGAATGGGTTACTCGAAGGATTGCCACGGGATCATTTTTGAAGAGACATCCTGGAGTAAAGGAAGGATTTCGTTTCTGTCCACCAAAGCTAGAAACTTTTTTTAAGGTAATATAAATTGTAGTATAATCTTATTTCAAGTTATTTTTAAATATAAACAGTGTGGATGACAATTTAATTTCTAATGTTATATCCGGAATAAGTCTTGAAGAATTGCTATCTGGCATTCTGTATAAATATTATTTACACACAGTGTCAGATAGCATCTGACACTGACATCTTCAGTACTTATTCTGGGTCAGAATGTTGAGAGGCCTAATCATTGTTTTCCAACAAATTTTGTTATGTCTCTTTACTTGCTTCTTAGGCATTGTTCATGTATGTGAATATAAAGAAGAAAACAAATCAGGTTGGATCTTTGTGCACTGGGTGTGGAAAAATTAGGTAACCCAGCTGATGTTGTGAGTGAATTGAATAGCTACTTTGCGTTGGTCTTTACTGGCGAAAGAAAAGAACCTTTATGCTGAGGTGAGGCTGAGCCATATGAAATTAGTGATATTTGAAATTACAGATGAGTGTTTATTGGAAAAATTTTAGCCTAAAGGAAAGTATGGCTTCTGGAGTTGATGGCATATATGCAGTAATTTTGAGCAAGGTGGCCAGAGTATAATCAGCCATTGAGATTATTTATGAGAGCATTTTTGGAGTTTGGTGAGATTCCTTTGGATTGGAGGAGTACCACCATATTGTAAATACACAAAGGTAGTTCTAAGAGTGGAATTGGTAACTACAGACCAGTTAGTCAGACTTCGGCAGTGAGGAAAATAGAGGCAATAATGAAGAGTGCAGTCCAGGAACAGATTGAAAGAAATGGCATGTAGAGCTGCTGGAATGGATACAGAGATTGGCAAAGAGGCATGATTTCCATTTAAATTCAATTTAATTTGGTAATACACTAAACTAATAGATCTTAAATGCAATAATAGCACTACTCTATTCACAGGCTATGCAGCAATGATATGTATTGCACTAGCAAGTTTGCCTTATTTTATACACACACACACACACACACATGGTGTCTATAAATTATACACCTGATTATGAAGCTTGATTTAACTTTGTATTATAATAGGTATTGTAAAACAGTTTTATGTGCTTAATCAAGCAACTCAAAGAATATCTTATTGTACTACACTTCAGTGAACCTCCACATGGGAACATTTGATACAGTGCCTTGTAAGCAGGGCATAGGGGCACCAATGTCTGGGGGTGCCAAAATTCAAAATTTTTAATATAATAATATTTGATAAAAGTATCTCCCTTAAACTCAATAAATACTGACTTTAATCTCAATATATAAAACATAAACTATTATTGAATTGTATAGTGAAATTGCGCCCTGTGTCTATTTGTATAGTGAAATTGCGCCCTGTGCCTATCCTGTCTCTGTGCCATCATGTAATAGCCAGCTTAGGAGCTGGCTATTACATGATGGCTTTTATTTCAAAATATATAGAAGTGGTACAGCTGAAACTACAGTCGGGAGTGGGCTCCAGCCCTAGGCGCAGCAATTTAAGGGAGCACTTGACCGGTTATATATTTTAATATTGGTTCATTTTTGATTTGATTACAGTCGGACCTCTGTTTAACGAACTTCTTTATAGCAAATTTTTTAGAATTCCTTTAGGTAATTACATTTAAAGTGTAAAATAGTTTTCTTAGAACGAAGAAAATTTCCATACAATGAATGGTTACAAGATATTTAACTTTGTTTGCATTGTTTCTACCTTTGTTCTTTAGGCAGTTAGAAAGCATGAATTAAGGGTTAAAGGGATTACCATTCCCGAATGGTGGTACTCATAAAATCTATGCAGCCACCTATCATACATACATACATACCTGGAAGTCACGTTAGTCAACTACTTTCCACAGCCAGTCAGAAGATTAAGGTGTATTCTCAACACGAATAATAGCTTCTGGTCAACCTGTGTTCTTTGTTTATAATAAAAATTTTATTAAAGGAAATACTGCATTATCATTGTATCTACTACATATGATTCTAGAAATTGTGATTTTGAGAGTGAAAAAAAAAAAAATTAAATTTGGGATTTATAATCACTTATAGAAAAAACTATCAGGGAGGAACAGTGTTACAAATTTCAAAAATAATAGAGAAACTCCAATTACAAATTTTTATAAAGTATGGCCCATTTTGTGACATCACACTTCTGAGCTTTTGGGTATGTCCTTCTGTGCTATCTAATCCTGCACTGCTAGCCAGTTGGCAAGTATTTCTCTTGAATCACACAAGTGCTTGATTATGAATGTAGTCGTAGGTTAAAAGAAACTAGTGTAATTCAAATTTTGTTATTCAGTTGTTTTGTCTCCACATTAAAGTAAGTTTTTTAATAAATTGTTATAAACACAAACCTTTCTTTTAGTTGAATTGTAATCACCTATTTTATTTTTATAGGTTATAAAAATATATGCAATTATTAGTTATTTAAAATGTCTTAGAATTCAATTTTTGTCTCGTTTCCAAAATGAGTTTGACACAGTAATCGAATTGGGAGGGCGCACAGTTCTCCTTGTAAATTTTTTGAGAAGTACATTTTCCTTGTTAAAATACAATGGATTCCAGTTATTTGGGCCACCAGTTAATCGGGGCAGCCATTTATTTGGGGAAAATCTTAAAAAGAAACCAATGGAGAAAATAGCCAGGGTTTACTTCGCTTAATTGGGATAGCATGCCGTTTAATTGGAGCAGGAGACCACAGCACTGGAGATTACCCTAAGATTGTCTCCGACTGTACCATGTGGTTCGGTTGAAATTCTGGAGGTCACAACCACAAAACAAGTAGCATTCACCTGTTTATTGGGCTTTTCTGTTAGTGAAATCTATCATAAATGGACAGTAAACTCGATCTTAATGAATTTGCGATAATACAGACAACTGGAATTCTGTGGGTTATTATGGTGAAATGTGTTTACACTTCCATGAAATCTTCAATCATATAAAAAAATTAATTTTCAGATCTCTTCATTCGTAGTTTTAAGCTTCATAACTTGTTACTCCGTTCTCACTTGCGCGTATTGTGTTACTTGCAATTTGTGTGTGCCGTGTTCTTTGTTATTGATTGCTTATCTTTTTACTGTTTTAAATTTTAACCCTCACCCACAAATGTCAGTGAACAGACATGTCAACTAGTTTGTATGTACATATTACAGTATGTATTAATTATTCCAGTTATTACGTATATTCTCCCGATTTTCACGTATCATTTAATTTTTTAATTGGTAAGGTAATAAAGAGTAAATTTATGCTTAATATATCTTTGCTTTTATAGCCTGTGGATAATATTCCTCCTATTACTTGTACCACAATGACTGCTGGGAGTCATTGCGGTACAAGTAAACACGTGGGTTGTGTTAGGGTAGCCAAGAATAGAAACAGGTGCATGTATACCTGCGTGTACACCAATGCTAGGAGTTTGGTAAATAAATTTGATGAATTTGAGGTATTGCTCAAAACATCAAAGGCAGATATTGTTGGGATATCAGAGACGTGGTGTCACACAGATATAAGGAATGCGGAACTGGAATTTGGGGAATACAATGTGTATAGAAAGGATGGACAGGACAGGAGGGGAGGAGGGGTTATGCTATTAGTTAAGAAACACAGTCCAAGGAAGTGAAGCTAGTCGACATCGATGGACAGGGCAGTGTTGAGTCAGTTTGGTGTGACATAAGCATAGGGAAATCAAAATTGAGAGTAGGAGTGTGCTATAGGCCTAATGACTCTGATGAGTATAATAAGATATTGTACAGGGAAATAGAGTGGGCCAGTAAATCAGAGAATCTTATAATGGGGGATTTTAATTTCCCAGATATTGACTGGAATTTGTGGGTTGGTCACTCGCACACTAGCAAGGCTTTTGTGGATTTATTGGATGATTGTTTTCTACATCAGCATGTTCGTGAGGCAACAAGAGGGAGCAATACTCTTGATCTGATTATCAGTAGTGATTCTTCATGCATTAAGAATCTGCAGATAAATGAACCACTAGGTGGCAGTGATCACAGTGTGTTGAAGTGAGATTTACTCAAGGAGGTAACTGCCATCAGAGGTAAATGGAAGGGTTTTTGCTTTCGTAAAGGCAACTATGATGGTCTGAGACAGTATTTAAATTCTATACAGTGGGACCAACTGATGATGTTACCAACAGCAGCAAACTCAAAATGGGAAGCATTCAAGGAACTAATCTTGGAGGCTACCAGGCTTTACATACCAACTAAGAAATATTGTTCAAGGTTTAGGCCTAAATGGTTGTCAGATGAACTAATGAGACATGTGGCAGAGAAGAAAAATGCATGGGATACATACAAATTAATGGGTGACATGGAAGCCTATGATAGATATAAGTTGGTCTGTAACCAAGTCACAAAGGAGATTAGGCAGGCAAAGGCAGACTACGAAAAATCCTTGGCAAAGGATGCAAAGAAAAACAGAAAAGAGTTCTTTACTTATTTAAACTCAAGAAGGAAAGGGATGAATCAGATTTGTCCACTGGATATTGATGGTTCAACAGTTGAGGATCCTGCTCAGGTGGCTAACAATCTAAACGAGTATTTTGCATCAACATTCACGCATGAGGAGTTATTCAGGAAGGAGAATGATGTAGGTAAAGTAAACATTGGCAGTGAGCTGGATGATTTTGTAATAACTGAGAGGAAAGTGGAGGAGAGATTGTTGAGGATAAACATAAAAAAGGCACCTGGGGTGGATGGGATCTATCCAGTTATATTAAAGGAGGCAGCAAAGGAGGTAAGCAAACCCCTAGCCATAATTATGAGAGCTTCTTTGGACTCAGGGGAGGTACCTATAGACTGGAGATGTGCAAATGTAACCCCAATTCACAAAGGAGGATCAAAGGCTGACACAAGTAATTATAGACCTGTTAGTTTAACTTCTGTTCCAGGTAAATTAATGGAGGCACTGGTTAAAGAAGCACTGCAGGATCATTAGACAAGAATTCAGTTATAGCTCAGACGCAGCATGGTTTTGTTAAGGGCAGGTCTTGCCTGACCAATTTGATTGGATAGTGACCAATTTGTAGTCACAAAAGAACTGGATGCAGGGAATAACTTTGATATTATATATTTGGATCTTAGAAAGGCTTTTGTAGCACATGGAAGACTGCTGCAGAAATTGGAGCAGTGTGGCATTGGAGGCAAATTGCTGCTATGGATAAGGGGATGGTTGAGTGGCAGAAGACAGAGTGGTAATCAATGGACACTGCTCAACGTGGACTAATGTTATTAGTGGAGTTCCTCAGGGTTCAGTGTTGGGTCCGTTGTTGTTTTCCGCTGTTTATGAATGATATTGATGATTGGATATCAAGTTTAATGTCCAAATTTGCAGATGATACAAAGGTTGGCAGGGTTGTTAAGGACACCACTGACGCTATGCTGCTGCAACAGGATCTGGATAGGTTGAACAGATGGGCTGAGAGGTGGCAAATGAAGTTTAACATTGACAAATGTAAAGTACTACATATGGGAAACAGTAATCCCAGAGCAACGTATCAACTCTGTGGTACTACACTGACAGTGGTGGAGAATGAAAAGGACCTGGGGGTAATTGTGCAGGCAGATATGAAGTTCTCTGAGCAGTGCAGACGAGCTGCAAGAGTAGCTCATGGTGTCTTGTCAATGATATACAGGAATTTTTCTAGCAGGGATAAGGAGGTGATTATTCCCTTGTAAAAGGCAATGGTTAGGCCACATCTTGAGTACTGTATACAGGTCTGGAGGCCTCATTTCAAGAAGGATGTAGAGCTGCTGGAACGGGTACAGAGAAGGGCAACAAGATTAGTGAATGGAACAAAGGGTTGCTCTTACGAAGAAAGGCTTAAGTTTTGCAAATTACAGAGTCTGGAGACTAGGCACCAGCGAGGTGATCTGATAGAGGTGTATAAGACTTTGAATGGTTTGAGCATGCTCAATGCCAATGGGATTCTTCATCTTGCTCAGAATAATCAGCTCAGAGGGCATAAATTCAATTTGAGGAAGGACGGATGTCGGATAGATGTGCGGAAATTTGCCTTTGGCCAGCGGGTGGTTGGTTGGTGGAACCGACTTCCATCACTTGTTGTTGAAGTTGATAGCCTAAACAAATTTAAGGCTCAACTGGACAGGTATTTCGAGCGAACAGAGGGGTGAAATGGGAGTGGTGTCTTTTTTTTTTTTTTTTTGCCTGATGCTGAATAAGCTTGCTTTCTTGCATCATATGCCTCTGCTAATGCTAATGCTATTTTTTTTTTAATTAGAATCACTGTTTAATAGAATTAAAATTCAATTCACAAACGTTATCACAATGATCGGTGCTTATACATCGTATAGTGAACATTACCTTACTATGGTGAATTCGTTGTAATGTAATTTGATTGTGCAGTGAATCAATTGTAAAGGTGGGGTACATTGTATTTTTAACTATTTACGTGAAACTTTGGATAATTAGGGCAGCTGCTTAATCGGGCCAAAATGCACTAGTCCCGATGTGTCCCAAATAACTGATATGGACTGTACTTTTTTTTTTTTTATATTGAAAAAATACACATTGTGAGCAAATTCCTATTTAAAATAATGTATTATCGAGTTTGTCTTTTTATTATCACATGCAATTACATAGCTCGGCTACAATGAAGTAGGTTTTCAAATGCCACATATATGGTTTTTATGGAAACAAAAAAAAGTGACTTTTTTTTTTTTAAATTTGTACCTGTAAATTGTAATTATTTTCTAAAATATTACAATACTGTGTGTGCAATAGTTAATGCTCATGAAATCATCTAGTAATTGGTGGTTGCATGTGGTGTTGCACCACTGATTACTACGGGAAAAAATTACTACTGATTAAGAATACGTAATTTCCCCCATTTGCATAAGCCGACCGGGCTAGCCGAGTGGGTAAAGTACCTGCCCGGCAACCCAAAGGTCGCGGGTTCGATTCCCGCCTCGGGCTTGGATCAGAGCACTGCAAAAACCTTGGGAGGTGCAATATGGCCACAGAAGCCGATGCGCCAACAACTACCAAAATCAAAAAAAAAAAATCAACCATTTGCATATTCCATTGCTGGTGATGTATTTTCTGGTTTGCCTTGGTTGAGTGTGGCAATTTTCAGTGTTAATGCTCATGAAATCATCTAGTAATCAGTGGTTGCGCTATATTAATTTTTGGTACTTGTCTTTGTCTTTAGCTCATGAAATCATGAAAAAAAAAAAAAAAGCATTTCTGTTCATGTGAATTAGCAGTTCTCATTTTGCTCATGAAATTGTGTAGTTATCACCAAAAAATGAGAAAAAAAATGGGTGGGGCAGAAAAAGCCCCCCACCAAATATTAAAAAAAAAAAAAATTCTGTTCTCATGTATCAGAAATTCTTGTTAATGCTCATGAAATAGTCTACTAATGTACGGACGAGAAGAATCAGTGGTTGCACGTGGTGGTGTGAATTTTTGCAACTTGTTTTTAAAAAAAAAATTGCTGTTTCACCTTTACTTTTTTTTTCATCTCGGCTTCGATTTTGTTGTCATGTGACATTGTGATCCCCTAATAATATGCATTTTTGTTACTGCTTTTTAAAAAAATTGCATTTCCCATTCCATTTTTCTTTATTTTTAGCTCCACAGTATTGTTTTGTTACATGACATCCGCCTGTTACGGTTGAGGAGAGGAGGAGGAGGAGGGTGAATGCAGTGAGTGGGCAGAGTCGCAACCTGTCAATCACTGCTTTCCCCCTCTTCTCTTTGCCATTTTTGGTGGCGGTACCCACAACTGAATCCTTGTCAGAAGTCTAGTCTGCATGTCTACAATAAACGACGTTATTTATTTAGCTGTGCTCCAATAAAAATTTTTTTTAATGAATAAAAAATTTATAAATTATAGGTAAGAATCTCTTAATGCAAGAAATAATCGGAAGTGAAATTCTGGCCAGTACTATTTCAAAAATTGAAAAAAGCTAAATACTTCTTGTTAATTGATTGAAGGCGCCTCCGTAGCCAGGTGGGAAGGAGCAGCATTGCGTAGCACACACTTCTTGATTAGACCGGGGTTCGAGCCCATCACCACCAAATACGGAGGATGCGGAAAGGTCAGGGAATGACCACCGCATATCCCGGAGCAATATGGCCTTAGTTGCTAATGCTCCTAAAACCCAAATAACAATAACTAACAGTTAATTGATTGCACACTTGATTTATCACATCATGTCCCAAATAATTAGATATGTGCAAATTATTGACGGAAAAATATTAATAGAAGAGATTTTCATTGATTTTATAGAAAGTAAAGAAAAGATTACATGAGAATGTAATTGATGTCAATAAAATTCGTAAAAAATGATAGGGCAGATTTGCAATTTGTGTAGAGTGAACAGCTGTTTGGAAGAGAACTAACACTGAGAGCAAAAGAAAAAACCCAGTTTTTTAGATGCAGAGGAAGTAGTATTTGTAATGTGCCAAGAGAGATTAGAAGTGAGGGTAATCCCAACAGAGTTCCTTTCAGTTAACAAGCATACGGAACATGAGTTTAACACTATCACTGGTGCAAGAGTAGTTTGAAGAAGAAAAACAAGAGAGAAATAGCATTACATACAGCATTAAATATCAGTATACATAATTATTTTAAGTATCTGAGAATCGGCCAGAACTTGCCAGATGTAAAAAGTATTAGTCGAATTGGATTATTACCAAGGAGTGAAGGCAAGAGGATCAAAGCTAAGTCTAAATATTTGTCTGGTTGTGAATTCACAAACATTATTTATTCTTTATTCACAGACATTCACATTCTTAGATAATAATTTCTTACAGACTGAAAATTGAAATCGGCAGTACAGTTTTATTAGCAGCAGAGCATGAGTGTTAAATAAATTTTATAGAAAACAAATGATTTTTAAAAGGTACATCATTTCATTATTCTCTCTCTCTCTCTCTCTCTCTCTCTCTCTCTCTCTCTCTCTCTCTCTCTCTCTCTCTCTCTCTCTCTCTCTCTCTGTAAATTGTTATGAATGTTTATTGAGACAGTAAATTTATAGGAAAATGTGTTCAAATGAACTCAAGTTGAGTTTAATTTAAAAATTTTGGAACATCAGCACAACTTTTGAGGTTAACGGTGTGACAATTGCAAGGTAATTCAGAAAGCCATAACCTGATTATAGGGTAAAAGGGAACCCAAAGTTAACCCAGAAATACTACAATAAAGGGAATTTTACTTTGGAATCGCATGTTTAGCCTTAACTGATATTGATCAGATTATGTTAACATTATTTTAATTTTTTAATAAATTTTATTATTTTATCTGTAATACAATTAACATTGTTACAAATTTTGATAATCCTCATACATTGTGTTTTTATGTTGCTGTAAACCTTTTTAGAAATATTAGATTGCCAATTTGAAAAAGTAATTACTTGGAAATTGGATGCTTCTCATGTGTCATAAATTCTGGTACATGATATTGTCATGTACTTTAGAAATAAATATGTCCAAATGTATGTCTCAAGGTGGCTTTTTGCAGTGATTCTTTCAATAATTAAGTCAGGTGGTTTTTTTTCTTTAAAATTTGGTTGATTGATGTTAACAAATCGTCCATATACCTGTATGTAAGAATATTTTTGATCTAGATTTTTCTTATAATGATGTAACTTAAGATTAGCTACTGCACAAGAATTACTAGGTCACATTGCTCTCCCTACCCCCTATTTTGAATGAATAAAGATTTACTATTATAAACATAATCATTAAGAAGATATCTTAACACTCCAGACCAAATACACTTGTCACATTTTAAAAACTCGTGGAACTCATTGTAGTAGCCATCCAAAACCAACTTTAAATTATTGTGCAAAATACTAGTTAAACAGGTTATTAAAGTTGTATATACCGATATGGCACACCTCATTGCTTTAAAATAATTACCTACAGAATTTATTGCTCCTAATACTGGAGAATTAATATACCTACAGAATTTATTGCTTTTAGTACTGGAGAATTAATATTAAAAATTCAGCTTTACCTAAATTATCAGTGATTATTTTTAGCAATTTTTGAAGTATTTCATTAGTTGCCTTTTACATAGCCATCCCTACATGCTAATGATAAAGTTTCTTAAATATAATAATATAATTATTCATAGCATTGCCAATTGGAGCTATTACACAGCCTTTATGTACTTTGTTTAACTGCTCTTTTAGTAACTTAATATTAAAACCCTATAATCCATGTTATTATTAATATTCAGTTTAAAAATTTTCTTAACGTTTTTGTTAGTTAGTATTATCCACATATTGAACATTTTTGATAGGTATTCCATGTTTCTATGACTGGCTCAGCAAAACTGAAACAAGTCTGAATATGTCTGCTTTAAACTAATCTAATGGTACTGGGCTTAAACTTAAATCCATAAGACATTACCTCCCTTAATTTGTCTTTTTAAATAATATCCAAGTTCCCACTATTATGTCCTTATAGTTTGGGTCAACAAAACCATATTTTTGATTGTGACAATTACAATTTTAATTCTCATTCAGTAAGGTTGTACTTGTTTTTACTTCCACGCTGGTACTCCCAAAGTTTATTGTAATTATGCCCAACTGATCTGTTTACTAAGCAAAGCAAAGTTCAGTTTTTCTATTAACTGTTGAAATGCTTTATTATCAAAATGTTGATTTTTGAAATTTAATGATAAGGTATTCCAATTTGCTAAATGTTATTCAAATTAAACTATATTCATAAGCAAATGCTTTAAGTGCTTGTTTTGGAAGTGGTACTCATCAGATAAGTTGCCCAATGCCTTAAGTTTGTGCTCAAGCTGAAGTAATATATCATGTATAATTTTAATTATTGTGCTATCCCACTTATGCATTGCTGTCTGTTTTATTATTATGCCTTGAAGTATTAACAAGTTAATCATTTAACCATTTTATTACATGTTAATTAACTGTTTGAAATGTAGTACAGGTAATTCTCGTCTTTACAAGTTAATTCGTTCCTAGCACGCACTCGTAAAGCGAAAACTCGTTGTTTGGTTTTTAGGAGCATTAGCAACTAAGGCCGTATTGCTCTGGGGATGTGCAGTGGTTATTCCCTGACCTTTCCGCATCCTCCGTATTTGGTGGTCACTTGCTCGAAACCCGGTCTAATCAAGAAGCGTATGCACTTCTGCTCCTGTCCACCTGGCTACGGAGGTGCCTAACGAAAACTTGTAAAGTGGGAATTAAATCCCATAGACCTAATGTTAAAAATGGGGGTTATGTTCTCAACAATGAAATTAGTTAGCTAATTAGTTTGTTTAAACAATGATTAATTTATCCAAGGAAATTAAAATGTGCCTGTAAAACAAGCAAATTATAATAATAATGAAATTATTTATGATTTACAAATTTTGAAGAATGTTTATTCTTCATCGACTAAATGCACACTCTTTGAGCATTCATTATTGGCTTGGCACTCCTTGTTTGTTGCACAAGGAATTGTCCTCTTCAAGAGGTGTTTGTTTCCAAGATAATCTATTTTCTGTATAAATTTCAATAGATGCATAAGCATTTTTTAACAGAACGCACAAATTGCAACTAACATTAGCCGGGTGGGTAAAGTGCCTGCCTGGCAACCTAAAGGTCGCGGGTTCGAATCCCACCTCGGGCTTGGATCAAAGTACTGCAAAAACCTTGGGAGGTGCATTATGGCCACAGAAGCTGATGCGCCAACAACTACCAAACAAAACAAACAAACAAGCAACTAACACAATTTGTGTGGAGTAACAAGTTTACGAAGCTTTAAAAAAAAGGAGAGAAGAGAAGATTCTGAAAATTTGTTTTTTATACGATTGAACATTTTAGTAAAGAGGAAACACATTTCACAATAATAATGCAAAAAACCACAATTCCAGGTAACGGTATTTTTGTAAATGCAATAACATAGTTTACTACCCGTTTATAATTGCTTGCAGTAACAGAAAAGTCCAATAAACCGGAAAGTGCAAATTATTTTTGTTTTATGGTCGTGACCTCCAGAAATGTGCTTTAGAAAAATGTCACTAAGGCGTTCAAAATTGGTTCTTATAACAGAATGTATGATAACGATGAAAGTGTAGTGCATTTTAGTGATTTGAATTGGTAACTATTACAATTTACACCATAAACGACCTTTTCGAGAGTTATATAGCGAAAATTTCAACTTCCGAGGTCGTAGAATCCAAAAACAATGTGTTATTGGGTTCACATTACGATTATTAATATTCATATGATGCAAGGAAGCTTGAGGCTTATGCTGCACCAGGAAAAAAAAAGTTCCCGAGTAACCCTGAGAGACAGAGAGAGTCAAAAGCAGAAAGGAATCACCAAGAAAGAGAAGAACGATGATATCCAGCTCAGGACCCTGGGGATTATTCCACGATACGATGGTGTCTCTGGAATGGATTAATATTGTAAAGCTGGCTATACTGTATTGTTTAGCTACACGCGTGGTTTGAAATGCGGTATTTATAAATGTTTAAGATTTAATTTTTTGCAATTAATATTCATATTTTCAATTTTGTTGATACTTTGAAAAAAAAAAAAAAAAAACTCTTAAACCCGGGAACTTGTAAAGTGAAAACTCATAAAACGAGAACTGCCTGTATATACACACACAGATATATGTAGTTAAAAGTTTTGTTTAATCCTTATTGTAAAGGACATCTGCCCCCCCCTCCCCCACTTTCCCTTTTTATCCTACCCACTGCAACAATATGCTCTATTGTCTACACTACACTGATATGCAATATGTGCTCCCTGGCATTTGACACATGTATGTGCAGCACTGATGTCAAATCTTTTGGAATTATTAGAGAGAGAGAGAGAGAGAGAGAGAGAGAGAGAGAGATTAAAAGAATACAGTATTAACATTTTATCGCAGATATTTGGTAATTGATCTTGAAAGCAGAGATATATTGTAAATATAAACAAGGAAAGCAGTAGAATTTTAATCATGTTTTGTGCGGTACATGTACATTTTTTTAAAAATGTATGAAGGCAACACCATAAGCTAATGGTCATGTATGGAAAATGAAGGCATAATAAAGTCAGCACCTCCGTAGCCAGGTGAGCAGGAGCAGCAGTGCATAGCACTGCTGCTCCTGCCCATGACCACCAAATACAGAGGATGTGGAAAGGTCAGGGAATGACCGTTGCATATCCCTGGAGCAATATGGCCTTAGTTGCTAATGCTCCTAAAAACCAAATAACAAAAAAACAACATAATAAAGTCATTTAATATGAAATTAAATTCCTTGTGGATTAAAGGTTATTTGGATATATTTAATTTTATTAGTAGTAGTAGTGGCAAATGAGACAAAAAAAAAAAAAGCCAACACTTCCCATTTCATCTGTCAATCTGCACTAATAGTTAACTGAAAGTTGCTGATCAAACTATGTATTCAAATAATTTGCTTAATAAATTTTATCTTCTTTGAAAGTAATTCAGTGTCTGTGAACCTTTGCATGCTAGTTATTCTTAAACAAAATATAATTATATTACAATGAATTTTTCATTTCGTTACTTTTTTTTGATAATTGCACAAAAATCAGTGAAAGAGGAACTATGTGCAAGTAATGGTTTCTGCAGAAATGATAACTAGTAATTATGGGGGTACCATTTGTTATGCTTAAAATACAGTGCTTTACAATTGGTTCACTGTACAATCAAATCGCTTTACAATGGATTCTCCATATTAAAATACCGTTCACTATACGATCTGTAGTAAACACTGATCATTGTGATCATGTTTGTGAATTGAATTTTAAATCTATTAAAAAAAAAAATAGCAATAAAGAGAAGATTCTGAATATATTTATTTATTTTTATATATATGACAGACGATTTCATGGAGGGGGAAACATTATTTTACCATAATAATGTAAAAACCCACAGAATTTCAGCTATCGGCATTATCACAAATGCAATAAGATAGTTTACTACCCATTTATAATAGATTTCACTAACAGCAAAGCCCAATAAACTGGAAACTGCAAACTGTTTTTATTATTTTGTTACTTATCTCCAGAAATGTGTTTTTGGAAAAATATCTCAGAGGTGCTCAAAATTCATTCTTATAACCGAACATAGGATAACGATGAAAGACTAGTACATTTTAATTATTTGAATTGGTTTTTTGAAATTTGATTCTATAAAGTGGCTGATTCTACTAACCAGTGATCATGTTAACCAGTGCCTACTTATTTCAATTTACAATGGGCTTACAATTGTCTCCAACTGGATTGTATGGTCCTTGCTCTCAGTCAGTAGCAGCATTTGTAAATCTGTTGGCCATGTGTTTTGTTTTTACATCCTTTAGTTGAAGTGATCTTTTGTGTTGTGCTTTAATTGATATATTAGTTTTAATCAATTTTTTAATCAATATATACAATTTCCATTATAAAATAACCTTTTAGAGAGATAAATAGCTTAGATATGTAGTGAAAATTTCAACTTCCAAGGTCTTGGAACCAATTAAAAACAGTGTTATTGTGTTCACATTATGATATTTTCATGATGCGAGGGGTCCACTATATTTGAATACATGACTGCATAATATAAACTTCTTATAATTAAGAAAAGGACTTGCAGCTTCTTCTATTGAGAAGTGTGACACAAGTAGGCTCTATATTATTATTATTTATTAGATTTATATGATTCAAACTTTTACAAACAGGAAGTATATTTTGGTAATTTCAGAAGCAGCAGCAAAGGGGCAAGGTGATGATTATGCACAAATTGGGAGGGGTCACCACATTCCTGGTTCAGACTGCTTCCCATTCCATGAAACTAATGAGTGTGTTAATGTTCAGACACCTTTGTCACTATTGTAATGTATACAAAAATGGAATGCATTTATAGATTTTGTATGAATGGGGGTGGGAAGAAACATAACAGAAATCTTCCAAATTTAAGCATTTGGTGGTAGTCTTAAGTAAGGCTGTCCTTTATCAGTGGACAAAACATTTTCAAAATGGCAGCAAATTATTAAAACTGACAAATATTGAATTAAAACTTCAGGCAGTGATAATGGTTGCCAAATTATGTGAAAAAATTTGTTCCGATTGGTGAGATATTGCTGAACCTGGGAATCTCCCAGATTTGAAGATCATGCTAGCTGATATCTAATGAAAATCTTGTCAAGTGTCAGTGAAATTTGTTCCAAGTATTGTTGTAAGATGATCAAAAGGTTCTCTATCAAAAACTCTGCAAGGAATTTAAAAAAAAAAAAAAAAAAAAACAGATGGGTTGAAATGAACACTAATCAGTTTGCATTGTTACTTCATTGTTTTATGAAAAATCATTGACTTATGGCCAAGAATTCCTCTCACCCCAAATTAAATGCCATTTATCCCACTGGAAGTTGCCAAACATGTCTTTAGGTTAAGTCAAATGTGGGGGGCAATGGGTTTTTTGTTTTGTTCATTCATTCTGAATTTGTTCAGTATGATTGGACAGTAAATCAAGTGCCTATTATGAAGTGGTTGATTCTTTTGAATAAAAAAGTTATGGAAAAATTACTATGCCATGACGTAATTTGCATCCATTCAAGAATTATTGTCCCAAAAATGTTCTTAATGTATTACACCACCCTCCATATTTATTCACCTGACCTTGACCTTGTCCTGTATGATTTATTTTTCTGTGCTCCAAACTCAAAATGAAGCTGGAAAGGAAGATTTGATGCATCAGAGGGCTTCCAGAAATGTAGGAACATTGAGACAGTTGTACATAAATCGGAGAAAACTGCTGTGAAGGGCACTGCTTGCGAAAATGTATACAGCAGGCCCCGGTTATAACGCGGTTCGCTTTACGCGGATTCGCTATAACGCTGTTCTTATATTATAACCCGTATCTGACTATAACGCTGTCACAGATCACTATAACGCTCTTTTACAGATTGCATTTTTGGCATATTTAACGAAATCGTTTCATTTGATGGAGTCGATAGCTTGAAAATGAATAGCAAAACAGCATTAAAACGTTTGGTTTCCCACGCCGACTTGAGAAATTTTCCCACGCTCAGTGAAATTTTCTCGTACGCTAATTTAATTGCAGTACAGAGACTTGTTACGTAGTTCCGAGATCAACATTTTTAAAAATGATCAAGTATATTGCTTGTAATATTTGCGTTATATGCATTTATCCGAAGTCTACTCATCACTCAGTACGGTATTAGACATCATGCGTAATGGAAAGTTTACTTGAACATTGTATCATAATTAATTCAACCAACGAGGTTACATTTTCGAAGAGCTAATAATGACCGATAGGAATGAAAAAGCAACAACGTCTGGGTGCAGTACGAAGACTATAAATGTAAGAAAAAGACTGAATTTGAAAATCAAATTAGACGTTTTGAAGCGAATCGATTCCGGTCAAAGACGAAGCGGATGTGTGCCATAATTTATGACTCGCAAGTTTAACTGTAAGAACAATTATAAATAAAGAAATAATTTTAGGCGGGAAAGATAGCTGTTCCACTGCAAGCAACTAGGGCTAGGCCGGCTATTAGGATTGAAATGGAAAGACTAACTAATTTTATTGAAGATAATATCCAATGCAGAATTCAGTTAAGTTAAATATTAAAAAAAAAAAAAATAGAGAGAGAGAGAGAGAAAGATTAGCCAATATGATGATCTGAAGAAAACTCGCCTAAAAAAAAAAAAATGTGGAACCATTTAAATCTGGTAAGGGCTGGTAGAATAAATTTAAAATCCAGGGAGAAGCCTAGTGCTGATCAAGGAGCCGAAACTTTCAAAAAAGAACTTGTTAAAATTATTGAAGAGGGGTATTATGTGTTATACTTCTCAACAAGTTTTTAACATAGATGAAGCGGGACTTCTGTGGAAACGAATGCCTAAAAGAAGTTTCATATTGAAAGAACAAAAAACATGCCAAGTTTCAAAGCGGCGGAGGATCAGTTGACTTTATTGTTGGGTGGTAATGCTACGGGCCATTTAAAATTAATACCCCTTTTAGTTTATTTGGAAGAGGGCCAAAGTTCAACTCAAAATCCACACATTTTTCATGATTAAATTCATCCATTAAATTAAATCAATTAAATTCATTATTTTAATTGGAATTTTAAGTTTACTTTTGATACGCAAGTAGTTACCACATAATTATACGTATGTAATGCAGAATATTTTATATGTGCAAATATTTGAATATTAAATATTTTGACCGACATTTGTGCATCTTTTCATTACTGTTTATTATTGATTAGGAAATATACTATGGCACCGACCGCAGCTCATAAATACATATGTTACCTTATGGGAAAGCGGCGCTCGCTTAGTGCGGATTCACTTAGCGCTCTGTTTTTCCGGAACGAATGATCAGCGTTAAGCGGGGGTCACCTGTATACCTTTATTTTTTTTTTTTTTAAGAAAAATTATCTTAATTTTTGGTCAGACCCTGTATGTTACAAAGACAAAAATTACTATGATACAGTAAGTCAATAAAACAAACAAAAAAAAAAAAAAAAAAAAAGTACAACTTTGATAAAATGGAGGAGATTAAACTTATTCAAAAGTTCAAAGTATTTTATTATTTTTTTTTGGCGGGCTCCAGGGTTTCCCCTATTCGCCGCTGAAAGTAATCTATACATTGTGCACAATTTATAATGATTAATTATACATGAAAAGACTACTTACAGTGATGGTACATAAAAAGACTATATACAGTGATGGTACAGTGAAATACTGGGCTTCGGAGTCCAGCAGACTGATCAATACATCAGGTAAGTGTAATCCAAAGAAACAGTTTAGCATTTTACTGAACCTCAGGAGCAAGAATTCTTTTTCTCCGTTTAAACAATTTCTCTGCATAGGTGGAGAAGGCAGTGTAATATTCAGAACAGTTAACCAATCTCGGCAGTTCGGAGCAGTCAAATATATTTGTGAGAAGTTGAAAGTCTAGTCTTAAATCGTCGTACAGAGGACAATGAAAGACGAGATGCTCAACAGTTTCTTGAGCACCGCAACTACAGAGAGGAGTGTTACTTAATCCTAGTGAGAACAATTTAAAGTTAAGACTTCCATGACCGGTATATAAAAACGTAACGTATAAACCAGGATTGAACCAGTCCATTTTCTTGTCGTAATCAACAACATCGGGAAAAAACTTAAAGGTCTCCCTACCCAAAGTAGAGGTGGACCAGGTATTTTGCCATGCTCTACAACATTCATTTCTCATTCTTTTAATGTCTACATTTTCTTGCAAGTCAGTATTATATGTTATGCCTTTTACAATCGCAGGAATATTTTTTCTTCTACAATATACAAGATAATGTAACATTACTTCATATTGGATTGGCAGTCAATGACTGAGGACCTGGAGAGCAGCCGTAGAGACAGTTCGACAAGCTCTACTTACAGCGAGAAGGAAGAATCTTTGTGCTTGAGTAAGATATTTTTGAACAAGGGAGTTCCCGATTCTGTATCCCCAGGCCCCAGCCACATAACACACAATTGGTATAAATATACAAGAGTAGTATAATTTAATGGAAGATTTCTTTACACCAAAAGTACTCCTGGTAATCTTAATAATTTTATAGGTCATAGCTTTTATTTTCTGAAGTATATATTTTGCATGGTAATTGAAATTAAGACGGTCATCAAAATAAATTCCTAAGTATTTATGCTGCCGAGTGCTCCTAATCATTTCTCCATTCAACTTAATCACAGGTGGTCTATTCACATCAAGAGAGCCTTTTAGCAACATTTGTTTTGTTTTATTAGTAGAAATTTGAAGTTTATGTGTTTGACACCAGATATCCAAGTCCTCTAGAACTTCATTTGCTCTGCACTCTAGCTCTCGGCGGGAATTACCAAAAATCAGAATAGCAACGTCGTCTGCATAAGCTATCTGAAGGATGTTGTCTTGATCAACCGAGAGCCACCCATCAAGGACCATGTTCCAGCACACAGGGCCAAGAACAGAGCCCTGAGGGCAGCCCCTAGAAACAGATCTGGAGACAGAGCAGAATCCTGAGGAAACTGTGATGCTGCGAGAATCAAAGTAATTCGAAAGGAGACGGTAAATAGGAGCAGAGACCCCGGCCTCTCTGGACCTCGCCAGGACACTCGGCCACCAAACTGTCGAATGCCCCTTGGAAATCAACAAAGAGACAGAGGACATATTTAGAATTGGAATTTTGAACAGAACTCAAAACCTGACGAATAGCATCAACAGAAGACTTAGGTTTCTGTCTAAATAGTAATTTAGAAGACGAGAAACAATTAATTTTTCCAAGACTTTGCCAAGGATGGGTAGCAGTGCAATGGGCCTGTAAGAGGCCGGATCATTGGAGGGTTTGTCAGAGGACTTAAGCAGAAGTTTAAGTCTAGCCTGTTTCCAAGCCAGTGGGAATAATCCTGAAGACAGACAAGCATTCAAAAGATTTAATATAATTAATGGGCAATTTTTCCAAAATCTTTTAAGTACAGAAACCTCAAGGAGATCTTGTCCAGGACATTTACCATCCCTTAAAGTTGAGATAGCAGATTCCACCTCAGTATCCGTAAAAGGAGCTTCGGTTCGGGGCCCTTGGTAAGATAAATGATCTAATCTCATTGTAGTTTGGATGGTGTTTTCACAGGAGGCAGTGTCCTCATGGAGCAAGCCGTCCAAGATAGCATTTATGGACAAACTCCAGTCCAAGGTTTCATTACCATTTACAATAATAGAAGAAAGAACATCGCCGGGATGAACCTTGTTAGTAACAAGTTTGTAGGGTAATCCCCACGGATCTTCATTTATGTTATGCTGAACAAACCTTGCCCGGGCAAGTTTCTTCTCTTGGAAAATGGTATTGAAATAACTCCTTCTATTGGATTTATACAACTCACCAAGTCTGTCAATCTCATCTCTGGGCCTGTTAGCTCTCTTTGCCCTCTGAAAATTAGGACGAGCATTTTGTAAGTTACTTCTGAGAATTGTGAGATTTGTGGTCCACCATGAAACACTATTCATCTTTCGTTTTTTCTTTTTTAGAGTGGACTCACAGACAGTGATTAGAATCTCTTGAACCCTAGAAACCTGCATATCAGCAGGAAGCGAGCCAAGTTGGACGATTATTTCTTCTGAAGTAAGCTCATGTACCTTTACATCAAAGATATTCCAATCAATGTGTTTTGTCTTAAAACGCGGGAAATCAAAACAGCACCTAATAACCCTAGGATTGTTGCCTAAACTGATCATAAAAGTGATGACATTGTGGTCGCTCGAGCACCACGAAGTATGGCTAAGCCAGTTGGAAATGCCATAACCAAGAGTAGAGTTTGAAAGGGTAATGTCAATATAAGATTGACCCAGGGAAGAAACAAAAGTAGGTGGATGCCCTGGGGTATTCCACAGAGTGAGGTTATTGGACTGAATAAGCTCCTCCAAAAGCTCACCTTTAGAGTCTGTAGTGGGGCTATTCCAAAGCTGAGAGTGAGCATTAGCATCCATCATAAAAATGACGGGAAAACCAGATAAACGGATCAAAATGTCTTCCATGTAATTTAGAAATGGCTCTATGGCCTGCCCAGCCTGACTACATTGAGCGTACAGAGAAACCACATAAATTTTTCCAAAACAGCCTTCCAAGCATGCACATGCAGCATGTGTGGTGCAAAGACTAGAAATTTTTGTTACAGTAATGAGGGGGTCAGCAACCACCAGGGCGGCCCAAACCCTGGTGGCGTTACCACGGTCACCGACCGTAACAGGGTTTGAAGAGATAATGCGACAGCTGAGAGGGAAGCCCTTGACCACACCCTTATAAGAATACAGTTCTTGTAACCCTAAAAGTTGAAATTTGTGTTGGACCATTAATTTAGAAAGATCACTTACAACCGATAAAGACCGTTGACAATTTAACTGTAAAGTATATACACAAGACTTTCCAGAGTTAGGTAAAGTCGGTCCGAATTTTTGTTACCTCTTGGGCTTTCACAAATTCAGGACACTTAACGTCCTTAAAGGAATGGTCCGCATTCCTCTTCTTAAGCCGACAGTTTGGGCAAACAACAGGTTCCTCCATTTTAGGACAGTCTTGAATTTGATGACCCAGGTCACCGCAATGTCCACAGGTAAACTCGGACTGGTGGCAGTTTTTAGCCGAGTGTCCGTAGCCAAGACATTTAAAACAGCGTGATGCTGTGAAAAAATCCTTCATACCATGGACGGACCATCCGACAAAAACCTTGAAATTTGAAGCCAAGAACGCTTTCCTAATTTTATTTGGGACCTCAAGAACCCAATGTTGATTGTTTTTGTTCCGAGACCTGATTTTAAAACGAACCTTAACAGACTCGAAATCTTCCTGGGAAATCCCATGATCCACAAGGTTTTTATTGAATAAGTCCTCCACAAAATCAGAATCATTGACATCTTTAGGTATGTCATATATTATGACAGTGGGATTTAATTTTTTTAAGGGAATCCACAGAGAATTTTAACTCCTTGAACTTAGGGCAGGATTTAAGTTTATTTAGATCCTTGCTGTTGTCAGTTTCGATTAGAACTCCCTTTTCTCTTATTTTTCTTATTGATTTAATCTTTAATTTTTTAAATTCAGGTTTAAGACTTTTAGAAATTTCAGCTTTAACTTCCTCACTAGTTTTACAATTACTATCTGCATTTGCTTTAACTATGAGTACGTGCTTTGTTTGAACATCCGGTAAGTTAACAATACTCTGAAATTGTTTGCCAGCGCCTAAGGCAACCACACCCGCATAGGTGGGAGCCGGAACGGTTGGCAAGACATTTTGTTGTTTCCTCTGAATTTTGAGATCATTTAATTTTGTTCTCAACTTTTCATTTTCTATAGTTAGATCTATCACTAACCTTTCCATATTGTTCCAATTTTTGGACATCTCAACAAACATAAGCGGTGTCACAGTAGAGCCCTCTATAAAAACATCAAGCATATTTGCTTTTAATCCAAAGAGATAGTCAAGAATAGCTGCACTACCAGTTTGTTCACAATCTTGAGAGTCATTAAACGAGATTAAACTTATGTAAAAAATCAGTATATTATACTTGTGATATTTTTAATACAATATTAGTCATCAGTTAAACCTTTGATTAGTCTTATAAAAGTAAGCCAGTCCAAGAAAGGATTAAGATTCATTTTGTTCAACTGTATATAAACTATATAATATATGATGTTTACCAAATATGCCTAATATTTAATGACAAACAAATCAATAAAAAACAACAGTATAGTAAAGTCTCTATACAAGGTGTTTTTAAAAAAAAAAAAAAAAAAAAATCCAGGTACTGAGTTTGTATCTTGAAATTGTAGCTCATAGTGAGTTGCAACATGCTCAGTGACTCATCTAGATATAGTAGTGTATGAATTAACCATTTCTTTGCAGCCGGTACATTGAATTGGTATTTTATTGTTTTGTCACATTTTAGAGTGAATGATTTTTACAGAGCAGTGAATTTGCATAACATTTTTGTTTCAAATTAGAGAACCATGGAATGTTAAAAGCAGCTTTTTTGAGAAAGGAAGGTGCCATCTGTTGTTGGAAGGCTTTTTTTTTGGTGAGTCACCAAGTTTAAAGTGGGCTGCTCATCCTTCAAAGACTGTATGTTCTGTGCTTTCAACTGCAAATGCCAGTAATTCAGTTGCCTATGTTGGTGATCTGGTACAGGTCAACTGTCAATAATCTGGCAGTGTTGGGACCTGTGGGTGCTGGATTAGTGAGTTTGCTGGATCACCGGTGGTTAGATTAGCACGTACAGTTTACCCAACCTCATCCTTGACTGCCAAGCTAGTTTAAGAAAAAAATTCCCCCGGGGCCAAAAAATATTCAGCAAATAATTTAATAAGTAATTCTAAAATAAATATTGTAATGTCAGTGTTGTCCTTTTTTCACTTAAAATATCAAAAAAAAAATTTTTTTTTTTGTCGCATGTATAGCCCAGTAGGTTCTTTATTTCTTGAGAAGCTGTGTCAGCCACATACATGGGACGCTATTGTGATATGCATATGAAGTTTGTTTGTGATTAGTTTATAGCAAGCACTGCAATAAAACTAATTGTGATAAAATAAACTCAAATGTCGCAATAAGTTTGTCAGTATTGTTAGAGATTTTGTGAAAACAAGTTTGTTAGTGCACTGTATTATCCATCATAGTGTGTTGTTAAAAAAAAAAAAAAAAAATCTAAAAAAGAAAGAATGATTAAAAGAAAATTACTAAAATAAGAACAACTGAGAAAAATTGCTGGAATTTACAACTAAGCAGAGTTAAACTTCTCGCAGACACTGCTGTCGAGTTTTTTCACAAGTTCAACTTTATCTAGTGTGGACAATGTACAGTTTGCACTTTACACCACGAGAAGTACTTCCTTTATGCATTGGAACCATGGCTGGGGCTAAATGTGAGCAGGTTATAATAATAAATGCAGAAAAACAAGTAGAAATTGCTTGCCATTGTTAGAGTTTGCACCAACAGCTGATTCTGCAACCAACGTCACCAGAACAGTAGCGGCAGGTCAGTGCGCAGATACGGGAAATTTGAAATTATGTTTGCGGAAATTATGTCCAAATTAGCAGTGGAACCGGATTAGTGATGGTCGACCTGTATTAGTAGTGGTAAATGGTGCAAGAAACACCCCCCCCCCATAGCCCATCCCTTCTTTGAATTTATTCAGCCTACCATTTCTACAATACCAGATGGAAGTTTGTTTCAACAATATGATTCTGCTGGCTGAAGGTTGTAGGTTGTAGGACAGATGTGCAGAAGCACATCTGTACTCAAGATGTGGACTGACCATTGCCTTAGATAATCACTTGCTTATCCCTGCTAGCAAAATTCCTGTATATCATTGACAGGACCCCATAGGCTGCTCAGAAAACTTCATATCTAACAGCACAATTACCCCCAGGTTTTTTTCATTTCTCCACTGACTTGAGCGTAGTACTGCACAGTTGGTACATTTCTCTTGGGCTACTGCTACCCATGTGCAGTACTTTGGATTTGTCAATGTTAAACTTCGGTTGCTACCTCTCTTTCCAAACTTTTCTACATCCTGTTGCAGTAGTGTACTGTCATCAACAACCCTGCCAACCTTTGTATCATCTGCAAACTTGAACATTAAGCCTGATATACCTTCACCAATATTATTGATAAATATAGAAAATGACAATGGCCCAAACACTAGGGGACTCCACTAATAACATTAGTCCGTGAAGAGGATTGTTCATTGATTACCACTCAGTCTTTTCCCACTCAACCATTCCTTTAACCATAGCAGAAACTTGTGCCCCAAATGCCACACTTCTCCAATTTGTACAGTAGTCTTCCACATGCAACAGTGTAAAAAGCTTTCCTGAAATCCAAATATGATATAAGCATTATTTTTTGCATTCATTTATTTTGTGACCACATTGTGTATCCAGTCAAATTGTTCAGACAAGATTTTCCCCCTTAACAAACCCAAATTGTCTGAAATATAACTGCCATCTTGTCTATCCTGCATTTCTTCTTTAACCAGTGACTCCATTATTTTCCCTGAACAAAAGTTAAACTAATAGGTCTGTAATTACTCATGTCACCGTTTATTCCCCTTTTGTGAATTGGGAATACATTTTCACATCTCCGGTTCGTGGGAACTTTCCAAGGATGCTATGTTAATTATGGCTAAGGGTTTGTGCCCTTACTTCCTTTGCTCATCCCTGAATATAACTGGATAGTTCCATCCACCCCCCCAGGTGCCTTATGTTTCACTTCAACAATTTCTCCTCCACTCTCAGTTATTACAAAATCATTTAGCTCCCTCGTAGGGTTTAATAAGCTTCTGTCGTCCACTTCCGTAGAATTTCTCGTGTGAATGTACATGCAAAATACTCTGTTTGTCAGCTATCCAAATAAACAATGTCGAAATTATTTCCTAAATCCAGCTCTTGAAGGAACCCAGTCAAAATAGCTAACCAGATTAGTTAAACATGATTTTTCATTTACAAAACCATGCTGAGTATCCTTCAGAATTCCATTTCTATCGGAATGATCCTGAATTCAAACCCTTGATCATTGTCTCCATGATTTTTCCCTGCTACTCAAGTTAGACTAACTGGCTAGTAATTTCCCACTTCCCTCTTAAAACCGCCCTTATGTATTGAGGATACATTGGCACTTTTCCGGTCCAATGGAATCACCCCCGAGTCCAGCGATGCTCTCATAATTAGCCTCAATGGGTTCAATGCAGTGTACTCACTTGCCACCTCCCTTAAAATTATAGGGTATATGTAATCAAGCTCTCAGCTGCCCACATCAACACCAGAGCTTGCACTTGAACATCGCGCAACACAATGGAAATCCCCAAGGCAGAATGTGCTGGTCCCACGGGAACTAGTAGTCAATGACTATTGTCAGGGAAACGGGGAAAGTATTGTGCAAAAAGGATAGATGGACCAGGGTATGTCTGCCAGGGGCAAAGGTTGATGGCATTGTAGAGCAGATATCATCTTTTAAGGGCACAAAAGGTGATATTGTTGTACACGTTGGCACTAATGATATTAAGAGTAGGACACCAGCGGAATTACTTAACAAGTACAGGTCAATGTTGAAAAAAAAAAAAAAGCCGTGAGTTAGGGTTGAATTTGAAAGTGTCTGCAATTCTGCCCAGACACGATAGGAGAGAGTATATGGAGAGCCTTGTTGATCAATTCAGCCCTGGCGAGATGGTCCAAGGCTCAAGGGGTAGAATTTTTCTCAGCCTGGTCTGTGCTTGTTAACAGGAGAGACTGCTTCTACAAGGATGGGATGCCCTTAAATAGAGAGGGTGCAAGAATATTTGCTGATGCTATTGAGGTAGTGTTAGGTGGGTCAGAAAACTGCTAGCTTGGGGGGATACACGGACTAATAGATTAACAGTAGCTGCTGGCAGAGGTGAAAGTGATTCTTGCGCTGCTTCTATTGGAATGGGCAGTAGCCTGGAAAACAAGATGCAGGGGATTTCGGAGACTGTTGGGAGTCGCTGCAGTACAAATAAATACATGTGCTACATTAGGGTAGCTAAAAATAGGTACAGGTGCATGTACACTTGCGTGTACACCAGTGCTAGGTGTTTGGTAAATGAATTTGAGGTGTTGATCAAAACATCAAAGGTAGATATTTTTGGAAAATCAGAGACGTTGTGTCACAGATAAGGAATGCAGAAATGGAATTTGTGGAGTACAATGCATATGGGAATGATAGATAGAATAGGAAGGGAGGAGGGATTATGCTATTAGTTAAGAAACACAAGATCCAAGGAAGTACAGCCCGTCGACATGGCTGGACAGTGCAGTGTCAAGTCAGTTTGGTGTGACATAAGCTTCGGAAAAGCAAAATTGTGTTATAGGATTGTGTAATAGGCCTAATAGCTCTGAGTATAATAAACAACTGTACAGGAAAATAGGGAGGGGCAGTAAATCAGTGTCTTACAATGGAGGATTTTAATTTCCCAGATATTGACTGGAATTTGTGGGTTTGTCACTCACACACTAGTAAAGACTTTTGTGGATTTATTGGATGATTGTTTTCTACAGCAGCATGTTTGGGAGGCAACAAGAGGGAGTAATACACTTGATCTGATTATCAGTAGTGATTCTTCATGCATTAAGAATCTGCAGATAAAGGAACCACTAGGTGGCAGTGATCAGTGTGCTGAAGTGGGATTTACTCAGAGGTAACTACCATCGGGGCTAAAGGGAAGGGTTTTTGCTTTCATAAAGGCGACTACTGAAGTCTGAGCCAGTATTTAAATTCTAATATGGTGGGACCAGTTGATGATGTTACAATAGCAAATTCAAAATGGGAAGCATTCAAAGAATTAATCTCGGAACCTACTAGACTTTTCATCCCAATTAAGAAATATTGCTCAAAGTTTAGGCCTAAATGGACGTCAGATGAAATAATGAGGCATATGGCAGAGAAGAAAAATGCATGGGATACTTATAAATTAACAGGTGACACAGAAGCCTATGGTACGTATAAACTGGTCTGTAATCAAGTTACAAAGCAGGTTAGGCGGGCAAAAGCAGATTACAAGAAATCTTTGGCAAAGGATGCAAAGAAAAACAGTAAAGAGTTCTTTACTTATGTAAACTCTGGAAGGAATGGAATGAATGAATTGAGGAAAGACGGTTGTAGGATAGATGTGTGGAAGTTTGCGTATAGCCAGCAGGTGGTTGATTGCTGGAACAAACTTCCATCTGTCGTAGAAGTTGATAACTTAAATAGATTCATGGCAGAACTAGACAAATATTTGGAGTGAGTGGATGGGTGAAATGAGAAGGTTTTTTTTTTTTTTTTTTTTTTTTTGACTGATGCTATATAAGTTTGCTTTCTTGCATCATGTGCCTTTACAATGCTAACCCCAGTAGCCTTACTGGCCTGTAGGCTCAAGTTTTTCATTAAATAAACATGCAAAATTTCAACATCATTAATTACATTTTTTCAACTTTTACTCCCATAATTTCTCATTGACAAAGGGTTTTTCTTCTGTAAATATTGATGCAAAGTAATTGTTGAGTTTATCTGCAACTTCAGCTGGGGTATCTAAGACTATCCCATGTCCATTTCATAAGGGTCTGATGTGGTTTGCTCTTCTTTGCATTTATATATGTGAAGAATTTCTTATCCCCCCCCTTTTTCCAGCAGTTTCTCATAATATGCCTTTGCCAGCCTAACCTTTTCTGTGGCACTGTTGCAAATCAATTTGTAGCTGTTATAGGCTTCAGTACTTTATTTTTCTGTAACTTTTCCATGCTATCTTTTTCTGATCAAGTATTCTGGCAACTTCCTGATTCATCCAACTTGGAACACTCCTCGTGGGGTATTTTTTTTTAACGGTGTATACACATTCACGGCTTTTGTGATTAATATTTTAAAGGTATGCCATAATTCAATTGTATTCGCTCTCTGTGAGATATCGACCCAGTTCATAGAGGCTATGCAGCTTATTAAGCCGTCGTAATTTCCTTTCCTGAATTTAAAACCCAGGAAACACAAAAGCATATTTTAATTTTTCCTGAAATTATAAGATCAGCAAATACAAAAACAACATATACTATGTGGCTTGGATTTTTGAAAACTTAAATGAAGTATCACTTCAATGTAAATTAATTACCGCGATAGACTGCAAACTCATTAAAAGCCTTCGCTGAAAAACCAAAAATATTTGAAAGCAATTTAATGAGAAAATAATTTCATAGTATGAAAGAGTTAGCTGAAACCAATGAATCTCTCACCGAGAATGACCTTAAGAATTATTCAAATCATTTGTGTTCTTTAAAAGGTGAAATGAAAAATATATTTTCCAATTTACTTTCTTTTTAAGTGAAGCCATGGGTGTTAGGTCCAATTGGATGCAATGCTGGGTCTGCTAGTGAAGAAATTCAGGAACTCATTGAATTAAAATGTAACAAAGAATGCAAATATAAATTCGAAAAAGGTGGAATGGCTGAGTTATGGGGGATCAAAAACAACTAAACTTCTTTATCCAATGATGTGGTTTGAAATGGCCAAAATACTTCTTTGTTTGCCAACTTCTTATATGGTTGAAAGTGGTTTTAGTTCAATAAATAAAATATTAACAAAGGAAAGAAACAGAATTGATATGTTCAAGAGGAAACATTAGAATTAAACTTACTAACATTATACTGAACATTCCACTTTTAGCAAAGATCAGGGATCCCATTGAATAAAAAGAGTAAGTATAAAGTTACAAATAATAATGCATATATCCAGTGAAATATTTTAATTGACTTTGGAGCTTTTGAGGCTAAATGTGCCTGTTTTATCAACAAATGGAAACTTTACAGATAAATTATTTAACGGACATGCAGTGAGTCATGCGAGGGCACGAGGTAGGCCATTCAGTCATTAAACTGTTGATCATTGTTGCTGCATGGATGTGCATAGTTTTGCCTCCACTGTTTATCTAGGCTTAAAACAGTTGCCTCTGAGATGGGGTGTAGTCTCATGCATTTGTTGCTGTTCATAGCTCCCACATTACATAATATATTGAGATTGTGGTGGGTTGACCAGTAGTAGCAACAAAGGCACGAGACTACACTCCATCTTAGAGGCAACTGTTTTAAGTCTAGATAAACACTGGGGGCAAAACTATGCACACCCAGGGTCCTGACTACTTCTGACACACACACTCTCTCTCTCTCTCTCTCGGTAATTCAGAAATGTTTTTTTTTTAGCTGGTGCAGTATAAGCCACGGGCTTCCTTGCACCATAAAGCTAATAATAATAACATCCATGCAGCAACAGTGATCACCAGGTTAATGATTAAATGGCCTACCTCGTGCCCTCGCATGACTCACTGCATGTCCGTTAAATAATTTCTGTAAAGTTTCCATTTGTTGATGAAGAGGCACATCTAGCCTCAAAAGCTCCATAGTCAATTAAAATATTTCACTGGATATATGCATTATTATTTGTATCTCTGTGGATTCCAGTACAACAGGCCCATTCACTCTTATAAGTATAAAATATTTTCTTGTTTAAAATTTCATGGGGGGCGATTTGGAAAAAAAATTGTCAAAAAAAGCCCTTTAGTGGGCGATAATTAAAAAAAAGGTTGGGAAATACTGGTCTACTCCTAAAGACATTTTATATAAGTAATGTGATTTGCTTTGTGGTTAGTTTAGCATTTTTACAAAACTTACAGCTGAAAACAAATTGCAAGCCATGCAGCTGAAAAAAAAATTGTTTATGGTTTAAGTATTTAGTTTTATCCAGGTTTTAAAATTAAATTTGGATGGAAGTAGTCTCCTCCTCCTCCCGATGTAGTCGCCTTAACACTATACCCGGATTCCAATGCTTCTGCAACTTCTAGAAGTGTTCTTGATGGACTTCTTTTAGTATTACTGATAGTTTCTGTGTCATGTTCAGAATAATTTCCTCGGTTGTTGAAAATCTGTCACCTTTCAATGGATGTTTAAGCTTGGGAAAGTAAAAAAAAAAAAAGAAGTCATAGGGTGCTAAATTCAGTGAGTAGAGGTGGATGGGGACCACAACAAATGGAGTGCTATGCAAAAAAAAATTCTTCAGTGGAAAGTACTAAATGTGTCTGCGTATTGTGCAATTTATGTATTGTGCAATTATGATAGAACTGTTTTCTTGTATTCCTGGTTTGCTATTTGTGGAAAAATTCGTAGTGAATAATGTTTTGAAAATCAGAAAATATAATAAGCATTATCTTTACATTTGGATCAAGATTGTCTTGCTTTCTGGGTCTTTGTTTCTAGGTCATAGCCATTCGCTCATAATTTGTTACCAGTAATGATGGAAGAAACAAAGTACAGGTCAGCATCAATACATTGATGGAGACCTCGACATGGAAGAACTTGCTGCTCTGTTTATGCAAAGTACAAACTTGGTTGAAATGCATCACTTTCCGAGACCTTGTGTTACGATCAATTGACATGCCCCATAAGAAAAATGAATTTCACAAGCAACCTCTCAGGTAGTTAAACATTGATCACTCCTGATCATATCAAAAACACGAGCAATTGAATCTCAGATTCTTGGACAGCTAGTGCAAGGATCATCTTTGATGGATAAGTGGCCCTCTTTAAACTTTTAAAACCATTGAAACGTCTGCAATCAACATGCAACATATTTTCCAAAAGGTGTTTTTAATATTTTATGGGTTTCTGTTTTCTTTCCTAATTTGAAAAAAAATTTTTGCTCATTTTAAAATACGATGAGCACTAATTCACTTTCACTGCAGATAAAGTGATTCCTGCATTACTATGTCTAGATGAGTCGCCGAACAAGTTACAAGAGGTCACAACTCTCTGTGACACTGCAATTTCAAAGTACAGAGTTAGCTCCTGAACTTTTTAATCAGACACCTTACATAAAAATTTAACCATGTCGTTATTTTCAGGATGATGAAAACCACGATCCTCAATGGTCAGATGAACAAATTATAGATGCTAAATTCAAATTTGGAGGAATTTTAATTGGTCCAGATGAAGTGGAAATAATGAAAAAAATAACTGTTTGTGTGTTTGAGGTTCTGGAAAAAGCATGGTCATCATTGAATTGCAGTCTTATTGACATGAAAGTGGAATTTGGTGTAGTACCAACCAATGGTAAGTTTGTTTTTTTTATATATGTATAATTTTTAAAATGTTGATGCATTTCCAGTTCTACTACAGCAGATGCTGCTTTTAAAAATCTTTGGTTTGGCACCAAAGAAAATGGTATGATATAGTTTATTTATATATACAGTTTTACATGTACAGTTATTACTCTATTCTTGTTATGCTTTATTCATGTAAATAATTGTAGTATTAAGTTAGGGGTTGATGTGTGGCATCCACTTCACACAGGAATGTTGCCACTCTGTATCATCAAGATATATTAGGTGATAGATGATTCTCATCATCAGAGGTGGACTAGCCATAAGACATACCAGGGAAACCCTGGTGGGCTAGAGGCCAGTGTGATTTTGGCCATAAACAATATGGATATAAACACTAGTATGAGGCCATTGCAAGTTTTCCCCAGTAAGAATTTTTGACCCAGTCTGCCCCTGCTCATCATCCAGTGCAGTGACACCACACCTCACTTATTGGAAGGGTGAAGTGGTAAAACTCATTTGGTCTCCAGGGCAAAGTTCTAGCAATCCTCACCTCTTCTGTCACATAGTTTCAGTTGATATCATTTTGATATAATTATATGAAAAAAAAAACTGTTTTTAAATACAATGATATATATTCATGATCGACGTATACATTAATATGTTAGGTTGTTATAGGTATACCTGTATCTTAGAGTAGTTTTTGTCTCCTGCAAAAAACAGACCATTTGCATTGGTGGGGGTGCTACGGTCACATCAGCATGGAGCTGCATTTGATTATAGATGGTGAACAGACATCGGTAGTGATATTGCTGGATTTCCGATTTCTACTTGGATTTTAAGATGATTTTTCACTTTCAAAGGTATACAGTTTTAGTCCTGGATGTTTACGGAGCTAAGTGGAATATTCAAGGTAAGACTATTGACTGCTAGATTAACTGCTATTGTTCTAGCAGTCAATGAGAGTGGTTTTTTTGTGCAATGGGATCGCTACAGCGCTAGCGGTGGTGATCTCACTTTACAGTCACTTGATTGAGTGCACCTGAAGAACTCAAATTTTGAGTATATCAAAGGAAAAATTATCTATACTAAGGTTAATTTAAATGGAAAATATAATTTTGACATTGTATTCAAATTTACATATATTTGGGGTAGTTTTCTTTGTTTGTGCGAAATTTCCAACCAAAATCTCAAATTCGTACTTCTTGGATATTAATAGGCCTGAGCTTACAAAAGGTAAGTAATTTTACTTTTTTCAATATAGGGAACAGTGCATTATCAATATAGCGTCTGGAAAAGATCAAAATTAGGAAGAAAAATTGCAAAAAATTGGTAATAATGACTTAGATATACAGTCTTCCATACTCAGAAATTAGAATACTTAGGGATAAAAGCCCTAATAACTATGAACTAGACAGTTGTCTCCCTGGCCCCACAGTATTAAGAAGGCCAAGAAAGGGAACCTAAAACTGAGGAAGAAATGAAAATACAGTATCTCAAGCTCACAAATTTGAATGATTCCGTCAAACAGGCTGAGGAAACAAGGTGTACCTTGAGGAATATATGCACAAGCAAACCAGTAGGATTACTTCTGCAATTACTGCGTACAGGTCTGGAGGCCTCATTTTAGGAAGGATGTAGATTTGCTTGAGCGTGTACAGAGAAGGGCAACAAGATTGGTGAGGGGAATGAAGGGATCCTCTTACCAAGAGAGGCTTAAGTTCTGCAAATTGCAGTGGCTGGGGACTAGGCACCTGCGAGGTGATCTGATTGTGGTGTATAAGGCCTTGAATAGGTTGAGCACGCTGAATTCTGAAGGGATTCTTCCACTTGTTCAGATTACGAACATAAGGGGGCATAAATTCAAATTGAGGAAAGACAGATGTAGATGTGCGGAAATTTGCCTTTAGCCAGCGGGTGGTCAATTGCTGGAACAAGCTTCCATCTGTCATTGCGAAAGTTGATGGGTTAAATAAATTTAAAGAGGAACTGGACAAACATTTAGAGGGATTTGTTTTGTAAGTTTTTTTTTTTTTTTTTTTTTTTGTCTGATGCTGCATAAGTTCATACACTTGCTTTCTTGCATCACATGCCACTACTACTACTATTAGGCTGCAGATAGCAAACTGTTGGTCACTCCTTGAGCATTCCCTAATTGAACGAAATACAGAGAATCAAGTATCGAAAACAAAATTAGAGATTACTACTGAAAAGAAGAACTACAAAACAAGAATATGCCCAAGTTGCAAAGGTTAATGCTAAACATGATGCTGCCAAGGCTAAGCAAGTGCCTGCAAGGCAAACAAATACAACCAAAGAAAGTAATGTCATCATTCTAAAAGCAAGAAATGACTTTGCTCACAAAACCATTGAGGCAGTAAATGAAGCAGTAGAAACAAATTTTAAACCTCACATGAGAAAAATAAAGGTAAACACCATGAAAAAAATCAAGAATAATGGAGTCCTGATTGAGGTAGCAAGCAAAGAAGACCTCAGAAAAATAGAGAACCACCCTGAAGTGGAAAAATTGGACTTGCTACCCGAAAAACCCAGGGCAAAAAATCCTCATATTATAATGTTTGACATGCTACAAACAGTATCTGAAAAAAACTTAAAAATGTTGGACATCTATTATAAAAATTTGAACAGCAAAATGACTATAGAAGAATTTCCTGGTGAATTCAGGTTGAAAAGAGCAACCAAAACAGAAGAAATGGGCAGATAAACGTAATTGTAGAGATCACACCAAAAATTTGGAAGGCACTGTAGGGACAACAGAGAATCTATGCTGGCTGAACTAGTCATAGATTTAGTGAACATTTCCCCATACAACATTGTTACAATTGCCATAAATATGGTCATAATGCCAGGGATTGCAGTCAGAAAACTCCTGTCTGTGGTCACTGTGCAGTCACTGGCCATGATTACAAAAACTGCCCAAGTAAAAATCAGCAGTCTAAATGTGCTGCAATCTGCAAGGCAGCACAGCTGACTGGCATGGCCATAGCATCAGGCATTATGAAAAATGCCGCTGTTATAAAAAGATGATGATTATGCAATCTAGGACCATCTGTGGACCAGATTGAAAATAGAAATGTGACTACTGCACTAAATCTCATCCAGTTGAATGCCCAAAGGTCAATAACTGTTGTAGATCAGATCAAAATCAAATTAGAAGAAAATAATATAGATATTTTGGTACTCCAAGTACCCTACACACATGGGTACGGTTTAAGGATACCCAAGAGGCTTTAAAATAATAAAATACACCTCAGGTGTCCCTTCCACAGCAATAATAGTCAAAAACTGACTTACGGTCACAAAGGTGGGTCATCTCTGCTCCCCAGTGGCAGTGTGTCCATATCACCAGTGCCGTATAGGACAGCTCTACATTATATCTCTTTATGCAAGACCAGGTGGAGTCATAAACCTTACTATAGATCAGCGGTTCCAAAAAAACTACTCAGATTTGCAGATTCCTTCAAATATCAAAACGTTTGCAGACTAGTGTGTGCGCGCACACACACTAGGTTTTCTGAAAAGAAAATTCAAAGTTATGTGTGAAACAACTCAATTTTATTCTTATTTTTATACAGATATATAATAATAACTATTTATCATAAATTTGCTATACATAGAACGAATAATTTGAAATATGTACACTTATTTATTTATATAAATAATAGGATCAATTTATAAATATCTTATGCAATATAATTCAGATCAGATTAATGCCATCTATTTTAGATGGCCGAAAATATAAAACCGATTTCTATATAAATATAAGAACGTGTATTTTAACAAGCTGCCCAAAATATACCCGTAGATCAAAACACCAAGTAACTCTATAATAGCCGATACTGGCCCCTGTGGCCAAACCTACTAAAGAATAATCATTAGTAAAACAAAGTAATAATAATATAATACCAAATGTTAATTATAAGTAATAGGATACATTGAAAGGGACTTTATCGAGGGCTAATCCTCTCAATATATCCCACTCATAATTAACAGCTATCTGTTTCTGTTGTCATCTGCCTGTATAACCTGGTCAAATATGTAATATTAAAAGTTTAGTGGTTAAGTAGATAAATAGTTAGGAAGTAATTTAGTTGTTAACAGGCAGGATGACATCCTGCCTGTTACACACACACACACTGGTGTTCAAAGAAAGTGCAGCACCTGGAATTTCACTTTTCTAACCCCTTTTTTGCGATGGTACGTTACATTAATGACTATCACAAATAGAAATATAAACAAAAGATACTTATTAATAGTTAAGGCAAAGCTAAGTAATATTTGACATGTGTTCTCAAAGTATTCCAAAATGAGCATTTCCAACCTTTATACAGCAGTTTTAGTAAACGCAACAATTATGGCTGAAATATTATCAGAAGCCTTCAGTTTATCATTTTAAATGGAAAACAAAAGGAAAAATTCACCAAGTGCAAACTAATATTAATTAAACCACTGTCATCAGAGGTGGCTCTGGCCCAGATGACAGCAGCAGCAGCACACTGTCGAGGCATTGACAACATCAATTTCTGAAGATAATCAACTGATAGTTCATAGTTCCAGGCACAAATTATGGCTTGCTGAAGTTCACAAAATGTCTTTAGTTTTTTTCTGGCAACTGCAGATTCCACACGATGCCAACAGTTCTCTATAGGATTCAGGTCCAGGCTGTTTCCTGGCCAGCTAAGAGTTTTAATGGACTGTTCTTCCAACCATTTTTTCCACTTGTAACAAATGTAAACACATTACTGTCGAAACTCTAATGCAGAAATGAAGCTAAAGTAATAACGCTTTTTCGCCTGATGATAAGGAATAGAGTCCTGAAAGATGCAGTTACTTGGCAGGTTGAAATAGTTGGCAGCAATTTGCCTTCATATATAGCCAAGTATCCTTTGGTATTTATGGAACCTTTTATAAACTGCAGGTGACCTACTCTGCGATACAAAATGCATCCCCATATCATTTCGCTGGTAGGGAATTTCACTGTAGACACCATACAGTCTGAATGGTATTGTTCACCACTTCTACAACGAATCATTTGTCTTCCATCAGAGCCATGCAGGTTGAATTTCTTCTCATCTGAGAAAATAACTGACTTCCACTGCTTGGGGGTCCATTTGACATGCTCCTTACACCAAATTAATCTGGCCTTTTTCATTTTTTGTGTGAGGAGGGGCTTCTTCTTAGAATGACGGGCTAAAAGTCCAATTTTGAAGAGGCATCTTCTGACTGTTACTGCACTTGCTATCACTCCTGCTATCACTTCCCATTCTCTTTTCAGCTCAGACGAAGAAGCTTTATTAGCATTAGCATTAGTAGAGGCATTTGATCCAAGAAAGCAAGCTTATGCAGCATCAGCCAAAAAAAAAAAAAAAAAAAAAAAACCCACTTCCACTTCACCCCTCTGTTCGTTCAAAATACCTGTCCAGCTGAGCCTTAAACTTATTTAGGCTATCAACCTCCACCACAAGGGATGGAAGTCTGTTCCACCAACCAACCACCCGCTGGCTAAAGGCAAATTTCCACACGTCTATCCTACATCTGTCTTTCCTCAATTTGAATTTATGCCCTCTCAGGTGATTTTTCTGAGCTAGAGGAAGAATCCCATCAGCATTGATCATGCTTAAACCATTCAAGGCTTTATACACCTCTATCAGATCACCTCGCTGGTGCCTAGTCTCCAGACACTGTAATTTGCAAAACTTAAGCCTTTCTTCGTAAGAGCACCCCTTTGTTCCATTCACTAATCTTGTTGCCCTTCTCTGTACTCGTTCCAGCAGCTCTACATCCTTCTTGAAATGAGGCCTCCTTATGGATTTTAAGGCATAAGTGCTTCAAAATGTTTTGGCGTATAGACTTGTTTGTGTCCGTTTCCTTTTTTCCTATCAGCAAGAACCAGTATTCTTGAGTTTGGAAAGAAATCTACTCGCTGTCGACTGATTACAAGACACTAAGCAATATGACGGGAAGAACATCCTTCCACACGTAAAGCTACAGATAGCACTCTTTTTTTCGTGGCGTCAGCTGCACATAACTCGCCATCCTAACACAAGCAAGGAATGACTGCAACAGCTGTTGCAATATTACATCTTCACCTACGCGTGACGATCGTATTTGATGCAATCTGTAAGAAATATTGCCACATACTTACGTTATTTGGACGACAATTACAATTTTAGAGGGCGATGCATTAGTAGAAGCATATGATGCAAGAAAGCAAGCTTATGCAGCATCAGCAAAAAAAAAAAAAAACAGAAAAAAACCCTGCTCCCATTTCACCCCTCTATTCGTTCCAAATACCTGTCCAGCTCAGCCTTAAATTTATTTGGGCTATCAACATCCACAACGAGGGATGGAAGTTTGTTCCACCAACCAACTACCCTCTGGCTAAAGGCAAACTTCCACACATCTATCCTACATCTGTCTTTTCTCAATTTGAATTTATGCCTTCTCAGGTGATTATTCTGAGCAAGAGGAAGAATCCCATCAGCATTCAGCATGCTCAAACCATTCAAGGCTTTATACACCTCAATCAGATCACATCGCAGGTACCTAGTCTCCAGACATTGTAATTTGCAAAATTTAAGCCTTTCTTTGTAAGAGCAACCCTTTGTTCTTTTCACTAATCTTGTTGCCATTCTCTGTACTCATTCCAACAGCTCTGCATCCTTCTTAAAATGAGGCCACCAGACCTATATACAGTACTCAAGGTGTGGCCTGACCGTTGCGTTATACAAGGGGATAATCACCTCCTTATCTCTGCTAGAAAAATTCCTGTATATCATTGACAAGACACTATGATCTACTCTTGCAGACCGTCTGCACTGCTCAGAAAACTTCATATCTGCCTGCACAATTACCCCCAGGTCCTTTTTGTTCTCTACCACTGTCAGTGTAGTACCACAGAGTTGATAGATCACTCTGTAGTACTTTACATTTGCCAATGTTAAACTTCATTTGCCACCTCTCAGCCCATCTGTTCAACTTTTCTAGATCCTGTTGCAGCAGTGTACTGTCATTAATGTTCTTAACAACCCTGCCAACCTTCTTATAGTCTGTAAACTTGGACATTAAACTTGATATACTATCATCAATATCATTTATAAATACAGAAAACAACAATGGACCCAACACTGAACCCTGAGGGACTCTACTAATAACATTAGTCCACGATGAGCAGTGTCCATTGATTACCACTATCTGTCTTCTCCCACTGAACCATCCCTTTATCAATAACAGCAATTTGCCTCCAGTGCCACACTGCTCCAATTTGTTCAGCAGTCTTCCATGTGCAACAGTATCAGAAGCCTTTCTAAGATCCAAATATATGATATCAAAGTTATTCCCTGCATCCAGTTCCTTTGTGACCACATCATAGTATCCAATCAAATTGGTTTGGGAAGACTTTCCCTTAACAAAACGGCGCCTCCTTAGCCAAGTGGGCAGGAGTAGCACACGCTTCTTGATTAGACAGCGGTTCGAGCCCGTGACCACCAAATACGGAGGATGCGGAAAGGTCAGGGAATGACCACCGCATGTCCCCGGAGCAATATGGCCTTAGTTGCTAATGCTCCTAAAAAAAAAAAAAAAAAAAAAAAAAAAACCCTTAACAAAACGATGCTGTGTCCGAGCTATAACTGAAGTCTTTTCTAGATGATCTTGCAGTGCTTCTTTAATCAGTGCTTCCATTAATTTTCCCGGAACAGAAGTCAAACTAACAGGTCTGTAATTATTTGTGTCACCCTTTGATCCTCCTTTGTGAATTGGAGTCACATTTGCACATCTCCAGTCCATGGGTCCATCATATTTGCACTTCCCCTGAGTCCAAAGAAGCTCTCATAAGTATGGCTAAGGATTTGCTTACTTCCGCTGTGGCCGTCTTTAATATAACTGGATAGATCCACTCCGGGTGCCTTTTTTATGTTTATCTTCAACAATTTCTCCTCCACTTTCCTCTCAGATATTACAAAATTGTCTAGCTCACTGCCAGAGTTTAACTCGCCTCTGGCATTCCCCTCCCTGAATAATTCCTCATGGGTGAATGTAGATGCAAAATACTCATTTAGTTTGTTAGTCACCTGAGCAGGATCATCAATATCCAGTTGACCAATCTGATTCATCCCTTTCCTTCTAGAATTTACATAGGTAAAGAACTCTTTGTTGTTTTTCTTTGCATCCTTTGCCAAGGATTTCTCGTAATCTGCCTTTGCCTGCCTAATCTCCCTTGTGACTTCGTTACAGACCAGCTTATATCTGTCATAAACCTAGTAGCTTCCAAGATTAATTCTTCGAATGCTTCCCATTTTGAATTTGCTGTTGGTAACATCATCAGTTGGTCCTATTGTATAGAATTTAAATACTGTCTCAGACCACCGTAGCCGCCTTTACGAAAGCAAAAACCCTTCCCTTTACCCCTGATGGTAGTTACCTCTTTGAGTAAATCCCACTTCAGCACACTGTGATCACTGCCACCTAGTGGTTCCTTTATCTGCAGATTCTTAATGCATGAAGAATTACTACTGATAATCAGATCAAGAGTATTACTCCCTCTAGTTGCCTCCCAAGCATGCTGATGTAGAAAACAATCATCCAATAAATCCACAAAATCGTTGCTAGTGTGTGAGTGACCAACCCACAAATTCCAGTCAATACCTGGGAAATTAAAATCTCCCATTATAAGACTCTCTGATTTACTGACCCACTCTATTTCCCTGTACAGTTCCTTATTATACTCATCAGAGTCATTAGGCCTATAGCACACTCCTACTCTCAATTTTGATCTCCCAGTGCTTATGACACACCAAACTGACTCAACACTGCACTGTCCGGCGATGTCGACTGGCTTCACTTCCTTGGTTTTTATGTGTTTCTTAACTAATAGCATAACCCCTCCCCCTTCCTATCCTGTCTATCCTTTCTGTAGACGTTGTACTCCCCAAATTGCATTTCTGCATCCCTTATATCTGTGTGACACCACGTCTCTGATATCCCAACAATATCTGCCTTTGATGTTTTGAGCAATACTTCAAATTCATCAAATTTAATTACCGAACTCCTAGCATTGGTGTACATGCAAGTATACATGCACCTGTTCCTATTCTTAGGTACCCTAACACAAGCCATGTGTTTACTTGTACTGTAATGACTCCCAGAACTCTGTGAAATACCGTACATTCTGTTTTCCAGGCTGCTGCTCATTCCAATAGAAGCAGTGCAAGAATCACTTTCACCTCTGCCAGTGGTTACCGTTAATCTATGCACTTTCACTGATGCGCTTTCTTTGAACACGTGTGTGTGCGCGTGCTAATCATATAGAAAATAATGTTACGTAACGAATTTCATTGTGATTCTATCAGTATATTTTTTAAGAAAATAAAACACATACTACTTGATGCCTTCTGAACATTTCGCAGACTCCCTGGGACTGGTCTATGGGCCCATTTCCCAGTTTGGGAAATGCTGCTATAGATTTTTTACAGCAGTTGTGTTGACAACAGCACACACTATGATGCTGTAAATATAGTGTGTACTGATGTCGACTGCCCAGCCTTACAACATAGCTGTGTAAAGACAGCAGGCCCACACAATAGCCAGATATTAACAGATTATATAGCCACCTCTACTTTTTAAGTGCTAAACCAACCAAATAACCTAACTTTCACCCTGTGGGAGAGTGACATTGATGTTACTTTTGCCACCAATTCAATAGCCTATAAAATTATAGACTGGTGTGTCCAGCAAGCCTGGACCACATCAGATCATAGAGCTGTTACCTTCAAACATAACAGGCAGCTACAAACAGGCCAAAAATCTCTATTAGATATTAAAAGGTTTAATATAAAAAATGGCATTCTGGCAGATCTTCACAGAACTTACAGCAGCTAAGCTGCAAAAACAGGAAGATGAGCTGGCTAGATCTAAAACAAATGTAGTCTGGATGAGCAAGCACTTACCATGACAGACATTTTAGTAAAAACAGCAAACCTGTCTATCCAGTGGAAGAAACCGAGCAAGCAGGTTGTCCCATGGTGGTGCCCTGAACTGACTATACTCAGGAGAAGGGTGACCAGGCAAGGAGACACTTTCAAAGAGCCAGAACGTCTTGGCCATAAAATGCGGTGGATGCACTGAGAGAATCATATAGAACTCTCAGGAATCAGTATACAGCCCTCATTAGAGATAAGAAAAAAAGAATCCTGGAGGCAGTTGTTGGGAACTACTGGAAACAGTGACCCTTGGGGAGTTGTTTCTAGTAGTTCCCACAGAATAGTGACCAACAAACTGCCAAGAGATGTTATGGAAACAACTGTCAAAACAGATGGAACCCCAACCTTGTGTTGGGCAGAACCTGTGAACAACATCTTAGACAGTATTATCCAGACTCAGGCTGGGGACTATTCCCCTGCCCAGATTGACATAATGAAAGAAAATACTGATTATAACAATGCCAACGTAGTAGTAGTGGCATGTGATGCAAGAAAGCAAGTGTATGAGCTTATGCAGCATCAGCCAAAAAAAAAAAAAATCACACCATTCCCTCCAAATGCCTGTCCAGTTCCTCCTTAAATTTATTCAACCTATTAACTTCCACAATGACAGTGGAAGTTTGTTCCAGCAATTAACCACCCGCTGGCTAAAGGCAAATTTCCGCACATCTATTCTACATCTGTCTTTTCTTAATTTGAATTTATGCCCCCTTAGGTTTGTAATCTGAACAAGTGGAAGGATCCCATCAGAATTCAGCATGCTCAACCCATTCAAGGCCTTATACACCTCAGTCAGATCACCCACAGGTGCCTAGTCTCCAGCCACTGCAATTTGCAGAACTTAAGCCTCTCTTGGTAAGAGGATCCCTTCATTCCCCTCACCAATCTTGTTGCCCTTCTCTGTACACGCTCAAGTAAATCTACATCCTTCCTAAAATGAGGCCTCCAGACCTGTACACAGTACTCAAGGCGTGGCCTGACCATTGCCTTATACAGCGGGATAATCACCTCCTTTTTCCCTGCTAGCAAAATTTCTGTATATCATTGACAAAACCCCATGACCTGCCCTGGCAACCTGTCTGCATTGCTCAGAAAACTTCATATCTGCCTGCACAATTACTAGGTCTTTTTCATTTTCTACCACCTTAAGTGTAGTACCACACGGTACGTTTCTCTGGGGTTACTTCTACCCATATGCAGTACTTTGCATTTGTCAAGGTTAAACTTCAGTTGCCACTTCTTAGCCCATCTGCCCAAATTATCTAGATCCTGTTGCAGTAGCACACTGCCATTACTGTCATTAACAACCCTGCCAACCTTTGTATCATCTGCAAACTTTGACATTAAGCCTGATATACCTTCATCAATATCATTGATAAATATACAAAACAACAGTGGACCTAACACCGAACCCTGTGGGACTCCACTAATAACATTAGTCCATGAAGAGCAGCACCCATTGATTACTACCCTCTGTCTTCTCCCACTTAACCATCCTTTTATCCATTGTAGAACCTCTGTTTACTGTAGAAGAATTATAAACAGCACTATCTAAAACCAAGAACAGTAAATGGCTAGTTTGACCTCTTAGAGGCTGAAATAATCAAAAAAACTTGCAGAAATAGCACTTAACAAATTAATAGACGTATATAACAATTGTATGATAGGGAATATTCCCAAAAATATGGAAAATTGTTGTTTTAATTAATATTAATTCTTAAAGCCCTGAGAAACCTCCTACTGAACCTAAAAAAAAAAAAAAAAAAAAGTAAAGTGCAGCCATTATCAACCCACTGCAGGATGGAAGCCTCCTCAACAATTCATGCTGAGGGAAATGGACCGTAATCTGCCACGCTGGTCCAGTGCGGGTTGGCAGATCGACCGTATTCAGCAGTCAGGGGCTTGAACCCCGGTCTATTCAAAGAGCGTGTGCTACTGCACTCCCGCTCCTGCCCACTCGGCTACGGAGGCCGGTTACTGAACCTAAATCATTCCTAAATAAGCCCTACTCCCTGTACTAGGGAAAATATATAAAAGATTAATATATAACAGATTATCTCAATACTACACAGAAGCAGGATTACCTTCTAACACTCAGTATGCTTTTAAGCAGGGCAACTCTGTGGAAGATTCCATTTGCCACCTACTAACAAAAGTTAGAAATACAGAGGATAAGTATATGTTGGCAATTTCTATAGACTTGCTGGGGCATTTGACTTACTCTGGTGGCCTAATGTCCTTAGGAGACTGCCAGACAACTGCCCCTGTAATTGGCTACCTTAAAGACACAAGTGTCTCAGTATGCACAAGATTCCAGGAATTGAATGCCCTGTGAATAAAGGTTGTTCGCAGGGCTCAATCCTTGGCCATTTCTTCTGGAACATTGTTCTAGATGAATTTCTGGCCTTGGATCTGGGCCCCGTAGAAACCTAGCCTTTGCAGATGACTTGATTCTTGTAAAAGGTAACATGCAAGTGGTTGTAAAGATCAAAATGCAACCCTCTTGCAGCTGCAGGAATGGGCACAAATGCACATGCTCAAATATGTCCTGTCAAAACCGAAGAAATACTTCTAAAAGGTAATTTAAACAAGTTAAAATCCACAAATTACAATTAACACAACTACTATAAAAATGGTAGTTGTGTTAATTTTAATGTTATTTTAAAAAAAAATGGTTGTCTTTGACTCAAAATTAACTTTTTACCCCCATTTGGCTTACTTGGCAAAGAAAATGAGAAATTATGCAGGCATGATTCCCAGGATCAGTCGAGCAGACTGGGGGCTCAAAAGGACCCTGGTAATCGTATACCATGCAGTGTTCCTACCTGTTATAACCTATGGAGCCAGTGCATGATTCACCTGCCCAGCCATAGTAAGAAACAGGAATAAATTAAAAGCAATACAAAGGACAATACTTCTCACTATTACCAGAGTATGTTGCACAGTAAGCATACCTGCATTGCAGGTGCTGGCTGGAGCTTTCCCACTTTACCGAAGTAGCCAAAAGAATCTTGTATTATAGACTTAAAACAGCATACCCACAGAATTTCTGGTGATATCCCTTGACATAGCCAATAAAGGTTGTTCGCAGGGCTCAATCCTTGGCCATTTCTTCTGGAACATTGTTCTAGATGAATTTCTGGCCTTGGATCTGGGCCCCGTAGAAACCTAGCCTTTGCAGATGACTTGATTCTTGTAAAAGGTAACATGCAAGTGGTTGTAAAGATCAAAATGCAACCCTCTTGCAGCTGCAGGAATGGGCACAAATGCACATGCTCAAATATGTCCTGTCAAAACCGAAGAAATACTTCTAAAAGGTAATTTAAACAAGTTAAAATCCACAAATTACAATTAACACAACTACTATAAAAATGGTAGTTGTGTTAATTTTAATGTTATTTTAAAAAAAAATGGTTGTCTTTGACTCAAAATTAACTTTTTACCCCCATTTGGCTTACTTGGCAAAGAAAATGAGAAATTATGCAGGCATGATTCCCAGGATCAGTCGAGCAGACTGGGGGCTCAAAAGGACCCTGGTAATCGTATACCATGCAGTGTTCCTACCTGTTATAACCTATGGAGCCAGTGCATGATTCACCTGCCCAGCCATAGTAAGAAACAGGAATAAATTAAAAGCAATACAAAGGACAATACTTCTCACTATTACCAGAGTATGTTGCACAGTAAGCATACCTGCATTGCAGGTGCTGGCTGGAGCTTTCCCACTTTACCGAAGTAGCCAAAAGAATCTTGTATTATAGACTTAAAACAGCATACCCACAGAATTTCTGGTGATATCCCTTGACATAGCCAACACTATGGCTGAAAGAAAGAAAATGCTGCGAAGCTCCATAACCTATGCCAAACAAATTGGGAGCAGGAAACTAGAGTTCTGGTTACCAAACAGATTCTGCCACAGGTGGCAATGGTTAGCCCAAAGCCACCAAAGTCGTATGCCCCAGGACTATTCACAACATTTATACTGATAGGTCATGGCTCCCTAAAGGTGAAACTAACCTTCTTAAGACTGACTGACTGAACCAAACTGTACTTTTGATGAGAGTGAAGACTGGGCACACATTCTTTACAAATGTATAATTTATGACATACCAAGAACCCAATTAATGGCAGAAATTAGTCCCTACCCAAGGTAAAAGAACACTTATTTGTAATAGAAAAAAATAATTATAAAGGTTTCACAAGAAAGCATTTAAAATCCAAAGAAATAGCCTTACAGCCCCCACAGCAAAACAGTAATCCGTAGCTAAAGTGCCCATGTCTCTCACCATGCCCATATGATGACATTTTAAACTGGTAGGGTAGCTGTATTCAGCTCCCTGACAGACATCCAAATCTGACTAAACCAGATTGACTAGGGTTAACCCTCCCCCAACTTACCACTAGTGGGGGACCAGGCCCCACACCAATTAAGTAAACATGTAGGGGAAGAAGACATACAGGCAGCCAGGGAAATAGGTCAGCTGAAAAATCTTAGTAAGCTTCAGCAAGGGGATGCAATACAGAATGAAAGAAAAATGATTGAGAGTGTGAAAGACTGAATGAATGACTGGGCACTGAATGATAAAGTGAAATAGGAATTATGGTAAAAGGGAATATTAGTAAATTAACAACGTAGAACATATTATTATCAACGTAGAACATATTGAGTATTACAGCTCTGATTCATACTATCTAGGTAAAAGGGAATGAATGCTAGTTTTGGTAAAAGAACGACGGGCATTGATAAAAGAATGACATGACGGGTGCATAGCTTCATGCGGTTTCCACCAGATATGCACCCTCCCTTCCACTTGAAATAACCTGGAAACTGGAATCATCGGACCAGGAGACCAGTCTCCAATCATCCAAGGTCCAGTGCTGATGTTCTTTCCCCCCAGTTGATGCATAGAGTCCTGTGTCGTGGTGTTAGCAATGGGACTCTGGTGGGTTGGCAGCTCTCCTAACCTATTGTGGCTAATGATTGCCAGATGGTCTTGGGTGGGAGACATTTCTGGCACCTCCCTTGTTGAAGTCCGTGATGATTTGTACCACTGTCACTCTCTGGTTGGCAGAAAACAATGCAAGACAGATATCGATAAGTGTTCATCCACCACCTTTCTCTGCCCACAATCGGATGTTATTCCGGAAGTGGCGTATTCCCGATACACTGTTGAACAGGGATGGTGCAATTTCTGTACCGCTTCTGCGATAGAGTGACCCATGCTTCGGGCACCCACTATCATCCCTCTTTCAGAGTTGGTTAACTCCTGATGTTTATCCATACTAACATCGAATTACTGTCTATGTGAATGCAGTGATGCAGCGTACTTATATACTTGCCAAGCGGCAGGTTTATCCACTAGCGAGAAGGGTGACTGCATTCAGGTATCAAATGAATTCTGTCCTTTTGGGGGGGGGTGAATTTAAAAACTCGCTGAAAAGTAGTCACCTTTTACAAAAGTAAAAACCCATCCCTTTACACTTGATGGTGGTTATACCTTTAAGTAAATCCCAAATGAATATGCCTGATAATATAATTCCTGTTATGTTTACTTGAATTCAAGTTATACCCGAATGCTTGATAGCCTAAGTATTCAGGGATAATTTGTTATTTTTATTGGATAATGTAGTAGCTCTGATCTCTATAATCCTCAGAGTGATTATTGCCAGCATTAAGCCAAACTGCTGAAGTGGAGAATGTACTTTCCTAAGAAATAACTGTCTCAGGTTTGAATGGTACCACTGGCATGGATATTGTAGTTGTTTGATAGCCTCAAACACTAAATACAAGAGTATTATACTATTAAGTACTGTAAACTAGGAATTGAATATCTCACAAAATGAATGATTCATATTTCACAGATACATTATAAAAATGACACACAGTTAGGAACTACGTAAATCAGAAAGTTGATGTTTCGGAAATTATTAATGGAATGTAATGCATAAATACGGCATCAGCAGCCTTGTTCTTATACAGGGTGTCTCAAAAATATTGGTACAAAAGTTTAGGGGAGGTAGGTAACATCTAAAGGAATGTGAATCGCATAGGAACCCATAACTGGAAACGTCACCGTAAGTAAGTACACTGCACTGTTCATCAGTTCGCTAGAGAGAAAATTTCTTGTTTACTCATTCAAGGAGTAGTCTCTGCACGAAGAGCATGCATCGATATACGAACTGTGAGCTGGCAGACATGCACCTAGTGTATGGATTAGCAGAGGGCCCACACGGTGTGTGCCCCATGTGGCACAATATTGCTTCGCAATAAATGTGTGGGCAGGTATGGTCAGTGACTGCTTAGTCGACCCATGCCTGTTACCATCCTGCATGAACTCCGCTAAATATCGGATATTTCTTGAACAACTTCTACCAGAGTTACTTGATGATGTTCCAGCAAATGTGAGATGCAACATTTGGTTTCAACATGACGGGGTGCCTTCCCATTATGGAAGGTGTGTTCGTGATCATTTGAACAGGCGTTTTGGGCGTCGATGGATTGGCTGTGGTGGACCCGTTGCCTGGCCCCCACGCTCACCTGATTTATCGAGCCTTGATTTCTTTCTGTGGGGGGCCCTCAAGTCTATCATGTATGAATCGCCTGTGGAGACGGAAATGGATCTCGTGGTGAGACTCGTCTGCACTGCTGCTACTGTCAAAGAAACTCCAGGTGTGTTAGACTGTGTCTGCCAATCCATGCTGCGTCGGTGTCACGCATGCATCGCATCTCATGGTGGAACCTTCGAGCATCTATTGTAACATCATGAAATGCATCCATCTCGTACTCCATTGTTAATATTATGTGAAATAAATGTTTGCCACTAATTACTGTCTTGTGTCATTTCTGCTTCTTGTGCCTCTGCTACTACTTTCCCGTGACGTTTCCGGTTATGGGTTCCTATGCGATTCACATTCCTTTAGATGTTACCTACCTCCCCTAAACGTTTGTACCAATATTTTTAAGACACCCTGTATAGTAGTAGTAATAGAGGCATGTAGAAGTGGATAGCTTAAACAGATTCAAGGCAGAACTAAACAAACATTTGGAGTGGGTGGATTAGTGAAATGAGAAGGGGCGTGTGTGTTTTTTTTTTTTTTATATATGATGCCATATAAGCTTGCTTTCTTGCATCATGTGTCCTTGCTAATGTGATGCAGAAAGCAAGCATATGAGCTTATGTAGCATCAGCCAAAAAAACAATTTCACACAACCATTCCCTCTAAAAGTTTGTTCAGTTCCTCCTTGAATTTATTTAAGCTATCAACTTTCACAATGACAGATGAAAGTTTTGTTCTAGCAATTAACCGCCCGCTGGCTAAAGGCAAATTTCCACACATCTATTCTGCAACTGTCAATTTGAATTTATGCGCCCCTTAGGTTTGTAATCCGAACACGTGGAAGAATCCCATCAGAATTCAGCGTGCTCAACCCATTCAAGGCCTTATACACCTCAATCAGATCACCTTGCAGGTGCCTAGTCTCCAGCCACTGCAATTTGTAGAACTTAAGCCTCTCTTGGTAAGGGATCCCTTCATTTCCCTCACCAATCTTGTTGCCCTTCTCTGTACATGCTCAAGCAACTGTGCATCCTTCCTAAAATGAGGCTGCCAGACCTGTACACAGTACTCATGGTGTGGTCTGACCATTGCCTTATATAATGGGATAATCATCTCCTTTTCCCTACTAGGAAAATTCCTGTATATCATTCTTATATAAAGGGATAATCACCTCCTTTCCCCTGCTAGCAAAATTCCTGTATATCATTGACCAAATACCCCATGACCTGCTAAGCCAGTCTGAATTGCTCAGAAAACTTTATCTGACTGCACAATCACTTCCAGGTCTTTCATTTTCTACCAACATGGGATACCTACCTAGTAGGAATGTACCACACAGTTGGTACGTTCTTCTGGGGTTACTTCTACCCATATGCAGTACTTTGTATTTGTCAATGTTATACTTCAGTTGCCACTTCTCAGCCCATCTGCCCAAATTTTATAGATCCTGTTGAAATAGCACACTGCCATTACTGTCAGTAACGACCCTGCCAGCCTTTCTATCATCTGCAAACTTTGACACTAAGCCTGATATACCTTCATCAATATCATTGATAAATACCGAAAGCAACAATGGGCCCAACACCGAACCCTGGGGGACTCCACTAATAATATTAGTTTACGAAAAGCAGCATCCATAGATTACCACTGTCTGTCTTCTGCCACTCAACCACCCTTTTATGCATTGTAGCAACTTACACTTAATACTATACTGTTCCAATTTGTACAGTAATATTCCATATAATATTGGCATAAATACACCATAGATCACTCTTAAAGGCAAAAAACTAGGTTTGTAGTGTAAAAGGCATCATTTTATCTGTATCTCATATTGTGCTCCTCCTTCACAATGAGTTGCTATGTATTAGCATTAGTAGAGGCATATGATGCAAGAAAGCAAGCTTATGCAGCATCAGCCAAAAAAAAAAAAAAAACTGCTCCTATTTCACCCCTCTGTTTGTTCCAAATACCTGTCCAGCTCAGCTTTAAATTTATTTAGGCTATCAACTTCCACAACAAAGGATGGAAGTCTGTTCTACCAACCAACTACCCGCTGGCTAAAGGCAAACTTCTGCACATCTGCCTTTCCTCATTTTGAATTTATTCCATCTCAGGTGATTATTCTGAGCAAGAGGAAGAATCCCATCAGCACTGAGCATGCTGAAACCATTCAAGCTTTATACACCTCAATCAGATCACCTTGTAGGTGCCTAGTCCCCAGACACTGTAATTTGCAAAATTTAAGCCTTTCACTATCTATTGAACTACCTTGAATAAGTAACGCTTCACTAAAAGAGAAGACTGTTGTTACTTATTCTAGGTGGACACCACCGAGACGGCACCGTTTCAAGGCTTGTTCACCTTTCATTGGTGGGTGGGCAGGTGCCCTGGTATTGCAGACATGACGATCCAGTTGTGAAGATAATCACACAATATGAGAGATGCTAAAAGGTGTTCATGATAATGTATAAGTTAAACTCAAGGCATCATAGGTTTAAGAGTATAAATAATCTTCCATGTGTAACAGTGTCAAAGACTTTCCTGAAATCTTCCATCTGTCGTTGTGGAAGTTGATAGGTTGAATAAATTTAAGGAGGAACTGGACAGGCATTTGGAGGGAATGGTGGTTTTTTTTTTTTTTTTTTTTTTTTGGTTGATGCTGCATAAGCTCATACATTTGCTTTCTTGCATCAAATGCCACTGCTACTACTACTAATCCAAATATATGATATCAAAGTTATTTTTTTAATCCAGTTCCTTTGTAACCACATCATATTATCCAATCAAATTTGTCAGACAAGACTTTCCCTTAACAAACCCATGCCGTGTCTGAATTATTACTACAGTCTTGTCTAGACGATCTTGCAATGCTTCTTTAATCAGCGACTTCGTTATTTTTTTTACCCGGAACAGAAGTTAAACTAACAGGTCTGTAATTACTCATCACCCTTAGATCCCCCACTTTGTGAAATGGGGATACATTTGCACATCTCCAGTCCTTGGGGACTTCCCCTGATATCAAGAATGCTCTCATAAGTATGGCTAAGGTTTTCTTAATTCCTTTGCTGCCTCCTTTAATATAACATTGACCCCAGATGTCTTTCTTATGTTTAACTTCAACAATTTCTCCTCCACTTTACTCTCAGTTATTACACAATCATTAAGCACCCTGTTATAATTTGATAAACTTCTGGCATTTTTCTCCCTTAATAACTCATGTGTGAATGGAGATGCAGAATACTCATTCAATTTGTCAGCTATCTGAGCAGGATCATCAACAGTCAAACCATCAATATCAAGAGGACCAATCTGATACATCCCCTTCCTTTTAGTTTATATAAGTAAAGACGTCCTTGATGATTTTCTTAGCATGCTTTGCTAAAGATATCTCGTTATCTGCCTTTGCATGCCTAATCTCCTTTTTGACTTGTCTTCCATAGGCTTCTGTGTCGCCTGGTAATTTATATGCATTCCATACATTTTTCTTCTCTGTCTCGAGTCTCAATAGTTCATCTGACATCCATTTGGGCCTAAACCTAGAACAGTAATAAGTCTGATACACTTGGAGAAATATCCAAAAAGTGCTGGATTTTTGAAGTTTTTCTGTAATTTGATTGTTAAAAATTCAGGAAAGTATTAAATATGAAGTTATTTATCTAAAATGTGTAGTGGTAAACTTCTTATTGAGCATTAAAATTCTTTTTTCATTCTTTTTAATACCTAGGAGAAATAGTTTTAGCAGATGTTATAGATAATGATTCATGGCGACTCTGGCCTTCAGGTGACAAAAGGCTCATGGTTGATAAACAGGTATATCGTAATCTCCAAGAAGTTACACAAAAAGAATTAGAAGAAGTCAAGAGAAATTTTATATGGGTTGCTGAGCAGGTCAAGGTAATTTGAATGACTAAGATTTTTTGTAAAGAATATCACAGTCCATTTTCTTTTATTTATGAAGGTGTTAGGAAAGTTGATCAAATTTAAGTCCTAATCAATTGTGACGCAAGAATATTATATAATTTCTATCTTGAATTGGCCAAAACTAATCTTGTTTTTTTTTTTTTTTGTACATGTTACGATAAAACATTTTTCCCACTGTAAACCCTGTGCTGATTGGGACAAAAGTGTGCCTGTGTTTTAATCACCTCTTTTATATAAAGTCTTAAACTTATTAGGTCTCTACTCTGGAACTCTCTGCTTTGAAAAAAAAGTAGGTAATTTGTTAAACAGAATTGTAGTGTAATATTTTTGCCAAAAAACCCAACATGCTTGGCATAGTGTATGTATTGCATCACACTTCGGGCTCATTTATGTAACCTTTAAATGTAATGTAACCTTCAGAGGTTAAAAACTTCTGTACCATACTCGTGAAGTGTTTACCAAAATGTTGCTGCAGGATTTGGGTACCATTTGGGGGGGGGGGGGGGATATGCATTAATGGCTTAATGGGAGGTAGATGTGTACTAACCTGTCAATATGAAATCTGGTGATGCAAAGATTACTGTGCTCTTTATGCTTTAACTTTAATCCTAACATAAATGTGTTCATTGAGTAAAACACTCACTGGTCAGTTGCTAAACAATACAGTGGTACTTTGGCAACTGATCAATAAGAGCTTTATTCAGTGATGTATATCTGTTTAATATTTCTTATTGGAATTAGTAATAGCATATGACTGAAAAAAAAAAAAAAAAAAAAAACCTGTCATCTGCACATTGCCTTTAACAATTTATCCATTACTTCCTTTTGCTGTCTAACTGGTCTAATCCTTGCTAAGCCTTTTTAGCAATAGTGTGGAGGTTGTTGCATTATGTTTTTTGATTTGATGGTATTTTTTTTTTTATTCCTCTAGAGACTTTTAGTAAAACCAAAAGCGCAAGTAGTTGTACTTATGGGATCTTCTTCGGACAGTGAACACTGTGAAAATATTTCTAAATCTTGCCGGAAGTATGGGGTACCATGTGAACTTAGAATAACTTCGGCACACAAAGGAACTAGCGAGACTTTGAACATAATTGCTCAGTATGAAGGTGAGAAGGTTGCTTTTTTGTTTTCTTTTATTTATATATAAATTGAAGTACCTGATCAGATTTTATCTGCTAAAAAACTTCAATGAAATTTCTTAAGAGATTAATCCTAGGAGATTTAATGCAGAGAGAGTGAGAGCAAAAAAAATTGTAGTTTGTTATCTTTTGAGCATAGAATTTTATTTTCATTTAGTTTATTTTTCAGTTTGGATATCTATTAACATTTTATGGAACTGTGGATTGCTTTAAGAGTTCACCTATAATTATCTGATTTGTATGTGGGAGACCTTATCATCGATATATTTTTTAAGTGGAATGTTGCTATTCAAACTCACTTTGATGTACATTACTCTTTTAAATTTTTATTTAAATGTTAAATAAATGTTAGCTGTTTAATATCTAATTTTTAGATAAGAAACAGCTGATGTGCCTGAGAGTTACTTTTTTTTTTTTTTTTTATGTGAACCCTAAGCACGAGAAGTATTAGAACCTATAGTACTTGGTACCGTGCTTGGGTTGGAGGTTGAGAAGACGAAAGAAGTTATTTGTTGACATTGGACTTGAACTTCTGTAGATTGTAATTTTCAGGAAATACGTATGAAGGAAGGTTGTTCCAGAAAGCAGTAGTTGAATGAATAAATGAGGAAGATGAAAAATTGGACAGTAAATGGATGTTGGCTGGTGGCGGCACATGTTCGGACTGTTTTGAAAGAGAGAGTAGGAATTATAGAAGCCAATTCAGAAGAACAGTGCCCATGGAAGTATCTGTAGAAGAGGCATGCAGCAGAAACAGTATGTCTATGAGAAAGCGAGTGGAGAGACTCTGTTCGAGATGATTCATTAATTAACCGAACTGCCCTCTTCTGAATGGAGTCAAGAAGCCTGAGAGGGGTTTTGGATCAAGAAGCCTGAGAATATTCCATGGCAGGGCGGATTTGTGATTTATACAGAGTGAGCAGCTGTTTGGAAGAAAAGTAATGCCAAGAGCGAAAGAGAAAACGAAGTTTTTTAGATGCAGACGAAGCAATATTTGTAATGTGCTTGTGCCAAGAGAGAGATTAGAAGTCAGGGTAATCTCCAAAAGAGATATATCATTTTGCCTAGAAATCGGAGTGTCACTAAAGATAAGCATAGGAGCAGAAGAATCCTTTTTGCGAGATATAAGACAAGACTGAGTTTTAGAAGGGTGGAAATCAACTAAGTTGTCTTTGCCCCACTGGAGAATTACCTGAAGATCGGCATTTAAGGAATTGGTAGCAGATTTTCGAAAAGTTAAAGCTGATTGAGCAGGACAAGGTTTCTCAAAATGGAAAGTGGAATGCAGTGTGCTATCATTGGCAAAACTATGGATAGGATTTCCAGTCAGTGGAAGAAGGTCATTAATATACAAGAGGAAAAGAGTGGGTGAAAGAACTGAACCTTGGGGGACACCGGCATTAGTGGAGAAGTTAGAAGACAGAGAGCCATCTACCATCACCCTCAGTGAGCGATCAAAGAGAAAACTGGATAACCAATTACTAAAAACAGTTGGCAAACCATAAGATGGAAGCTTGTTTAGAAGACCTTTATGCCAAACATGATCAAAAGCCTTTGAGATGTCAAGAGCAACTACTTGTGTTTCACCGAACCTTTCCATTGAATTAGTCCATAAATGGGTAACACAAGCCAGAATATCACCAGTGGATCGACACTGATGGAACACATACTGGCGATCGTTGATCAGACGGAAGGTTTCTAGGTAGTTGAAGAGTAGGCGGTTAATTGTTTTCTCCATTACTTTAGAAAGAGTAGAAGTAATTGCAATGGGATGATAATTGGATGGGAAGAATTTGTCAAACTTTTTTAGGAACTGGCTGGATATGAGCAAATTTTCAAGCAGCAGGAAAAACACCTTTAGAATAAGAAAGTGAAAAAAGGCGGCAAAGAATAGGAGTAAGTTCAGGAGCACAGGTTTTGAGAACAAGTGGAGAAATACCATCAGGACCTGGAGCTTTCTTAGCATCAAGATTCATCAAAATTTATGGTCCTTGAGGTTGTCACAGACATTCTCTCAGATATGCCAGACAAGCTGTACTTGCTACCTGGGAGTCTAAAACGCTGATGGAACTGATATTCGGGTGACACTCAAGTCAAGTGGACCCAATTTCGGCGAAGTCCGGACGGTCTGTGACAACCAAATCCTCTGCTTGCACCTTCACGATGGTGGGACTGTTAGTAATCCTGGGTATAACCTCCATGCACAAGCACATGGTGGGTGACCACCCAGGTGTGAACCAACGTATGCAGGGGTCGAGGTGTGGCGCCCACACCACATGGAGGAATGCTGCCCCTCTATGTTACCAGGCAGTACTAGGTGGTAGATGACTCTCATCAACCGGTGAAATACCACCACTTTGCTTATTGGAGGCTTGAAGTGGTGGAACCCATGTTTAGTCTCTAGAGCTAAGTTCCGGTCAACCCTTCCCTATCTCTTCCATCATGCAGTATGATTGATGACTTTTGAGGTTATGATGAACGTTGTGGCGAGATCCAATATTCCTTACATTTCGAGGGTACAGCTCTAAAACGGTTTTTGCAGGCCGGCCGCTAGTTAGTACACCGGACCGAACCTTTTGGTAACTCTCTAGGAGGCTTCCGGATCAGCTAGTGTATAATCTTGCTACCTCTACTCTGCCAGATAGTGACTGGAGGGAGTCCGAGTAGTGTGTATGCGGGGAGCATTGTCGAGGCCACGTTATGTCAAGGATCTGGGTATATTCTTCCCACATGTACGCCATATCCAAAAATTTCATTACTTCATACAGCATGTCCCACCCACTTTTTCTTACTATTGAATACACCATGAATTGTCAAACTAATAGAACAAGCTTATCTGCGAAAAGATCTAAACCTCCCAAGGATTTCCTAATTCATTTCACAAATATACGTGGTCTCAATTCTAATCTCAACGATGTCCATTTCCACTTGCAGTCTGCCAAACCCCATGTACTTTTTCTGACAGAATCTCAGTTATCGGTTGATTCAACTACTGTTCATCTCAGATGCCCAAATTATTCGCTGTATGATTCCTTTCGCCTCAAAGGTGGTACTTGTGCATATGTCCGTTCTGATATTCCCTGTCAGAGACTTGGCAATTTGGAATCTCCTCTCTTTGATCTTCTCTGGCTTAAAATCTCTCTACCTCATTGTGTCAAATTCATCTGTTGTCTCTACCGTTCTCCCAACTCCACTAATCACTTGGAGCTCTTTGACTTCCTTCATTGCAACTTGACTTTCTCCAGTCCAACTTTCCTAACAGTGAGGTAATTTTCCTTGGTGATTTTAATGTTCACAACTCCAGCTGGCTTCCGTTTTCTAGTCACACCGACCCAGCAGGTCGAGATGCTGAGGCTTTTGCAATTACTAATGATCTAGCACAGATTGTTCATTTACCTACAAGAATACCGGACAATCCGAATCATACAGCCAATACGCTTGATCTTTTTCTCACAAACAACCCTTCTAAGTACACGGTCGAAGTGAGAGGTCCTTTAGGCACTTCAGATCACAACTTGGTGATTGTCTCTTCTCCAATGGAACCTTTATCTCATGGCTATTCCCAACCTCTTTTTGTTTGGCATTACAAGAATGCAAAATGGGATGACCTGCGAGACTTCTTTTCTTCTTTTCCTTGGTCGGATTACTGTTTCAAAACTCCTGATGTCAACGTTTGCTCAGATCGTGTCAGTGAAATTATTCTTGCAGGAATGGAATCTTTTATCCCACACTCCACTTTAAAATCTCGTCCTTTATCTAAACCTTGGTTTTCCAATAAATGTGCTAAGGCTGTTCAAGAGAAGAATGTTGCATATCGTAATTGGCTTGTTTCTAATTCTCCAGTTTCATTTTCTGCCTACACCAAAGCTCGCAACAATTGTAAAGCAGTTATTAATCAGTCCAAACTAGAGTTTGAACAGGCTAAGAGTAGAATACTTGCTTCTTGCCCTAATGGTAGCCGAGCATTCTGGTCTCTTGCCAAAGCTATTGGCCGCAACTTTTGCCCATCTCTGCTTCCACCTCTGTCCAAACCAGATGGTTCTGTTGTCACTTCAGCCAAGGATAAAGCTGACCTGCTAGCATCCCATTTTTCTTCCAGCTCATGTATTAATGAACTTGGTAAAACACCTCCCACCATTCCCAACACGGTCCATTCAATGCCTCCTGTGGTCTTCCGTCAAAAGGATATCAGAAGGATTTTGATGACTCTTGATGCTAAGAAAGCTCCAGGTCCTGATGGTATTTCTCCACTTGTTCTCAAAATCTGTGCTCCTGAACTTACTCCTATTCTTTGCCGCCTTTTTTCACTTTCTTATTCCAAAGGTGTTTTTCCTTCTGCTTGGAAATTTGCTCATATCCAGCCAGTTCCTAAAAAGGGTGACAAATCCCTCCCATCCAATTATCATCCCATTGCAATTACTTCTACTCTTTCTAAAGTAATGGAGAAATCAATTAACCGCCAACTCTTAAACTACCTAGAAACCTTCCGTCTGATCAACGATCGCCAGTATGGATTCCGTCGGTGTCGATCCACTGGTGATATTCTGGCTTATGTTACCCATTTATGGACTACTTCAATGGAAAGGTTCGGTGAAACACCAGCAGTTGCTCTTGACATCTCAAAGGCTTTCGATCGTGTTTGGCATAAAGGTCTTCTAAACAAGCTTCCATCTTATGGTTTGCCAACTGTTTTTAGTAATTGGTTATCCAGTTTTCTCTCTGATCGCTCACTGAGGGTGATGGTAGATGGCTCTCTGTCTTCTAACTTCTCCACTAATGCCGGTGTCCCCCAAGGTTCAGTTCTTTCCCCCACTCTTTTCCTCTTGTATATCAATGACCTTCTTCCATTGACTGGAAATCCTATCCATAGTTTTGCCGATGATAGCACATTGCATTCAACTTTCCATTTTGAGAAACCTTGCCCTGCTCAATCAGCTTCAACTTCTCGAAAATCTGCTACCAATTCCTTAAATGCCGATCTTCAGGTAATTCTCCAGTGGGGCAAAGACAACTTAGTTGATTTCAACCCTTCTAAAACTCAGTCTTGTCTTATATCTCGCAAAAAGGATTCTTCTGCTCCTATGCTTATCTTTAGTGACACTCCAATTTCTAGGCAAAAGGATATATCTCTTTTGGGATTACCCTGACTTCTAATCTCTCTTGGCACAAGCACATTACAAATGTTGCTTCCTCTGCATCTAAAAAACTTGGTTTTCTCTTTCGCTCTCGGCGTTACTTTTCTTCCAAACAGCTGCTCACTCTGTATAAATCGCAAATCCGCCCTGCCATGGAATATTGTTCCCACATTTGGGGTGGTGCCCCCAAAACCTCTCTCAGGCTTCTTGATTCCATTCAGAAGAGGGCAGTTAGGTTAATTAATGATTCATCTCTAACAGAGTCTCTCCACTCGCTTTCTCATAGACGTACTGTTTCTGCTGCATGCCTCTTCTACAGATATTTCCATGGGCACTGTTCTTCTGAATTGGCTTCTATAATTCCCGCTCTCTCTTTCAAAACAGTCCGAACACGTGCCGCCACCAGCCAACATCCATTTACTGTCCAACTTCAAACCCACAGAACCAACTTTTCATCTTCCTCATTTATTCATTCAACTGCCGTTTTCTGGAACAACCTTCCTTCATATGTATTTCCTGAAAATTACAATCTACAGAAGTTCAAGTCCAATGTCAACAAATATCTTCTTTCGTCTTCTCAACCTCCAACCCAAGCACGGTACTAAGTACTATAGGTTCTAATACCTCTCTTGTTTGGGGTTCACATAAAAAAAAAAAAAAAAAAAAAAAAAAAAAAATCCTTCTGATATCCTTTTGACGGAAGACCACAGGAGGCATTGAATGGATCATGTTGGGAATGCTGGGAGGTGTTTTACCAAGCTCATTAATACGTGAGTTGGAAGAAAAATGGGATGCTAGCATGTCAGCTTTATCCTTGGCCAAAGTGACAACAGAACCATATGGTTTGGACAGAGGTGGGAGCAGAGATGGGCAAAAGTTGCGGCCAATAGCTTTGGCAAGAGACCAGAATGCTCGGCTACCATTAGGGCAAGAAGCAAGTTTTCTACTCTTAGCCTGTTCAAACTCTAGTTTGGACTGATTAATAACTGCTTTACAATTGTTGCAAGCTTTGGTGTAGGCAGAAAATGAAACTGAAGAATTAGAAACAAGCCAATTATGATATGCAACATTCTTCTCTTGAACAGCCTTAGCACATTTATTGGAAAACCAAGGTTTAGAAAAAGGACGAGATTTTAAAGTGGAGTGTGGGATAAAGGATTCCATTCCTGCAAGAATAATTTCACTGACACGATCCAAGCAATCGTTGACATCAGAAGTTTTGAAACAGTAATCCGACCAAGGAAAAGAAGAAAAGAAGTCTCGCAGGTCATTTTTGCATTCTTGTAATGCAAACAACACGAGGTTGGGAATAGCCATGAGATAAAGGTTCCATTGGAGAAGAGACAATCACCAAGTTGTGATCTGAAGTGCCTAAAGGAACTCTCACTTCGATAGTGTACTTAGAAGGATTGTTAGTGAGAAAAAGATCAAGCGTATTGGCTGTATGATTAGGATTGTCCGGTATTCTTGTAGGTAAATGAACAATCTGTGCTAGGTCACTCAGCACCTCGATATGCTGGGTCAGTGTGAGTAGAAAACGGAAGCCAGCTGGAGTTGTGAACATTAAAATCACCAAGGAAAATTACCTCACTGTTAGGAAAGTTGGACTGGAGAAAGTCAAGTTGCAAAGAGAGGAAGTCAAAGAGCTCCAAGTGATTAGTGGAGTTGGGAGAGCGGTAGACACAACAGATGAATTTAACACAAGAGAAGAGATTCCAAATTGCCAAGTCTCTGACAGGGAATATCAGAATGGACATATGCACAAGTACCACCTTTGATGCAAAAGGAATCATACAGCGAATAATTTGGGCATCTGAGATGAGCAGTAGTTGAATCAACTGATCACCGAGATTCTGTCAGAAAAAGTACATGGGGTTTGGCAGACTGCAAGTGGAAATGGACATCGTTGAGATTAGAATTGAGACCACGTATATTTGTGAAATGAATTAGGAAGTGTTTGGGAGGTTTAGATCTTTTCGCAGATATTGCTCTATTAGTTTGACAATTCATGGTGTATTCAATAGTAAGAAAAAGTGCGTGGGACATGCTGTATGAAGTAATGAAATTTTTAGATATGGCGCACACATGGTAAGAATATACCCAGATCCTTGACATGACGTGACCTCGACAATGCTCCCCGCATACACACTACTCGGACTCCCTCCAGTCACTATCTGGCAGAGTAGAGGTAGCAAGATTATACACTAGCTGATCCGGAAGCCTCCTAGAGAGTTACCAATAGGTTCAGTCCGGTGTACTAACTAACTAGCGGCCGGCTTGCGAACACCGTTTTAGAGCTGTACCCTCGAAATGTAAGGAATATTGGATCTTGCCACGACGTTCATCATAACCTCAAGTCATCAATCATACTGCATGATGGAAGAGATAGGGAAGGGTTGACCGGAACTTAGCTCTAGAGACTAAACATTGGTTCCACCAATTCAAGCCTCCAATAAGCAGAGTGGTGGTATTTCACCGGTTGATGAGAGTCATCTACCACCTAGTACTGCTGGTAACATAGAGTGGCGGCGTTCCTCCATGTGGCGTGGTGTGGGCGCCACACCTCGACCCCTGCTTACGTTGGTTCACACTTGGGCGGTCACCCACCATGTACTTGTTCATGGAGGTTATACCCAGGATTACTAATAGTCCCACCATCGTGAAGGTGCAAGCAGAGGATTTGGCTGTCACACACCGTCTGGACTTCGCCGTAATTGGGTCCACTTGATTTGAATGTCACCTGAATATCAGTTCCATCAGTGTTATGTGAATATTAAACAAATTTGATGAAGTAGTTGGTTAGGTCATCAAACACAAACATTTTAGGCCCCGGGTGCCAAGCTTTATAGTGATCAAGCGATTCTCAGTGATTTCTAGAGCGTTTTTCTTGAAGCTGCAGTTTTTGTTCAGTTAAAAAAGTTTTCTTACGTTTTCATTAAATACTAGTAAACTTAGACTTACGATCTGTAAGTAAGTTTCAGAAAGGCAAATCACCTTTTTTTTTTTCATTTAAACTAATATACTAACTCTTATACCGCTTGGTCACTCTAGCGGCACTGCTCCTGCCTCCCCGTGGCGGGGCCGGTAACCTGGGAGAAGAAATCCACTCTCCCGGGGCTGAAAGGAGCAAAGATGGATAACAATACGTTTCCACCTTTAGAGCCTCCGAGCTAAAAACTAGCGACTAAACACATCGATGATGACTTCTCCCAACCCAAGGTTGAGGTTGGGAGAAGTCATCTCCTCTTGAGGTTGAAAACAAATCCTCAAGAGGAGATACCAGCATTTCTCATACTGCACTCTTCATCAGACCAGCCTTTGAGTAAATTGTCCCCATTCCTTGTGCAAAAATGGTTAGAGGTTGTCGCAGGTTCACCAAAATCAGTAAGGCGACTCCAGTCTGGGGATCTTCTGGTAGAGACCATGAAATCCCAGCATTCTGCAAAGCTATTAAATCTGACAACTTTCGGCAGACATCCAATAAAAGTCACTCCCCATGCCACCTTAAATTCCTCCAAGGGAGTAATTGCAGAATGGGACTTATTAACCGTATCAGAGGAGGAAATAGTCAAAGAGCTATGAGAACAAAGAGTCATCCAAGCCAGGAGAATCATGACCCGTAAAGATGATACTCTCATTCCAACAAGGAGCATAATCCTCACTTTTAGCTCTCCCATCTTACCAACATCTGTCAAAGCAGGCTATCTCCATTGCCGTGTCCGACCCTACATCCCAAACCCAATAAGGTGCTATAAGTGCCAAAAATATGGACACTCTCAGACTGCATGTAGAGGTGAGGCAATATGTCCTAACTGCGGATCGAAAGACCACAACCAATCCGATTGCAATGCTACCACTCCTAATTGCCCAAATTGTAAAGGGAATCATCCAGCTTTCTCTAAAATATGCGAACTATGGAAGCAAGGAAAAAAAATACAGAAATATAAAGTGGAAAACAAAGTCACTTATTCAGAGGCAAGAAGAGAAATAATCAAAATGGAGCCAAAGCGAACGTATGCCACAGCTGCCAAACAGGTGCAATCAGTAAGTATCCAAACGGACGTTACAGTTCCTCCTAATACATCTATCGCGAATTGGGCACGATCCATACTCACTTCTCCCAAACAGTGTCCTTCACAACAAACAACTGAACAAGCCAGCAATACTCCAATCTCCATTCCAGCCGATGCGTCAACAATGAAACCAAAAGCTACAGAAACCCCGATGGTGCATCCACGGATTTCAACGGAAATGGATATTGATCAGGAGAAAAATTCAGATGATGGAATTTTAGAACTCCACGCAACTGATGAGATAGACACAACACGTCCTTTCTTTCCTAAGAAAGACAAAGTAAAAATAGAGAGGTATAAACAAGCTACAACCAAAAAACTGTCAGAAGCAAAAACAACTAACAAGAACGCATAATGGAAAGAATTCTTCAGTGGAATTGTAGAGGCTTTCGTAATGCAAAAGATGACTTGCATGATCTCGTAAACCGCTATGAACCAGCATGTATATCCCTACAAGAAACCTATTTAAATCCACAAGTGTGTCCTACCATTAAAAATTATACCATGTTCAGAAGAGATAGGAGTATCGACTCGCCAGCTCGTGGAGGTGCGGCAGTTCTTGTTAGAAATAATATTCCATCTAAACCTGTTGCTCTTCAGACTCCTTTTGAGGTAGTGGCAATGCGCGCAGAAATTGGCATGACTATTACAATAGCATCTATATATATATTCCCCTAAATTCCTCAATCTCCTCAGAAAATCTAGAAAATCTAATAGACCAGCTACCACCTCCTTTCTATTTACTCGGAGACTTCAATGCTCATCACTCGCTGTGGGGATCTCCAACAATCGACAAAAGAGGTAAACAAATAGAAAATCTTCTCGATGTGTGCCAACTTACCCTTTTGAATACTGGAGAGCCTACCTATATACATTTTTCAACAGGATCCATGAGTGCAATAGACCTTTCAATCTGCTCTCCCTCCATATGTACTAATACGGAGTGGTCTGTTCTTGAAAATCCACTAAATAGTGATCATCTACCAATTCTCTGCAAGCTGCAAACACGGGTTAACTCCCCTTTGCCGGGTCGCTCCAAATGGAAATTTCGTAGGGCACGCTGGATGAATATGCTTCAAATGATCAGTTAGATGATGAAATAATTCAACTTCAACCCATAGATTATGTCACACAACATATAACTAATCAAATATTACAAGCTGCCAACTCTACAATACCAAAGTCCTTGCCTGGGAAACGCAAACACAATAATTACTGGTGGAATCCGGATTGTACATACGCTAAACAGGAAATAAATAGGGCTTGGAATTTGTTCCGCAAATTCCCCACAACCAGTAACCTAATTAGTTTTAAAAGAATGAAAGCTAAGTTCCGCCAAATAAGAAGGAAAGCAAAAAGAGAAGCATGGATTAGCTTTTCCTCCAGTATAAACAAGGACACAGATATCAGACTCATCTGGAAGAAAATACAAACAATTGATGGCAAATATGTCCAGTCCCCAGCCTCAATATTAAACTGGAAAGGAAAGGAGTTGTCCTCTCCGGCAGAAATTGCAAATGCCTTAGCCGAATCATTTGCCAGTATATCAGGTGTATCCACCTACGACCCAATCTTTCAGAAAATTAAAAAATCATCAGAGCAGCATAAGATCAATTTCTCCACTAGAGTTTCACACCCGTACAACCAGCCATTTACATTAACAGAACTTTTAGGGGCGCTCAATAAAACTTCCAGTAGTGCTGCTGGTCCAGATGGGATCTACTACATCATGATAAGCCAACTAAACAACAGAACAAAAAGGGTATTGTTAAAATATTACAATCGAATATTTCTAGAAAATATTTACCCATACTCATGGCGTCACTCAATTATACTAGCCTTTCCAAAGCCAGGAAAGGATCGCAGCTTTCCACATAATTACAGGCCGATTTCACTGACCAGCTGGTTAGGCAAAGTCTTGGAAAAAATGGTTCACAGGCGGCTAACGTGGTTCCTGGAAACTAACAACTTGCAAAATAACAATCAGTACGGGTTTCGAAAGAACCGGTCCTCGTTAGATGTAATGATAAAAGCAGAAGCAAACATCCGAAATGCCTTCATAAGGGGACAGCATCTGGTCATGATCAATCTTGATATTGAGAAAGCCTTTGATAACACCTGGCAATACGGTGTACTTCAAGATCTTCATTCTTTTGGCTTGAGAGGTCATTTACCCCACTTTATACAAAACTTCCTATGCCACAGAACATTTCAGGTTAGATACATGAACAATTTATCTAAATCATTTGTACAAGAGGAGGGTGTTCCTCAGGGATCCATTCTTAGTCCGACATTATTTTCAATAAGAATTACAAACATGACACAGGATGTACCTAATACAGTAGAATCGTATATGTTCGCTGATGACCTCGTTGTTTCTTGTCAATCCCAAACCATGAACACCATTGAAAGACAACTCCAAATTTCCATCGCTAAAATTGAATCATGGGCATTACGGAATGGCTATTCCCTATCAGAAAAGAAATCTAGTGCAATTCATTTTTGTAAAAAATGCAAACTTCATCCAGATCCAGAAATATTTTTAAAAAACAACCTGATTCCTGTCACTAACAGTTTCCGACTGTTGGGGTTATACTTAGATAACAAACTTAATTTTGCTTCCCATATTGCTTTCCTTCGAACTACATGTCTAAAAAAACTGAACATCCTGAGAGCAGTCTCTGCTAAGTCCTGGGGTGCTGACAGAAGCTCTCTCCTTCATCTGTATAGAGCTTTAATAAGATCACGATTAGATTATGGATCACCTGTCTATGACTCCGCTAGGAAAAGTTCACTATTACGTCTGAACACCATACAGCATAGTGCTCTTAGGATAGCTGTGGGAGCCTTCAGAACATCTCCGGTCCACAGCCTGTATATTGAGGCAAATGTGAACCCCCTTTGCATCTCAGGAGAAAATCCTTATTGTGTAAGTATGCAGCAAAAATTAAAAGCATGCCATTCCACCCTAGCTGGCAGTACCTGTTTGATCCTCAATATGCTGAATTATATCACAATAAGCCTAATGAAAACCGCCCTGCAGGGATTCGACTGCAAGAACTCACGATCAGTTGGGATCTTAAATTTCACAACATATTCCAAGACCTTGCTACTCCTGAAACTCCCTGGACTGAATTCTCACCTCTCTGCGACAATTTCTTTTCAAGATGGGGAAAATCCTCTCTGGCAAATATAAACTATCAACAGCTCCATAAAACTCATTTGTTGGAAAATTCAGATAAAGTACCTATCTATACTGATGGCTCCAAAACAGATGCAGCCGTTGGTGCTGCAGCAGTTTCTTCTACCTTTTCAGATGCTGTGTCTCTTCCTACGGAATGTACTATCTATACTGCAGAATTATTTGCTATTAAACTAGCTCTAGATAGAATACACAACAGCTGTATAAAGCAATCCCTGATATACACAGACTCCTTAAGCGCAATCACTGCCATTCAAACTACCATGTCGCCCTCACATCCGATTCTTAAAGAGATACGGTCCAAGTTATTTTACTGTCAAAAAGCCAACCAGAAGGTTACCTTCTGCTGGATACCTGGTCATGCAGGCATTCCAGGTAATGAACAAGCGGACGCCGCCGCTAAACACCCTGACTCAAGCACTTCCAGGCAACAAACAGTGCCCTACACCGACTACAAATCCATCATTGAAACATCATGTAGGAAGCAATGGTCTGACCTCTGGAAAGCTCAAATAAATAATAAACTGCTGCAGATAAAAAAAAGAGCCAAAATTGTGGACATCTAGTATTAGGAAAAGCAGGCGACAAGAAGTAATTCTAGCAAGGCTCCGCATTGGACATTCACATCCAACTCATCTGTATTTGCTTATGGGAGAGAACCCTCCTCAGTGTTTGTTGTGCCAGTCTCAGTTGACAATATATCATATTCTCATTGAATGTCCCCAACTTTCAACTACCAGAAAATCAACCTTTACATCCCTATCCCATTTGAAGGAACCGATTACCTTATTGCAGATTCTTGGCAATGATGCAAATTTGGAGGAACTGTTTTTACTTATTTGAAACAGATAAATCTTTATAATAGCCTATGATCACAATAACATGAGAAATTAGTGATAAGCAAATATCGAACAGGCACAATATGGCCCAAGAGGCCCTTGTGCCAGAAAACCCAAATACAACAACAACAACAAACATTTTAGGAAAGATGTTGCCAGTGAGATATAATGAATGTGGAATTTTTGGGTATAATGGATAGTAGATTAATGGTAGCCATAGGCAGAGGTGAAAGTGATTAATGCACTGCTTCTATTGGAATGAGCAGCAGCCTGGAAAGTGAGATACTGGGGATTTCAAGGAATGCTGGGAGTCATGGAACAAGTAAATACATGGCTTGTGTTAGGGTAACTAAGAGTAAGAATAGGTGTATGTATGCTTGCATGTACACCAATGCTAGGAGTATATAATAAATAAATTTGATGAATTTGAAGTGCTGGTGAAAACATTTAAAGTGGATATTATTGGGATATCAGATGTGCCACACGGAATTGGAATTTAGTGAGTACAATCTGTACAGAAAGATACACAGGACAGGAAAGGAGGAGGGGTTATGCTGTTAGTTAAGAAAGACATAAAATCTAAGGAAGTGCATCCAATTGACATTGGCAGACAGTGCAATATTGAGTCTGGTGTTGACATAAGCACTGGTAAAGGGAAAACGAGAGTAGGTGTGTGTTATAGGCCTAATGAATCTGATGAGTATAATGAGCCAGTAAATCAGTGTCTTATAATGGGGATTTTAACTTTTGAGATATTGACTGGAACTTGTGGTTTTTCACTCACACAATAGCAAAACTTTTGTGGATTTATTGGATGATTGTTTTCTACAGCAACATATTAGAGAGGCAATTAGAGGGAGTAATACCCTTGATCTGATTATCAGCAATGATTCTTCATGCGTTAAGAATCTGCAGATAAAGGCACCACAAGGCGGCAGTCATTGCAGTGTACTGATGTGGGATATACTTAAAGATGTAACTACCATCAAGTGGTAAGAGGAAGGGTTTTTGCTTTCATAAAGGTGACTACAGTGGTCTGAGAGTTTTTAAATTCTATACAGTGGGATCAGCTGATGGTGAATTCTATGGTGAATTCTAAATGGGAAAACTTCAGGAACTTAATCTTTGAGGTTACTTGGCTTTTCATACCAAGAAATACTGTTCAAGGTTTAGACCTAAATGGATGTTAGATGAATTAATGAGGCTCGTTGCAGAGAAGAAAACTGCATGAGATGTATATAAATTATCAAGTTGCACAGAAGCCTATGGCAGATATAAGTAAGTCAGTAATCAAGTAACAAAGGAGGTTAGGCAGGCAAAGGCAGATTACGAGAAATCTTTGGAAAAGGATGCAAAGAAAAATAGGAAAGAGTTCTTTACTTATGTAAACTCTAGAAGGAAAGGGTTGAATCAGATTGGTCCACTTAACATAGGTGACTTGACTGTTGATGATCATGCTCAGTTAGCTGATAAACTGAATGAGTATTTTGCATCTACATTCACACATGAGGATTTATTGAAGGAGGGTAATGCCAGAAGTTTATTAAACTAATAGGGAGCTAAGTGATTTTGTAATAACTTGAAGGAAAGTGGAGGAGAATTTCTTGAAGTTAAACGTAAGGAAGGCACCTAGGGTGGTCGAGATCTATCCCGTTATGTTAAAGGAGGTGCAAAGGAACTAAGCAAACCCTTAGTCATAATTATGCAAGCTTCCTTCGACTTGGGGGAGGTCCCCATGAACTGGAGGTTTGCAAATGTGTTCCCAATTCACAAAGGATGACAGGTAATTACAGGCATGTTAGTCTAACTTGTGTTCCAGGGAAAATAATGGACTCACTGGTTAAGGAAGTGATGCAGGATCATCTAGACAAGGTTGCAGTTATAGTTCAGACACAGCTTTGGTTTGTTAAGGGGAAGTCTTGTCTTGGCAAATTTGATTGGATACTATGATGTGGTCACATAGGAACTGGATGCAATGAATACTTTTGATATCATATACTTGGATTTTAGGAAAACGTTTGACACTGTGGCATATGGAATACTATAATATAAATTGGAGCAATATGGTATTAAGTGAAAGTTGTTGTTACAAAGGATAAAATTATGGTTGAGCAGGAGAAGACAGTGATTATCAATGGACACTGCTCTTCATGGACTAATATTATTAGTGGAGTCCCCAAGAGTTTGGTGTTGTTTTCGGTATTTATGAATGCTATTGATGAAGGTATATCAGGGTTAATGTCTAATTTTGCAAATGATATGAAGGTTGACAGGGTTGTTAATGACAGTAATGATAGCATGCTACTGCAACAGGATCTGGAAAAGTTGATCAAATGGGCTGAGATGTGATAACTGAAGTTTAACATTGACAAATGTAAAGTACTGCATATGGGTAGCAGTATCTCCAGAGTAACATATGAACTGGGTGGTACTACACTCAGGGTATTGGAGAATGAAAAGACCTGGGATTAATTGTGAAGTCAGATATGAAGTTTTCTGATCAGTGCAAACAGGCTGCAATAATAGCTCATGGTGTCTTGTCAATGATATACAGGAATTTTGCTAGCATGGATAAGGGGGTGATTGTCCCTTTGTATAAGGCAGTGGTCAGGCCACACCTTGAGTACTGTATACATGTCTGGAGGCCTCATTTTAGGTAAGATGTAGAGCTGCTGGAGCGAGTACAGAAAAGGGCAACGAGATTGGTGCCCTTCTCTGTCAAAGAGTTGGCGTTCCCAAGAAAGGCTTAAATTCTACAAATTGCATCTTCTGGAGCCTAGGCACCCGCGAGTTGATCTAATTTAGGTGTATTAAGTCCTCGAATGGCTTGATCAAGTTGAATGCTATAGGATTCTTCCTCTTGCTCAGATTACTCACCTGAGGAGGGCATAAATTCAAATTGAGGAAAGACAATTGTGCTATAGATGTGCAGAAATTTGCCTTTAGAGAGCAGGTCGTTGATAGTTGGAACAAACTTTCATCTGTTGTAGTGGAGGTTAGCAACTTAAATAAAAAAGCAGAACTAGACAAACATTTAGAGTGAATGGATGGATGGATGAAATGGGAAGGGCTTTTATTTTATTTATTATTTATTTTTGTTTCACTGATGCTATATGAGCTTGCTTTCTTGCATCATATGCCTAAACTAATGTTATTGCTAGTATAGCTCAGTCCTTGAATTATGAGCCTTGAATTCCCTGTGGTTAGGGTTAAGATGTATTAAGGTATATCCTGTTATATCTTAAACCTAACCACCAGAATAAGCTGTCTTTGTTGCTTGGACATTTCACCTTACTCTTGGTCTGAATGTAGTAGTAGTGGCATTGATGCAAGAAAGCAAGTGTATGAGCTTATGCAGCATCAGCCAAAAAAAAAAAAAAAAATGCCTATCCAGTTCCTCCTTAAATTTATATAACCTATCAACTTCCATAACGACAGATGGAAGTTTGTTCCAGCAATTAACCACCCACTGGCTAAAGGCAAATTTCCACACATCTATTCTACATCTGTCTTTTCTTAATTTGAATTTATGGCCCATTAGGTTCGTAATCTGAACGAGTGGAAGGATCCCATCAGAATTCAGCATGCTCAACCCATTCAAGGCCTTATACATCTCAATCAGATCACTGTGCAGGTGCCTAGTCTCCAGCCACTGCAATTTGCAGAACTTAAGCCTCTCTCTCTCTCTTGGTAAGAGGATCCCTTCATTCCCCTCACCAATCTTGTTGCCCTTCTCTGTACACGCTCAAGCAAATCTACATCCTTCATAAAATGAGGCCTCCAGACCTGTATGCAGTACTCAAGGCATGGACTGACCGTTGCCTTATACAAAGGGACAATCACCTCCTTTTCCCTGTTAGCAAAATTCCTGGCAGCCTGTCTGCATTGCTCAGAAAACTTCATATCTGACTGCACAACTATTCCCAGGTCTTTTTCATTTTCTACCACCTTAAGTGTAGTACCACACAGTTGGTACGTTTCTCTGGGGTTACTAATACCCATATGCAGTACTTTGCATTTGTCAAGGTTAAACTTCAGTTGCCACTTCTTAGCCCATCTGCCCAAATTTTCTAGATCCTGTTGCAGTAGCACACTGCCATTACTGTCATTAACAACCCTGCCAGCCTTTGTATCATCTGCAAACTTCGACACTAAGCCTGATATACCTTCATCAGTATCATTGATAAATATACAAAACAACAGTGGACCCAACACCAAACCCTGTGGGACTCCACTAATAATATTAGTCCACGAAGAGCAGCACCCATCAATTACCACCCTCTGTCTTCTCCCACTCAACCATACTTTTATCCATTGTAGCAACTTACCCTTAATACCATTCTGCTCAAATTTGTACAATAGTCTTCCATGCACAACAGTGTCAAAAGCTTTCCTGAAATCCAAATATATGATATCAAAATTATTTTTTGTATCCTGTTCCTTTGTAACCACATCATAATATCCTATCAAATTTGTCAGACAAGGCTTTCCCTTATCAAACCCATGCATGCTGTGTCTGAATTATTGCTGCAGTCTTGTCTAGATGATCCTGAAATGCATCTTTAACCAATGACTGCATTATTTTACCCGGAACAGAAGTTAAACTAACTGATCTGTAATTACTCGTGTCACCTTTTGAACCCACTTTGTGAATTGGGGATACATTTGCACATCTCCAGTCCATGGGGACCTCCCCCAAGTCCAAGGATGCTCTCATAATTATGGCTAAGGGTTTGCTTAGTTGCTTTGCCGCCTCCTTTAATATAACTGAATAGATCCCATCCATCCCAGGTGCCTTTCTTATGTTTAACCTCAACAATTTCTCCTACACTTTGCTCTCAGTTATTACAAAATCATTAAGCACCCTGCTACAATTTGATAACTTTCTGCCATTTTCAAACCTTAATAACTCCTCATGTGTGAATGTGGATGCAAAATACTTATTCAATTTGTTTGCTATCTATGCATGATCATCAATAGTCAACCCATCTATGTTAAGTGGTCCAATCTGATTCATCCTTTCCTTTTAGAGTTTATATAAGCAAAGAAATCCTTGCTGTTTTTTTAACATCCTTTGCCAAAGATTTCTCATAATCTGCCTTTGCCTGCCTAACCTTCTTTGTGACCTGATTACAGACTAGCTTATATCTGCGCTAGGCTTCTGAGTTTCTTGATAATTTATATGCCTCCCACGCATTTTTCTTCTCTGTCACAAGTGTTATTAGTTCATTTGATAACCATTTAGGCCTAAACCTTGAACAATATTTCTTGATAGGTATGAAGGTGCCTCCGTATCCAGGTGGGCAGGAGCAGCAGTGCGTAGCACACGCTTCTTGATTAAACCAGAGTTCGAGCCTGTGACCACCAAATATGGATGATGTGGAAAGGTCAGGGAATGACCACCACATATCCCTGGAGCAATATGGCCTTAATTGCTAATGCTCCTAAAAACCAAATAACAACAACAGGTATGAAACTTTTAGTAGCTTTCACGATTAATTCCTTGAATGCTTCCCACTTAGAATTTACTGTTGGTAAAATCGTGAGTTGATCCCACTGTACAGAATTTAAAAACTGTCTGAGATCACTGTACTCATCTTTACGGAAGCAAAAACCCTTTCCTTTACCCCTGATGGTAATTATATCTTTAAGTAAATCCCACATCAGTACACTGTGATCACTGCCACCTAGTGGTTCCTTTATCTGCAAATTCTTAATACACGAATGATCACTGCTGATAACCAGATCAAGAGTATTACCCTCTCTGATTGCCTCTCGAACATGCTGCTGCAGAAAACAATCATCCAATAAATCCACAAAAGTCTTACTAGTGTGTGAGTGACCAACCCACAAGTTCCAGTCAATATCTGGGAAGTTAAAATCCCCATTATAAGAAATTCTGACTTACTAGCCCATTCTATTTCGCTGTACAATTGTTCATTGTACTCATTCGAGTCGTTAGGCCTATAACACACTCCTATTCTTATTTTTGCTTTCGCTTATGTCACACCAAACTGACTCAACAGTGCACTGTTCATCTATATCAACTTGGATGCACTTCTTTTGATTTTATGTTTTTCTTAATTAACAGCATGAGATCTCCTCCCTTCCTATCCTGTCTATCCTTTCTGTACACATTGTATTCCCCAAATTCGAATTCTGCATTCCTAATATCAGTATGACACCACGTCTCTGATATCCCAACAATATCCGCCTTTGATGTGTTGACCAACACTTCAAATTCATCAAATTTATTTACTATACTTCTAGCATTGGTATACATGCACCTATTCCTAGTTACCCTGACACATCCCATATATCAACCTATTTCACGATGACTGCCATCAGTCCCTGAAACTCCCAGCACCCCTCTCTCCAGGTCGCTACTTATTCTAATTGAAGTTGTGCAAGAATCACCTTCACCTCTGCCTGCAGCTACTTTTAACCTTTTAGTCTGTGAATCCCCCCCCAAGCTAGCAGTTTTCCGACCCACCTAACACTGCCTCGATAGCATCAGCAAATATTCTTGCACCCTTTCTATTTAAGTGTATCTCCTCCCTATAGAAGCAGTCTCTCCTGTTAACAAGCACAGACCTCGCTGAAAAAATTCTACCCGTTGAGCCTTGCACATTCCCTCCAGAGCCGAATTGATTGACAAGGCTCTCATCACGTACTCCCTTCTATCGTGCCTGGGCAGAATTCCAGACACTTTCAAATTTAACCCTAACTGGGCACTGGGCATAAATCTGCCCAAGTGTGTTTAAATGTGTGAAGATCTGCAAGTCAGATACCTCTATTAACCTGCAAAGTATTTCTTCTGCATTCAGTTGTTTTTTCATGAAGCTTCTAACATGATTTTCATATTCTGTGTCTTTGACAATGGCAACTCTTGATTGTGTGAACAGTCCAAATATATTTTGCTACTTTTGTGTTAATTATGTCACACTGAAGAAAAAAAAGCCAGGATATATCATTTGTGAAAAATGTATATGCTGCATATTTTGGAATATAATTAGGTGATCAAGATAAAAGTTGAGCCCAACTTAAAGTGTGCTGTGCATGTGTGAAGGACTTATGATTGCGTAAATGTATAAGAAAGCCAGGACATTTGCCATTCCTATGGTGTGGAGGGAACTATGGATCATATTAATGATTGCTACTTTTGTTTCTGTAAATGTAGCAAGTTACAATGCGAAGAACAAGCAGAGCGTTGTGTCCCAACAACCTTATTTCAGCTCTAAAGCCAGTACCTTATTGACCTGAGCTACTGATACCACCTCCACTGATTGTTCTTGAACATATGCTATAAGATCATGATTCTGGCATTTCTAATTTGGACAATGATGTAAAAATATTGTGACAAAGAAATTCATAAATCTGGACCATGGCTGTTTATAAAAAGCAAACTTTATGATCTTGTATTAGGTTTAAATCTACCCAAAGTGGTCTGCAGAGTTTTTAGGATCAAGACTGAAATTTACAATTTGCTGTCTACAGTCTTTTCGTGGTATAGATATTGTGAATTTTTCCAAAGAAGATTCAATGATATACTGCAAAAACGTTCCTGAAGTTACAAACTTTTTTTTCTAATTTTCTACCAACCAACAGAGTTGAAGGCTGTTTGGGAAAATCATTGAAGCAAAGGCTCGAAAGAGTTCTTTATAATTATATTGAAGTTCTTCATAACAAGTATGCATCCACTCATAGCCCATCGAGTACACGTAAAAGAAAATGTTAAGCTTCTTTTGGGAGGGGGGGGAATTAATACAAGGGTAATAATTGGCTAGTGTGTATGTGGAAATTTTATATTATTGGGTTTCTTGGCCAACAACTTTGTTACATAAAATTGCTTTTCTTTCTGTGGAATACTCAAGCAAGAAGTGAACATTGGGAAAGGAAAGTGTGGCCACCAAACAGTCTCTGACACTAAATACATCAAAGAGAAGCCACTACCAGAACAAAATACTGTTACCTCCAGTTTCATAAAATATATACATTTCATAAAATATATATACTGTTACCCGTGTATATATTTTATGAAACGGTTTTTTCCAATAAGTAAAGCTCATGCTATACTCTGATTTTTAAGAATCCCTAACTATACTGAAAGAAATACTTGGACTGGCTTTAAAAACTTAGTATGCAAATTTCTTGGTAACAGTAAACATCCAGATTTTGAGAAGATAGTGAGTATCATGTTGGATGAAGTTCAGAAAACTAGTCTGCAATATGAGTGCTAAGGTATACTTCTTCCACTTTTATCTCAGCTATTTCCCAGAATGTTGTAGTAGTTTAAGTGAAGAGCAGGGGGAGGGAAAAGATGAAATATGGGGGCAGTATGTCAATATAATGGCTGACTACTGCTGAATACTGAAAAGAGGAACAGCCACTGAAACTAGCTGCCTGAGAAAGCAAAAAATAGGCACAAGTTTAACACAGTCTAGATTGTTTTCAGCCACCTGTGCTTGACAGGATTGCATCCTTTGATATTTCTGTTTTATGTATTTTTATATAAAAATATCCTGTATATTTTAATGTAATTTTTGTAATTGATTTAATTTAATATTAAATATGGAACATTTATTTGTATAATTATATAATCACATAATCCTTCCAATGTTGAGTGTCAAGAGAATTCTGTTCCTTCATAAAGTTATGAGGTTTCCTTTTATAGCTTATAATGAAAAACTGAATAAACATTTCACATCAACATTATTCATGTATGAAGTATTTGGAGATAGGAATACTCAATCTGAGTATATTATTTCAATTTTTTTTTTTTTTTTTTTTTTGCATCCAGTTACTTTATTGCTCTGTCATAGGTTAATCAGATTTGTTAGACAAGTGCTCCTCTTAAGAAATTCATATAACTGTACTCCTGCCAAGATGATCCTTAATTACTTTTTAACCACTGAACAGAATCAAGCTTAAAAAGGTCTATAGTTTGACCCTTGAGCCCCTTTTGTTAAATCAAAAGAAATTTGAATATCTCCAATCCATGGAGTCCTCCCCATAGATTGGAGATATGCAAATGTCCTAACTAAGGATGCTCTCATAATTATAAAATTAGGCCAAAGACCAGCTTACTTCTCTTGCTGTTTCTTTTAATATAATTGGATAGATTCAATCAGGTAACTTATTTACTTTTAACTTCAAGAACTTCTCTTCTACCTTTTTCTCAGGTATTGAAAAATCATTTAGCTTTCTGTTATAACTTGGCATACTTAAAAAGTATTTCTATCCCTAAATACTTCACGCATGAATGATGATGGTAGCACTTAAGAATAATTAGCATTAGTTGAGCCATATGATGCAAGAAAGCAAGCTTATACAGCATCAGCCAAAAAAAAAAAAAAAACCTTCCCATTTCACCCATCTGGTCACTCCAAATGTTTGTTTAGTTCAGCCTTAGTTCAGCCTTAAATTTATTTAAGTTATCAACTTCCACAACAACAGGCCGCTGTAGCCTAGTGGTCAGGCGCGTGGGTGCATAAGTACACGTGCCTTGAGTGACCGGGGTTCAAGCCCGTGACTACTGAATATGGTGCTGTTTCTTGTATTCTATCTATTCTTGTGAACTCCTCTGACCGTTTGGTCGTCCCAGCGTATAAACAGAAAATTTATTTTTAGATGGAAGTCTGTTCCATCAATCCATTGGCTAAAGGCAAACTTCTGCACATCTATTCTACAACTGTCTTTCCTCAATTTGAATCTATGCCCCCTCAGGTTCTTAGTCTGAGCAAGCAGAAGTATCTCCTCAGCATTGAGCCTGCTCAAACCATTCAAGGCCTTATACACCTCAATCAGATCACCTTGCAGGTGCCTAGTCTTCAGATGCTGCAACTTGTTCCTCTATAATCTACTAGATATGCTTAAATCTGGTTCTAAGATTACTCCAACAATGGTAATAGAAGTGACTAAAACATGGAATGCCACGGAGAGAATATTACTTGATCTCAAAATGGAAAATTTAAAGTATAATTAGAAGCTCCTGCTGTGCCTACGTCTTCAAATGCAGCTAGCTATGCTAGCGTGGCTGCTTCAAACATGGGCAGAAAGTTAGATCAGGGTGACTTTCCTTCAGGAACTCAAACAAAACACATAATTATACTTGCTAATGATGAGTGTGATCTTAAAACGAGTGAGGAGATCAAACAGGCATTATATAAAAACTTTAGAACAGAATTGAGGCAGGTAAAATTAAATCCGTACAGAAAGTACATGGAAAAGTCATAGTTACAGAAGCAGCATCCAGTAATGATTTAGAAAAGCTTAAAGCTTGTGCTAAATTTAAAGAACACAATGTTGAATCACCAAGAAAATTAAACCCAACCCTTATAGCTTACAACGTAAATAAAGAAGTTTCAGATCAAGAATTTTTAGAAGACATATATGAGAAAAATCTTAGAGTCTGATGTAAATGAGAATGATTTTAAAAAACTAGTTAAGATAAGATTTAAGATTAAATCGAAAATAAGAATAATTTACAATGAGTTTTCTAGGTTCCTGCCAATATTAAATAAATTTTATTAAGCTCTGATAGTTGCCTGTACTTGGGTTTTTCAGTGCTAAGGATTTTAAGTCTTAAGGATTTTATTATAGCCTCCAGCTGTTTCAAATGCTTAGGTTATGGGCACTCTGCCCGGAACTGCCATCAAACTGACAGTACAGTGGGCATTGTGGACAGCAAGGGCATCAAATTGAAGAATGTCAAAATAAATAGTCGCCAAATTGTAAGATTAGGAAGAAAAAGTCAGACCATTCATACCATGACTTAAAATGTCTGGAGTATTTACGTGCCCAGGATCAAACAAAAGCTCAAACCAATTATGCATAGAACAAACAAAATAATAATATTAGAGGAACGGTTAAAATAATTCAACTAAATTGTCAACGATTGGGTTTGGTCTTACACAATCTTTCTAAAATTATAGTACAGCAAAATATTGGTATTCTTGGTCTGTAAGAATTGTATGCTTACAAATGTGTAGTCAAAAGTTTACCTAATGATTTCAAAATCTTACAGTCTGTCACTCAAACCATGGGTATTCGAGGTAATGCTGTGGCTAGGGTTTGGGTGGCCCTGGTTATATAGCAGATACAAACATCACCATTACCAGGATTAATGGCTTGTGCATGGAGCACTCCACGTGTGCATGTTTGGAGGATATCTTTGGAGAAATTTACTGCATATCACTTTATATGCAGTGTAGCCAACCAGGTCAATCCATAGAACCATTCTTGAACTATTTAGAAATGGCCTTAAACAAACTAACTGGGAAGAAAGTGTTGATACTCACAGATGCAAATGCATCATCAACACTATGGAACAATCCCATTTTGGACTTTAAAGGTGAGCAATTAGAGGAAATTATTCAATCAAAGAACTTAACTATTTGGAATTCCTCAGAACACTCACTAACATTTGTGTTTGCCTCCAGACAATCCTTTATTGATGTCACATTGACTAACAAAACATTTGGTCACTGTGTCAGGGACTGGAAGGCTCATACCTCCTGGACTGGCATTGACCACAGTGTTATTGCATTCAACATTGTATGATCTTCAGACCCCAGAAGTCTTAATTTTAATTATGATTTTCCACATTACAAAGCACAGTGCAGATTGGGAACTCTGATTCTAAATTTAGGAAAACTTTAAGAGAAATGACAACATTGAACGTTTTGGAGAACTGGATTTGCAGTTGTGGAAGGTAATGAAATTCATTACTGAGGTTTGTGATGGAACTCTTCAAAAGAAAAAGCAACAAAGGAATTCAGTCCCGTGGTGGACTCAGGATCTTTCTGCTTTGCAAAGCAACCCAATGAAGGCCAGGTGAGATTGCCGACACAAAATGTAATAACAGACCAAATGAGGAGATTGAGCGCTGGCAGGAAATTTATAAGGAGACCAGAAGAACATATTTTAATCTTATTTATAAAGAAAAGCTTTTAGCATGGGAACAATTGGTTAAAACAACTCTTGATGAAGACCCATGGGGTCTCCCTTACAAACTGGTTGTTGAAAAGATACATCTGGCAGAGATCTTCTCATCCATATTAAATTAGAATAATACTGAAATGCTTACATGGTCAGACCATGAATACTACTCTGGATGAAATAATACATCAGGATGTTCAATCTCCAGAAAATACTGAACAGGCTAGAATAAGAATAAATCATTTAACCTACGAGGAACCTTCATTTGAAGAAAATATCAAGCGTGAGGAGATTGATGAGGCAGTTTGCTCCATGACGGAGGGAAAATGCCCCGGTTTAAATTTGATGGAAGTTTCTGTTTTTTTTTCTGTCTTGAAAAGAATTTGGAAAGTTTTTGTTCAAAACTGATTGAAAACACCTGTCTCAAAGAAGGTTCTTTCTCAAATCGTGGAAGCAAGCAAATTTGAAAATATTATTAAAAAATCCTAACAAATCTGTAAACCGGGCATCGTCATACTGTCCTATCGTGCTCTTTCCCATTTTTGGGAAGGTATTGGAAAAACTTGTTGTAAGATTTCTAAAATTATTACAATATAAAAAAATTTATGCATACCTAATCAATTCGGTTTCACTAAAGGAAAATCTACAGTAGATGCAATTAAACTATGGATTTGGTCTCTACTTCAAGTACTAAATACGTCCTCGGCTTTGTGCTTCGTGGACTTCAAAAGGGCCTTTGGCATCTTATGGTGGTAGAGTGTCCTAGCGAGGTTCCAGGAAGCTGCAGTCTCTGTCCCCATTTACAAAATTATCACTGATTACTTTCAGAACAGATGCCTTGTAGTCTCTTCTGGGTATTGAGACTACAATTAAGTATTGAGGCCAGTTACTTGCTGCTGCCCTCAGGGATCTGTTCTTGGCTCTGTTTGCTGGAACGTGGGCCTCGATGGGCGGCTGGTTAAAGAACATGAGCGTATTTCTAAAGTAAGTTGCATATGCAGATTATCTTGTTCTCATATATGGTAATTCCAGACTTGAATTGCAAGAGTGTGGAAATGTGTTGCTTGACTTAAATACTTGGTGTGTAACCCACAAATTGGAGATTTCTGTAATAAAAACCAAACAAATGCTCTTTAAAGGTAACCTTAATTTACAGAAACCACCAAACATAAGATTAAATGACCAACCTATTTATATGTCTGTACATATAAATACCAAGGTATTTATATGTACAGACAATTTTTAAATACTTGGTATTTATTAATGGTCGATAATCGGTTTCAGTTTGTAGCCCATGCAAATATATAAGTTACACAGACTCCAGAAAATAAAAACACTGGGTGGAAAATTAGAATTACAAGATATGCCTGGGGCATTAAGCCTTCTACATTAAAAATGTATTATGGAAGCATATTTTTACCTGTAGTTTGCTGTGCAGCAGGTGCATGGGGCACTAGTATTTGTAAATGCCTTGTAAAAAAAGTATTTTGTGCAAGCTCAAAGATTCTTTTTATTAGCGACATCAAGGGTGTGTCATACAACTTCGACATCAGCTTTCCAGGTACTAACAGATAAACTACCCATTCAGTTTGAAATAATATTTAACTACTTACAATACTATAGGTGGAAGGGTTTACCTGCTGTTATTGACCACTATACACTTAATCTAGAGTTACCAGTTAAGGAAGATGTGCAGAGAATTTGGAATAAATTCCTTTTAGATTGGCAGGAGGAATGGTCTAATGATACTAAGGGTAGAATAAATAACAAATTCATGCCTAGGGTGATAGAATTAAGTAAATCAAATCTGCCCTGGTTTAATCCAGGCTTAAATTGAACTTTCTTGATTTCGGGCCATTGAAGTTTGAATTTTAAATTACATGCTTTTGGCCTTGCTGCTTCTGCACTGTGTAACTGCAGAGAGCCTGAAACAGTACAGCATTTAATTTTTGAATGTAACTGTTACTTGATTATAGAACTGACTTACAAATATTGACTAATATATATGAGGAGAATGACTTAACCTAGATTTCTTGAAAGTAAAGAAAATTACCTTGCTTTGGCAGAATTCACAGATAAGATCTTTAGGTGAAGGAAAAGACTGATTTGGAACTGAACTGATCCCTAGCAAAAACACTTTGTCCCTTGAGAACAATATAATGTTCTCTCTTATGTTGTACTGAGCACATAACTTGTGCTTGGTATTTTGATTCCTTGAAAGACTTGGGAAAAATCGTGTATAATGAAAAAATTTTGATTTGTCATAATTAGAAATTAATGACAATTTTCATTGCTGAGGTTTGTAGCAAATTTGATTTTGGCTTAATCAGTCAAAATTGGATCGAGTCAAAGATTGGTGATAAGTACCTTATGTGCTCAGGCAGGTGGCCTTTTGTAAACGGTTGTTCTGGGTGGCTCTGGACATAATTTCCGAACTGACTTCCCACACAGGATGATAGACCTTGGAAGGTAAATTTTACCTTGCAGCTTCATAATGCTGAAATCTCAGATTGGTTATAATATTTTGGGTATAGGTTATTATCTGTTATCTGACTTACTGTTTTCTTCTTGTGAGATCAGGGTTTCTGACTTGCTAAATTGAAATTTAAATCACTGTGAAATTTTGTTAGATAGATATTGAGCTGTTTGTTGACGAATTTATATCTTAGGTCGAGATCAAATTTCAATAGAGTTGACCTTTAGTGATGAGGATAAAGAGGTTATTCAATTATCACAAGACAGTGATGTTTGGTTAATGTAGTTGTTGCTGGGTGTTCAGTATAATAATTGGATGTTTTGAATTGTGCAAATTGCTTTTTTACTGGCTGTGGAAATCCCCGTTAGCTAGTATTTTAACCTTGTCTCTTCTTCACTGCATGGTCTTGTGTTAATAGTAAGAGTTTTAATGTTAATAGTTTTAATCAAGTCAATTGAAAATTATGTCTTGGTATCTGATTGTTGCAGTTGTGACATTTGCTTGGTACTGCAAATAGACAGTTATTGTTTTAAAATTAAAATTAATTTTCTTAGTTTAATAATTGATTGTCTTTTCCGGGGATGTTTTTTTCTCTCATCCCCTTGCCTTCTATCCACTTTCCTTCCCCTCCATTTCCCATACTACTCCTTCTATATCCCATTTCCTTTCTTTGAACACCTTGGGGCTACCTGGCATGCCTCCACATGGCCAAGATTGGGAGTCAAGGGGCAGGAGACCAGGTGTCCCCTGCCCCTTGAATCCCCCTGCTGCAAAGTCTCCAGGTGCTGGCACCCAACATAAATACACTTGCCGGCCTTGGCCTTTGACTCTTCAGATGCTACAGTGGCATATAGGAGAAACTCTGTAGACAGCAATTAAAATAAACACACCTTGATGAATGCAAAGTATTTTATATAGGCAGCAGTAATCTCAGAATAACATCATTAAGAGGTATCACACTGAGGGTGGTGGAGAACAGAAGACACCTAGGGGTAATTGTAGTTTGAGATAAAGTTCTCTTAGTGGTACAGACATGCTGCTAGAAAAGCTTGTGTTCTTAACACAAGCTTTTCTAGCAGCATGCATACAGGGACAAGGTGATTGGTTCATTGTATAAAACAGCCAACAATTAGGCTGCATCTTGAGTATTATATATGAGTCTGGAACCCTCATTTTATGAAGGATGAGAATCTGTTGGAATGGGTGCAGAGAAGAAAAACAAGATTAGTCAAAGATGTGGAAGGAATTTCATTCCACAAGTGCCATCTTTTTCCCATATGTACAAAAGTTTGCTTTTAGCTAGAGAGTAGTTGATCATTGAAACAAAACTTTCATCTGGTACTGTAGAAGTTAGTAGTTTAAACAAATTTAAGAAAGAATTTGACAAATTCTTATAGAGGATGGATGGACATTACTGTGGGTAGTTTTTTGCCTGATGCTGCATTACTTTGCTGTGGTCACTGTATGGTTGCTTAGTAAGGTCTTTCAGACATTGTCTAAAAATCATCTGCATTCATTGTGTAATAAATAATGGAATCATTTCTTTAGATGCAGATAAATAACCCTTACTGTTGCACATCAGTCTGGTGGGAAGTGATCTAGAAAATAGGTGTCCATGTCTAATCATTGAAGACCAATGATATTGTTCCTTTTGTAACCTTCTGTTGATTAACATAATTTTCAGGTGAACTTTTTCTCAAGTATAGTTCATTTATATGCTTAAAAATGACTAATTCAATACAATTAATGGAGTACTTTTGGGTTTATGGCTTTTTTTTTGTGGGGGAGTTGGTTTTTTCTGTTCGAAAATATTTGAGTAATGCAGAGTGTGCTCTTAGAGATGTTTGGTTACTATTGCATTTCAGGCTGGATGAAATTATTTTTACAGTTATTAGGGTCACTCCCTAGTTATGTCTTCTATGCAGTATTTAAAAAAACAGTCTAGTTATGTCTTCTATGCAGTATTTAAAAAAACAGTGAATCCAGAGAATTTTTTTTATTCATTTTTGTTATAAAATTAATTTCTCACTTTAACTCTTTAAAGGTCGCTGCAAATATTTATTACAAATGATAAATAATTTTAACTCTGATTGAAAATATTCATTCTGTTTTAATTTCATTTTAGGTGAAGGAATTCCAACAGTATTTATTGCTGTAGCAGGCCGTAGCAATGGATTAGGTCCAGTAACATCTGGTAATTCGGCCTTTCCAGTGATTAATTGCCCTCCTCTCACTGCTGATTGGGGCAGAGAAGATATTTGGTCTTCCCTTCGATTGCCGTCTGGTAATTAATCATTTATTAAAAATGAAAGTTCATTTCCCTTGTACATTCTTACACATGGAAGCTGTTAAGAATTTTGCTGTTTTGTAATCTTTTAAAATAGAATAATTTCTGTGGTGGTTTTCCGGTCTGGCTATTTAATGTTTGTTCTAATTTTAGTTTGCACTGTTCAAAAATTATATTGTTTCCTCCATTGCACGTAAATTTTAAACAAAACTTTTTTTTTTATTTATTTCAAATAAAATACACAAATGATATTGCATTTTTTATTATTTAAAGCTGGTGAATCGAGAAGCTACATGGGGAGATTGCTATTTTTGACTTATAAAATAGCTTTTCCTTCTGAACTGCCATTTAGTCCTTAGTTTTTTGATATGCAAAAAACTAGGTTTTTTGCTTATCAAAGAATAGTACTAAAGAGAAGTTCATATTTGAAATTGCCATTTGCCAAAACTTATCACACATGAAACTAATCTGCCTGTATCTGCAGATGAAACAATGACACAAGGTGATTTGCAAAGATATGGCATAACTTCAGGAGCTGATTTCTGAGCCAGTTTCGAGTTAAAAAGTGCATATATGCATTGGGCCAATTCCCAACAACTACAGGGCAGTGGCTCTTTAAATTTTAGTAAAAAACAAAGCAATTATGAGTGATATAAAACAAAAATAAGAACAATATCCACATAAACATAACTGAAAGTCGATTTATTTTTATTTAGGAAAGTACTGTCAGTTTTACCTATACATATGTACATATGGTTAGAGTAGAAAAAGATCAACTTCCAGGAATTTAAGTGCTTGTGTGTAAATTGCACACCCATTTGCGTAAGCTTATCATGGCTGTCTTTTGCATAGATATCAGTAATGCATCTTGTATTTGCACTTTTGTGTGGTATACGTGATATTTCATCCCACAAGGAGGAAACTTAAGGGGTTTAGGTAGTAATAGTAATACAGGCATGTGATGCAAGAAGGCAAGCATATGAGCTTATGCAACATCAGCGAAAAAAAAAAAAAAAAAAAACAATTTCACAACCATTAACGACATGGAAGTTTGTTCCAGCAATTAACCACCCACTAGCTAAGGTCAAATTTCTGCACATCTATTCTGCAACCATCTTTCCTCAATTTGAATTTATGATCCCTCAGGTTCGTAATCTGAGCAAGTGGAAGAATCCCATCAGAATTCAGCATGCTCAACATATTCAAGACCTTGTACGCCTCTTTCAGATCACCTCGCAGGTGCCTAGTCTCCAGCCACTCCAGTTTGCAGAACTTAAGCCTTTCTTGGTTAAACCATCCCTTCGTCCCCCCACCAATCTTGTTGCCCTTCTCAGTACACGCTCGAGGAACTCTACATTTTTCCTGAAATGAGGCCTCCAGACCTGTACACAGTACTCAAGGCATGGCCTGACCATTGCCTTATACAAAAGGACAATCACCTCCTTTTCCCTACTAGCAAAATTCCAGTATATCATTGACAATAACCCATGACCTGCTCTGGCAGCCTGTCTGCATTGCTCAGAAAACCTCATATCTGACTGCACAATCACTCCCAGATTTTTTCATTTTCTACCATCCTAAGTGTAGTACTACACAGTTGGTACTTTCCTCTGGGGTTACTTCCATGGTTACTTCCATGTGCAGTACTTTACAATTCTCAATGTTAAACTTCAGTTGCCACTTCTTGGCCCATCTACCCAAATTTTCTAGATCCTGTTGCAGTAGCACACTGCCATTACTATCATTAACAATCCTGCCAACCTTTGTATCATCTGCAAACTTCAAAACTAAGCCTGATATATACCCTCATCAATATAATTGATGAATAAACAAAACAACAATGGGCCCAACACCTAACCCTGGGTGGACTCCAATAATAACATTAGTCCACGAAGAGCAGCATCCATTGATTACCACTGTCTTCTTCCACTCAGCCACCCTTTTATCCAATATAGCAACTTACCTGTAATACCATAGTGCTCTAATTTGTACAGTAATCTTCCATGTGCAACAGTGCCAAAAGCTTTCCTGAAATCCAAGTATATCATATCAAATTATTTTTTGCACCTAGTTCCTTTCTAACCACATCTTAGTATCCAATCAGATTTGTCAAGACTTTCCCTTAAAAAACCCATGCTGTGTCTGAATTATTGCTGCAGTCTTGTCTAGATGATCCTGCAATGCATCTTTAACCAGTGACTCCAGTAGTTTACCCGTAACAGAAGTTAAACTAACTGGTCTGTAATTATGTGTGTCACCCTTTGTGAATTGGGGATATATTTGCACATCTCCAGTCCGTGGGGACTTCTTCCCCTGAGTCCAAGGAAGCTTTCATAATTATGGCTAAGGGTTTGCTTAGTTCCTTTTTTGTCTCCTTTAATATAACTGGATAGATCCCATCCACCCCGGGTGCCTTTCTTATGTTGAACTTCAACAATTTCTCCTCCACTTTGCTCTCAGTTATTACAAAATCATTAAGCACCCTGTTAAAGTTTGATAAACTTCTGCCATTTTTCTCCCTTAATAACTCATGTGTGAATGTAGATGCAAAATACTCATTCAGATTATTAGCTATCTGAGCAGGATCATCAACAGTCGAACCATCAATATCAAGTTGACCAATCTGATTCATCCCCTTCCTTTTAGAGTTTATATAAGTAATAAAGTCCTTGTCATTCTTCTTAGCATCCTTTGCCAAAGATGTCTCATAATCTGCCTTCACTTGCCTAATCTCCTTTGTGACTTGATTACAGACCAGCTTATATCTGCAATAGGCTTCTATGTTGCCTAATAATTTATATGCATCCCATGCATTTTTCTTCTCTGCCACAAGTCTCATTAGTTCATCTGACATACATTTAGGCCTAAACCTTGAACAATATTTCTTAATCGGTGTGAAAAGCCTAGTAGCTTCCACGATTAATTCCTTGAATGCTTCCTAGGTCACCACTAGGTCTGGTGACCTATGTAGCCAATTTTGTGAGCCAGTGAACAACCCTTTCCCAGGAACTGGTCATTTTACTGAGTATCCACTGCATAGGAACAGTAAGGAGGAGCTCAGTTGGGTTGGAGGTACATTCAGTGTTGTGCTGCCAAAAGTTGCAGCAGTTCAAAGTCTGGTAGGAAAAAGTTGAGTCTTCCCTCCTCATACACCACTTACCTATATGAGGAGGGAAGCATGTGATTTGTATTTTCTTATCTAGTTGTTTTTTTTTTTTTTTTTTTTGGCAGTGTAGCAAAAGCTTTTAGCTTCCTTGCATTATATGGCAATTACTATAACCCAATTATTCTCAGAAGGTTGCAGTTCAGGGAAATTATCTTTTGGAGTACAACCTGAAATTACCACTGATTGCTGTTTCATGAAGCCCTCAAAAACTTGTTTCAAAGTGTGTATACAATGGGAACCTTCTTCGGCATCACTTTACTGCAGAAAGAGTCATTAGTTATTTGTTTCCGATTGCATGGCCACTACAATCGCCTGACCTTACACTATGTGATTTTTTGGCTGTGGGGTCACCTCAAGGCCAGTGTCTATTGAGGAAGTGTCCCTAACCTGATTGTATTAAAGGACAATGTATCGCAGCATGTGTGATTACCATTGTTCTGGACCAGATGTATTCTGCAGTTGAGCAAACTGTGAATCGAATGCAATTTCTGGTCCAGAACAATGGTAATTATATCAAAAACCAACTCCACCATCAGCGACATCGTTGATCATTGGAAGTAAACAGAGTGAGTTTGAAGCCGTGAAATCATTTCCTCTGGCAATTTTCAGTTTATTCCTTATCGGCAGATTTTGGATTTTTTTTTTTTTTTTTTTTTCACAGGATCCTTCTCCCCATGCCTCGAATAGTTTACTTATTAATTTTGGTGGCACTCTGCTTATAACTTAGAGCTACAGAAAGCTCTGAATAGGGATACTTTAATTACACTAGTTTACAAATTTAAGTTTGTTCACTGGGGTTTGAATTTCAATAGAGCCTACTACCGAAATATGTAGCTGTGATTTCAAATATGACTTAGATTTTGATTTAAGAAATAAAAAAGTATTGTTTTTTATGAAAGTATATAACTTTATTGTATTTAGTAATGACAAATTGATAAGATTACATTTTCATATATCAAAAAATACATAAACACTAACAAGTATTAATCAAAATTCTGAAACTTTCATTAATCAGACCTTCATCTCTTTGTTTGAAAAGAACGTTTAATCGTTTTTCTTTTATGTACAGTGCCAGGTTTCCCTCTTTTTAAACACCAGCAGTAGTCGACCATCATGCTTGTATTCCATCTTTCCTGGTACCTCTGCTCCATTTCCTCTATGTCCTGATGGAATCTCTCCTCTTGTGCAAGATTTTCGGGGGGAAAAAAATCAAGTTGGGCATGCAAAAAGTGAATTTTTGATGCTCATATTGCAACCTAAATTGCGAAGCTTTTTGAGCATATTTTGAACAATTTTCTCATAATACTGTGATTTATGATTTCCTAGAAAGTTTTCCGTTACACTTTTAAAAGCAATCCAGGCTTCCCTTTCAACGTCAGTCATAGTAGTTTCAAACTGACCATCTAAAACCAATTTTCTAATTTGGGGACCAATTGCTTCTTTGTCCAATGCAGTGCTTTAGCTCTATTATCCCATTCATAAATAAAGCATGGCATTTTAGTGTACCCACCCTGTTGCCCCAACAACATACATAACACTTTTAAGTCTCCACATAGTTTCCATTTGTGATCTTGATATTTAATTTTCTCCAGAAGCAACTTTAGATTGTACATAAATTTCTTTTAAATAGACTCAATGAGCAACTGTCACAAATGTGTACTTATCTCCATTATACAAGAGAACACCTTTTAAACTAGTCTTTGAAGAGTCTATAAATAGTATCCATTCACTAGGAATATATGATGGAACTCCTAAGGCACTTATTAAACCAGCAATATCGCTGCAATATACAGTCAGTCCTCGTATAGCACGATAGTTGTGCTCCTAGAAACCCTCGTGCAATATAAACAACAGGCCCTATGGGAAAAATAGGGTTAGGTGCCGACCACCCAAGATTGAACACACATTTGTAACCAAAACATTACCAAACACAATAAATAATCGTAATAAAATATTGCTAATGCATATGCTTCTATAATAAGCAAACTTGTTTTTTTGTTTGATTTTTCTATCCAAACAGGTGACAGCCGTTCCAATTTTTTATCTAATGGATTTTAATTACACTTTGAGTTGTTCCTGCTATGAAAGTTTTTATTTTCTCTGCATTCTTTGTAATTCTCGGCGTTGCCTCATTTAGGCCTGTAGCATGTGCAATATCACGTGGTCTTTCGTTTCGCTCAAAGCGTTTCACAATTTCATTTTTTTTCTCTATCGACAGAGGCAGACTGGTCATAGGCCTTACTGGGAAAACCCCGGTGGGCCGGAGGCCGGTGTGATTTTGGCCATAAATGCTAGTATGAGGCCACTACAAATTTTCCCGGGTAAGAATTTTTGATCCAGTCCGTCTCTGTTTATCGATATTGCTTTTCTTTTTCTCTCTGAATCTGTAGTGTCTTCACCAGGATGCTTCCTTTTCACACCTTTTAAGTATTTTACCCATTTTTAGGAAATAAAGCACAATTACAAAATGAGGAGGCACGCTTGATACACATAAACAAAGCTGCGCGTGTGTAGCAACTGAATATTTGTTTGTTTGTTATTTGGTTTTTAGGAGCATTAGCAACTAAGGCCGTATTGCTCCGGGTTATGCGGTGGTCATTCCTGACCTTTCCGCATCCTCCGTATTTGGTGATGACGGGCTCGAACCCCGGTCTAATCAAGGAAGCATGTGCTACGCACTGCTGCTCCTTCCCACCTGGCTACGGAGGCACCTAGCAACTGAATAAACAACACTGTAAAGGCAGAGACACACTATGACCACCTCACTGGCTCACATTTTACTAAAGCACGTTTCTGGGGATTACTACCATAAAACAATAAAAACAATTTCCAGTTGCATTCCTGCTAGTGGAATCTGTTATAAACTGGTAAGAAACTTGATCTAATTGCATTTGCGATAATACCGTTAGCTGGAATTTAATTATTATGGCGAAATGTGTTTCCCCTTCACTGATATAAAAAACATAAATACATTTTCAGAATCTTCTCTTCGTTGCTATCGTGTTGCATTGAGTTGGGGTGATTCCGCATTCGACTGCCATTTCTTGTAAACACAAAGGCGAATCGTGTATAAGCAAATTCGGTTCGTGTTATATACGATATCGTTCCCCTATTTATAAATCGTGTATGATCGAATTCGTGTAGTGTAAACACGTGTTATACGAGGACTGACTGTGCGAGAGGACCTTCTTGTGAAAAATACTGTATAAACTCCCTTTCACAATTTCTGTACCAGGAAAATGATGTACCTGGAGCAAGTAAGTTCTTTGCTTGAAATCTGGATCTCAGAATTTCAGCAGCATACTTTGGAAGACCTAAGTCCCTTACTAAATCATTCAGTTCAACTTGTGTGAATTGCTGTGGCGTTAAAATATTTTCCGGTTGATAACATTCCTCTTCATTAACCTCTTTAGCTTCTGCTTTGATGGAAGAAGATGTGGACTCCAAAGTTTCTGGTGGAGGTTTTACAGGCAAATCAGGTCCATGCAGAACCGGTCTTATGGCTGACGGTAGATCTGGATATTTGATATCCTTTTTTATTTTATTTTTTGAATTGTAACCTTTAATGTCACATACACAAAAGTAACATTTGGCATGGCTTACTGGTTCGCGCCACACCACAGGAATATGAAATGTCAAGTACACCTTTTTTCCTTGACTCCATTTTTTAAGATATTCGACACATGTATGCTATACTTTATGTGGTGCCCACGATTTATCCTGATCACCTAGTTTTATGTCAAAGTATGCATAATACGATTTTTTTACAAAATCGGTAATATTTTGCCTCTGCTTTACAGGAATGAAACAACCACACATGTAACAAAATATGTCGGGACTGTTTATACACTTTCTAGTTGCCATACTAAAAGAAAACTAACACACAATGAGAGCTCATGATGGTTTTTTGCAGGAGTACTGTGACTGCATAAGGGACGTGCCACTTATATAGGCTCTGTGGTTGAGTGGACTGTACAAACAAGTGAGTGCATGCTCAGACAAGTTTAACCTGTAACTACACACAGGAGTCTCCCAGACTCCACTCGGAAAATAAAATTCTGGGAATCACAGATGGGCCGGAAGAGCAAAGTGGGGGCCATCTACCTTCCTGGGTCAAGGTCGGCTAACTTGCAGTGTGTGTAGTTACGGGTTAAACATGCACAATCTATTGTATTTGAGGCAAATATTTGATACTGATTATGAATATAGGGGTAAAAAACTTGTAAACCATTGCAGAAACTATAGTTATGTACACATTTGCATATAATACCTAGATAATATTTTGTTAATGAATTGTGAAAAATCTTTACGTGATGGAAACAAACGGACTTCGGTTTAGTAATCAGTAAACATGCATAAATAACTGCCACATATTTTTACTCACCCCAGATACACTGTAAACCAGTGTTATGGCCACCCTGTGTTACTCTCTGGTTACCTCTCTAATGCTTTGCTGTAGAAAACAATCATCCAGTAAATCTACAAAAGCCTTGCTGGTGTGTGAGTGACCAACTAACAAATTCCTTTAGTTAATGATTTTGTGGGCCTAAGTGGCTCTTATCTCATTTGAACTTAAATTCACCACTTACAAACAATAATGCTTATCTTCAGAATTGAGTCACAGGCAGATTACACCACTCTGAACATGTGTTACCAGTGGGTGGTTTAAAAATTTAACAGAATAATATATATAGTATGCTCTGCACCGCAGGTTCTGGAATTAATAAAAAATTATTTATGTTTTTGTGAGCTTCATATATTTTTGGTGTATTAATAAGTATTCTAAAAGATGGTTAACTAACTTATTGAATTAATAGTTAGCATTTGAAGTCTAAATGTTTATGTTAAGGTTATATGTGATTATGAATTAAAAATTAATCTTAAAAAAAAAAATTACCATTTTGTAAATTGTTTAATTCTGGAAATGATTAAAATTAGGAATTTGTTTGAGTAATACTGTTTTGTTATATTAGATTTTAAATATTATAATAGCACATATAGTATTTTTTCTATTTTACAGGCTTAGGATGTAGTACTGTGTTATCTTCTGATGGTGCTGCACTATGTGCATCTCAGATATTAGCTATGAACGATCATGTAATTTGGAGTCGTCTGCGAGCACAACAGCTTAATATATGGATTTCCTTAAAACAAGCTGATAAACAACTACGTGCACAGCGTTAATATTTTAAACTTTAGTCTTTCATGAAGACTATTATAGGAGAAGGAAGATTTTGTAATCATGTAAAATAAACTTTTTCAGTAAACACTAATATATGCATGATTTCTGTATTTAAGTGACTCACCAGATGTGACTTTCATTGTCATTTATTGATGGTTGTGTTGCTTTTTTTTTTTTTTATTATTATTATTTTTTTTAAATCATTAATAAAATGGGCTTATCTTAAATTTGTATAACCTGAAAATAAGTAATGCTCTGTCAGCTTCAGTGATCCTAGGATGAGTAGAGCAGGAAAGGTCTATGCGAGTGAAATTTAAGGACATGCTAGTCTTAGCTAGTTACATCAAGTCCCAGTTACCCATTAGTTGTTTGTCCTTGAGATTATGAAAAAACAATTTCTTTACTTTGTTAAAGACAATTAGTTATGTATACTCAGAAATCCTGAAGTATCTATACAAAGTTAATTAAAATTACATTCCAGTTTGGAAACTTTATTTGGTTTTCCTAAATGAATAGAGAATTAGTGAATCTGAAAAGAGTACATGTTTCTTCTCAGATATGTGCCAATTTATTTACAGTAATTGCATTTAGTATTAAGAGTGGCAAATGATGTAAGAAAGTAAGCTTATGCAGCATCAGCCAAAAAAAAATCTGGAATATAGATGTTTTGTAATTTACAAAACATCTATACAAAAGGTGGAATAAACAAATTGTTTATGAGCATGCAATGAAAAAATAGTAAAATAGTAGTAACATTATTCCCAATGTAAAGAAAGCAAGCCTGTACCTCCTTATTAGGTGTTGTTATCCATTTGAATGTGTTTAGTCATCTAATAATGAGAAGATTTTGTCAGAACAGAGTGATGCATAAATTTCACATTGCAATATGCAAATAGGTGGCTCATTAGCAGATAGTCCCAGGAGTCATTTAGTATTAGTAGTGGTAAAGTTTGCAAGAAAGCAACCTTATGCAGCATCAGTCAAAAAACAAATGAAAACACTTCCTGTATTGCCTGTTCATTCCTTCTAATAGTTTATTTAGTTGATCCTTTAATTTACTGAAACTACCCAATTCTTCAACACCAGATGGAAGTTTGCTCCAACAATCAACTTCCTGCTAGTTGAAAGCAAACATCCACACATCTGTCCTGCAACCATCCTTCCTCAATTTGAATTTATGTCCCCTCAGGTGTAGCCTCAGCAAAAGGAAGTATTCTATCAGCATTCAGCTTACTCAGTCTATTCAAACACCTCAGTCAGATCTTACAGGTGCCTAATATTCAGATGCTGAATTTGCAGAAACTGAAACTTTGCCTTATAAGAGTGCTCTCTTATTCCTCACACCAAACTCATCACTATTCTCTGCACCCATTCCTACATATCCACATCCTTCCTACAATGAGAGTTCCACATCTGTATGTAGTGCTCAAGACCTAGCCAACTATTTGTACAACAGGATATCACTTCCCTATCAATGCTGGCAAAATTCTTGTATGTCATTGACAAAACACCAGGAGCTGTCATGGCAGCCTATCTACACTGCTCAGAAAACTTCATATCTCAATGCACAATTAGCCCACTCTCACTTCCCTTCTCCATTATTACCAAGTGTGGTACCACACAGTTGGTACATTGATCTGGTACCTTACATTTGTTAATATTAAACTTCAATTGCTACTTCTAAACACATGTGCTTAATTTTCCTAGATTGTTGCAGTAGCATACCCTTATTACTGTCAGTAATATCAACAGCCTTCATCAATATCATTAGTAAATACAGAATACAAAAATAGGCCAGCATTAAATCCTGGGATGAAACTCTACTTATAACATTGGTCCAAGATAACTCTGTGTTCTCCCACTCAGCCATCTGCTTATCCATAGCGATAATTTGCACTCAATGCCACACTGCTCCAATTTGTACAGCAGTCTTTTATGTGCAATAGTATTAAAAGCTTTTCTGAAAACTAAGTATATAATGTCAAAATTATATTTTTCATCCAGTTGCTTTGTTACTGCGTCATAGTATGTAAATCAAATTGGACAGACAAGATTGCCCCTTAAAATATCTGTACTGCACCTGCACTATAACTGCATTCCTCCCTGGATGGTCCTGCATTATTTTTTTAATCAGCAACTCCATTATTTTCCATGGAACATGTAATTACTCAGCATGCTATGAGCCCCCATTGTGAATTGCAGATACAGTTGCATATCTCCGGTCAATCGAGACTTCTCCTGAATCCAAGGATGCTCTCCTTGCTTGGCGCCTTTGCTGTCTTCCTTAATATAATTGGATATATCCCATTCACCCCTAGTGCCTTTTTGCATTTAGCGTCAATTTCTGTTTCACTCTCCTCTCATTCATCACAAAATCATTTAACTCTGTTAGAATTTGATAAACTTCTAGCTTCCCCATCCCCTAAAATTCCTCATGTAGATGCAAAATATCTATTAGTTTGCTTGGCAACCTGAGCACTATTATGAACTGTTAACAATTCATAGCTAGTGGACCAATGTGAATCATCCTGTAACTTCTAGTGTTCACATAAGTAAAGAAATCTGCTGCTTTTCTGTGCTGCAGACCTCATCTACCTTAGCTTGCCTAACCTCCTCTGTGACTACTGCATCCCATGAATTTTTCTTTGTCACAAGTCTAATTAGTTCATCTGACATCCATTTAATTCTAATCTGTCAGTGGTTGTTTATTCCATAGTCAGCATGAGAAGTCTAATTGATGCTATGATTACTTCCCCAAAATGCATTCCATTTAGAATTTGCTGTTGGTGACATCATTTTGTCCCACTGCATGAAGTTTAAAAACTGTCAGGCCACTGTAATCACTTTTATAAAAAGCCCTTCTCTTTGTACTTGACAGTAGTTAACATCTTTAACTAGATTCCACATCAATACACTATATCAACACTGCCACCTATGGGGTCTTTTATCTACAGATAATGTGTGAACAGTCGCTGCTGATAATCAGATCAGTGGCATTATATACTCTTGTTGCCTCTTACATGCTGTTTAAAAAAAAAAAAGAAAAAAACAATAAATACACAATTCTAGCTACTGTGTAGGTGACCAGCCCTCAAGTTCCAGTCAAGCAAGTTTTCTATTCTAACCTGCATATTATATTTTGAACAGTATAGTAGAAATGGAGGCATGTGGTGCAAGAAAGCAAGCACATGAGCTTATGTAGCATCACCAAAAAAAAAAAAAAAATTTTTACACATCCATTCCCTCTAAAAGTTTGTCTAGTTTCTCCCTGAATTTATTTAAGCTATCAACTTCCACAACAGATGGAAGTTTGTTTCAACAATTAACCACCCACTGGCTAAAGGCAAATTTCTGCACATCTATTCTACAACTCTTACCTCAATTCGAATTTATGCCCCCTCAAGTTCATAATCTGAGCAAGCGGAAGAATCCCATAAGAATTCAGCACACTCAACCCATTCCAGGCCTTATACACCTCACAGGTACTTAGTCCCCAGAAGCTGCAAATTACAGAACTTAAGCCTTTCTAGGTAAGACGACCCATTTGTTCCCCTCACCAATCTTGTTGCCCTTTTCTGTACATGCTCAAGCAACTCTACATTCTTCCTAAAATGAGGCCTCCAGACCTATACCCAGTACTCAAGACATGGCCTGACTATTGCCTTATACAAAGGGATAATCACCTTGTCTCTGCTAACAAAATTCCAACCTGCACTGCTGAGAGAACTTCATATCTTACTGCACAATTACTCCCAAGTTGTTTTCATTTTCTACCACCATAAGTGTAGTACCACACAGTTGGTACATTTCTCTGGGGTTACTTCTACCCATATACAGTACTTTGTGTTTCTCAATGTTAAACTTCAGTTTCACTTCTCGGCCCATTTGCCCAAATTTTCTAGATCCTGTTGCAGTAGCACACTGCCATTACTGTCATTAACAACCCTGCCAACCTTTGTGTCATCTGCAAACTTCGACATTAAGCCTGATATACCTTCATCAATGTGACTGTTAAATATGCAAAACGAGTGAGCCCAACACCCTACCCAGGGGGGACTCTACTAATAACATTAGTCCACGAAGAGCAGTGTCCGTTGGTTACCACTCTGTCTTCTCTCACTCAATCACCCTTTTATCCATTTTAGCAACTTGCCCATAACACCACACTACTCCAGTTTGTACAGTAGCCTTCCATGTGCAACTGTAAAAAGCTTTCCTAAAATCCAAGTACAGCCACTCCCTGACTTATGCGTTGCGTTCCGCGGAACTATGTAAGTCGGAAATTCCCCAAATGCTTATGCAGCACTCTGCAAATTTGATTGAAGCAAAAATAAAACGTTTGATGAACGTGTAAATAGAATTATTTATTCAATTTTTTATCTAATGTGCAGGAAAAATTACAAAAAGAGAGGAGACAGACGTAACGTCATTGTTTTACCTTTCGGCCATCGTTGCCGGAATTAACTCTCCAGCTGATAAGCAACCCCGCTGCGGACGTTGAGGGCTGTGGAGATTCAGAAGGGGTTTTTTCCAAAACCACAATTTCTTTGCAGCTGCAGAATTGGCACTGGCGACTTCATCACATACTTTAATGTTTTGGAAACCAGTGCGATCCTGGAAGTTTGCCGTACTTATTTTTAATATCTTCGTAAATACTTGAGTGGCGAAACCCATGTTTAGTCTCTAGAGCAAAGTTTCCGGCATCCCCTTGCCCCATACTTCTCCTTCAACCCATGCACGGTACCAAGTACTATAGGTTTTGATACCTTTCGTGTTTGGGGTTTTCATAAAAAAAAAAAAAAAAAGTTCAGGGATGCTTGCATCTGAATCTGATTTTCCATTTTCTATATAGCACCTGAACGCTGCTTTGTGATTGCTGTTGATTTTAAATGCATTGATCCTTTAACGTGTTCTTTTATACACACACTGTCGCTTAAAATACTATTCACTGTTGAAGTAGCAAGACCTAATTCTGTGCAATAGATGACAAACTTTGTCCTGCTTCATACTTCTTAATCATTTTCATCTTCATTTCTAAATCAATTTTGTTTCGTTTCCCAGCACTTGCATTTTCCGTTGGTCACTTTCCCTTCACCATTGTAATAAGTAAATAGGAATGAAGGGAAGAGTCTGAAAATTTGTTTTTTATATGATTGAAAATTTCAGTGAAAGAGAACTCATTTCACCTTTATACCGTAATGTAAAAACCTACAGAATTCCAGTTATCGGTTAATCCAGTTAAACCAGTTAATCATTTTCATCTTCATTTCTAAATCAATTTTGTTTCGTTTCCCAGCACTTGCATTTTCCGTTGGTCACTTTCCCTTCACCATTGTAATAAGTAAATAGGAATGAAGGGAAGAGTCTGAAAATTTGTTTTTTATATGATTGAAAATTTCAGTGAAAGAGAACTCATTTCACCTTTATACCGTAATGTAAAAACCTACAGAATTCCAGTTATCGGTATTATTGCAAATGCAATGAGTTCACTACCCGTTTATCTAACAGAACCAGATTTAACTAACAGAAAAACCAATAAACCAGAAATGAGTTTAACTGTTTATAATAGATTGCGTTAACACAAAAGCCCAATAAAACAGAAAATGCAAATTGTTTTATGATAGTGACCACCAGAAATGTGTTTTAGAAAAATATCACAAAGGCATTCAAAATTAATTCTTATAATGGAACATATTATAACCATGAAAGTAGTGCAATTTCCATTATAAAAATGACCTTTCAGAGAGATAAATGGCTTGTTATATAGTGAAAATTTCAACTTCAGAGGTCTTGGAACAAATTACTAAAAACTGTTATTGGATTCACATTGCGATATTTTGCAATGTGAATCACATTGCAAAATACGAATTTCCGTAAGTCAAATATCACATAGGCAGGGGAGTGGCTGTATATATCAAAATTATTTTTGCATCCAGTTTCTTTGTAATCACATCATAGCATCCAATCAAATTTGTCAGACAAGACTTTCCATTAAAAAACCCATTCTGTGTCTGAATTGTTACTGCAGTCTTGTCTAGATGATTCTTCAATGCATCTTTAACAAGTGACTCCATTATTTTCCCCAGAACAGAAGTTAAACTAATGTCTAACTAATTACTCATGTCGTCCTTAGATCTCCCTTTGTGAATTGGGGATACATTTGCACATCTCCAGTCCGTGGGGACTTTCCCTGTGTTCAAGGGTGCTCCTAGGGTTTGCTTAGTTCCTTTGCTGCCTTCTTTAATATAACTGGATAGATCCCATCCATCACTGGTGACTTTCTTATGTTTAACTTCAATTTCTCCAATTTGCTGTCAGTTATTACAAAAGCAACCTTTGGTAGTTTCCTCTGTTAATAACTCGTCAGGTGTGAATGTAGATGCAAAATATACATTCAGATTATCAGCTAGATCATCAACGGTTGAACTTATATATCTTTATTTCTTAGCATCCTTTGCCAAAGATTTTTCGTAACCTGCTTTGTGACTTGATTACAGACCTAGCTTATATCTGCCATAGGTTTTTTGCCACCTAATAATTTAATGCATCCCATGCATTTTTCTTCTCTGCCACTAGTCATTAATTCATCAGACCTTCATTTAGGCCTAAAAGTCGAACAATATTTCTTAATCGATATGAAATGCCTGCCTAGTAGCTTCCACGAGCAGTTCCTTGAATGCTTCCCACTTGGAATTTTCTGTTGGTGACTTCATCAGTTGGTCCCCCTGTGCAGAATTTAAAAACTGTCTGAGACTGCTAGTCACCTTTACAGAAACAAAAACCTCTCCCTTGATCCCTGATGTAATTATATCTTTAAGTAAATTCCAGATCAGTACACTGTGATCACTGCCATCTAGTGGCTCCTTTATCTGCAAATTGGTCCTTGAGGTTGTCACAGACATTCAGATATGCCAGACAAGCTGTCCTTACTGCGTGGGAGTCTAAAACGCTGGTGGAACTGATATTTGGGTGACACTCAAGTCAAGTGGACCGAATTTCGGTGAAGTCCGGACGGTCTGTGGCAGCCAAATCCTCTGCTTTCATCTTCACGATGGTGGGACTGTTAGTAATCCTGGGTATAACCTCCATGCACAAGCACATGGTGGGTGACCACCCAGGTGTGAACCAACGTATGCAGGGGTCGAGGTGTGGCGCCCACACCACATGGAGGAATGCTGCCCCTCTATGTTACCAGGCAGTACTAGGTGGTAGATGACTCTCATCAACCGGTGAAATACCACCACTTTGCTTATTGGAGGCTTGAAGTGGTGGAACCCATGTTTAGTCTCTAGAGCTAAGTTCCGGTCAACCCTTCCCTATCTCTTCCATCATGCAGTATGATTGATGACTTTTGAGGTTATGATGAACGTTGTGGCGAGATCCAATATTCCTTACATTTCGAGGGTACAGCTCTAAAACGGTTTTTGCAGGCCGGCCGCTAGTTAGTACACCGGACCGAACATATTGGTAACTCTCTAGGAGGCTTCCGGATCAGCTAGTGTATAATCTTGCTACCTCTACTCCGCCAGATAGTGACTGGATGGAGTTCAAGTAGTGTGTATGTGGGGGGGCATTGTAGACGCCATGTTATGTCAAGGATCTAGGTATATTCTTACCATGTGTACGCCATATCCAAATATTTCATTACTTCGTACAGCATATCCCACCTACTCTTTCTTACCATTGAATACACCATGAATTGTCAGACTAACAGTAAACTTATCTGGGATAAGATCTAAAACTCACAAACACTTCCTAATTAATTTCCCAAATATACGTGGTCTCAATTCTAATCTCAACGATATCCATTTCCACTTGCAGTCTGCCAAACCCATGTACTTTTTCTGACAGAATCTCAGTTATCAGTTGATTCAACTGCTGCTCATCTCAGTTTCCCAAATTATTCGCTCTATGATTCCTTTCACCTCAAAGGTGGTACTTGTGCATAAGTTCATTCTGATATTCCCTGTCAGAGACTTGGCAATTTGGAGTCTCCTCTCTTTGATCTTCTCTGGCTTAAAATCTCTCTACTTCATTGTGTCAAATTCATCTGTTGTCTCTACCATTCTCCCAATTCCAATAATCGCTTGGAGCTCTTTGACTTCCTCTCTTTGCAACTTGACTTTCTCCAGTCCAACTTTTCTAACAGTGAGGTAATTTTCCTTGGTGATTTTAATGTTCAAAACTCCAGTTGGCTTCCGTTTTCTAGTCACACCGACTCAACTTTCGAGATGCTGAGGCTTTTGCAATTACTAATGACATTTCACAGATTGTTCACTTACCTTCAAGAATACCGGACAATCGTAACCATACAACCAACACGCTTGATCTTTTACTCACAAACAACCCTTATAAGTATGTGGTCGAAGTGAGAGGTCTTTAGGCACCTCAGATTCCAACTTGGTGATCGTCTCTTCTCCAATGGAGCCTTTATTTCATGGCTATTCCCACCTCGTATTGTTTGACATTACAAGAATGTAAAATAAGATGACCTGCGAGATTTATTTTCTTCTTTTCCTTGGTCGGATTACTGTTTCAAAACTTCTGATGTCAACGTTTGCTCAGATCGTGTCAGTGAAATTATTCTTGCAGGAATGGAATCCTTTATCCCACACTCCACTTTAAAATCTCGTCCTTTATCTAAACCTTGGTTTTCCAATAAATGTGCTAAGGCTGTTCAAGAGAAGAATGTTGCATACCTTAATTGGCTTGTTACTAATTCTTCAGTTTCATTTTCTGCCTACACCAAAGCTCGCAACAGTTGTAAAGCAGTTATTAATCAGTCCAAACTAGAGTTTGAACAGGCTAAGAGTAGAAAACTTGCTTCTTGCCCTAATGGTAGCCGAGCATTCTGGTCTCTTGCCAAAGCTATTGGCCGCAACTTTTGACCATCTCTGCTCCCACCTCTGTCCAAACCAGATGGTTCTGTTGTCACTTCGGCCAAGGATAAAGCTGACCTGCTAGTATCCCATTTTTCTTCCAACTCACGTATTAATGAGCTTGGTAAAACACCTCCCAGCATTCCTAACATGATCCATTCAATGCCTCCTGTGATCTCCCATCAAAAGGATGTCAGAAGGATTTTGACGAATCTTGATGCTGAGAAAGCTCCAGGTCCTGATGGTATTTCTCCAATTGTTCTCAAAACCGGTGCTCCTGAACTTACTCCTGTTCTTTGCCACCTTTTTTCACTTTCTTATTCCAAATGTTTTTTTTTCCATCTGCTTGGAAATTTGCTAATATCCAGCCAGTTCCTAAAAAGGGTGACAAATCCCCCCCCCATCGAATTATCGTCTCATTTCAATTACTTCTACTCTTTCTAAAGTAATGGAGAAATCAATTAACCGCCAACTCTTAAACTATCTAGAAACCTTCCATTTGATCAATGATCGCCAGTATGGATTTCGTCAGTGTCGATCCACTGGTGATATTCTGGTTTATGTTACCCGTTTATGGACTTATTCAATGGAAAAGGTCGGTGACACACAAGCAGTTGCTCTCGACATGTTAAAGGCTTTCGATCGTGTTTGGCATAAAGGTCTTCTAAACAAACTTCCATCTTATGGTTTGCCAACTCGTTTTTGTAATTGGTTATCCAGTTTTCTCTCTGATCGCTCACTGCAGGTGATGGTAAATGGCTCTCTGTCTTCCAACTTCTACACTAATGCCGGTGTCCCCCAAGGTTGTTCTTTCCCCCACCCTTTTCTCCTTGTATATTAATGACCTTCCATTGACTGTAAATCTTATCCATAGTTTTGCCGACAATAGCACATTGCATTCCACTTTCCATTTTAAGAAATCTGGTTCTGTTCAATCAGCTGCAACTTCTTGAAAATCTGTTACCAATTCCTTAAATGCCGATCTCCAGATAATTCTCTAGTGGGGCAAACACAACTTAGTTGATTTCAACCCTTCAAAAACTCAGTCTTGTCTTATATCTCGCAAAAAGGATTCTTCTGCTTCTATGCTTATCTTTGGTGACACACTGATTTCTAGGCAAAATGATATATCTCTTTTGGGGATTATTCTGACTTCTAATCTCTCTTTGCACAAGCACATTACAAATATTGCATCCTCTGCATCTAAAAAACTTTGTTTTCTCTTTTGCTCTTAGTGTTACTTTTCTTCCAAACAGCTGTTCACTCTGTACAAATAGCAAATATGCCCTGCCATGGAATATTGTTCCCACATCTGGGGTAGTGCCCCCAAACCTCTCTCAGGCTTCTTGATTCCCATCAGAAGAAGGCAGTTAGGTTAATTAATGATTCATCTCTAACAGAGTCTCTCCACTTGCTGTCTCATAGACATACTGTTTCTGCTGCATGCCTCTTCTACAAGTACTTCCAAAGGCACTGTTCTTCTGAATTGGCTTATAATTCCCGTTCACTCTTTCAAAACAGTCCAAACACATGTCGCCACCAGCCAACATCCATTTACTGTCCAACTTCAAACTCACAGAACCAACTTTTCATCTTCCTCGTTTATTCATTCTACTGCCGTTTTCTGGAACAACCTTCCTTCGTATGTATTTCCTGAAAATTACATTCTACAGACGTTCAAGTTTAATGTCAACAAATATCTTCTTTCTTTTTCTCAACCTCCAACCCAACCATGGTACTAAGTACTATAGGTTCGAATACCTCTCGTGTTTGGGGTTTACATAAAAAAAAAAAAAAAAAAAAAAATTCTTTATACACGAATAATCACCGGTGATAACCAGATAAAGAGTATTGCCCTCTGTGGTTCCTTCTCGAACATGCTGCTGCAGAAAACATCTAATAAATCCACAAAAGTCTTGATAGCGTGCGAGTGACCAACTCAAGTTCCGTTCAATATCTGCGAAGTTAAAATCCCACATTATAACACAATCTGATTTTCTGGCCCATTCTATTTCTCTGTACAATTGTTGCATTGTACTCATTAGAGTCATTAGGCCTATAACACTCCTACTCTCATTTTTGCTTTCCCAGTGGTTATGTCACACCAAACTGACTCAGCATTGCACTGTCCACCCATGTCAACTGGATGCACTTCCTTAGACTTTTATGTATTTCTTAATTAACAGCATAACCCCTCCTTCCTTCTTAACCTTTCTGCACAGATTGTACTTCTCAAATTCCAATTCTGCACTGCTTATATCAGTATGACACCACATCTCTGATATCCCAACAGTATTCGCCTTGGATTCTTGACCAGCACTTCAAATTCATCAAATTTATATACTATACTTCTAGCGTTGGTAAATGCAAGTATACTTGCACCTATTCTTAGTTACTCCAACACAGCCCATTTATTTATTTGTTTCATGATGACTCCCACCAGTCCCTGAACCCCCCCCCCAATACCCCACCCTCGAGGCTGCTGCTCATTCTAACAGAAGCTGTGCAAGAATCAGTTTTTCCTCTACCTTCTGCTAAAAACCTTTTAATTGCGAAACCAGCCAATGTAGCAGTTTTTCGACCCATCTAACACTGTCTCGATAGTTTCGGCAAACACTCTTGCACCCCCTTCTATTTAAGTGTATGCCATCCCTGTTAACAAGAACACCATGCTGAGAAAAATTCTACACCACAAGACTTGCACAATCCCTCCAGGTCTGAATTGATTGACATGACTCTCATCATGTACTCCTTCCTATCGTGTCTGGACAGAATTGCAGATACTTTCAAATTTAACCCTAACTTGCGATTTTTTTTCAACATTGATGGAGATCTACTCTTAATATCATTAGTGCCAATGTGTACAACAGTATCACTCTTTGTGCCCTTAAAAGACATCTGTTCTACAACATCAATTTTTGTCCTCTGCAGACATACCCTGGTCCTATTCCTCCTATCATTTTTACACAATGTATTACCTGTCTTCCTGACAATAGAGTCATCAACAATAACTAACTCCTCTGAGACCAGTGCATTCTGCTGTGGAGATTGCTGTTGTGTTGCCTGATACCTGTCTCTTGAAGCTCTCATAAGCACCTATCAGAACGCTTAGTTGCCACCTAATTTCTTGACACTCTCTGCACCTAGCACACACAAAGACTTCCTCCTTGGCTAGATCACATCCTGTTCCAGAAGGTCTGCAAACATTTCACAAGCTGCACATCTCTATTCCCACCTCTGTTAAAACCTGGTGGTTGTTTTTTTTTTTTTTTTTTTTTTTTTTGGTAGTTGTTGGCACATAGGCTTCTGTGGCCATAATGCACCTCCCAAGGTTTTTGTAGTAATTTGATCCAAGCCCGAGGCGGGAATCGAACCCACGACCTTTACCCACCCGGCTAGCCCGGTCGGCTCTGGTGGTTGTATTGTCTCCTCAGTTAAAAATAAAGCCAACTTGCTGGCATCCCTCTTTTCTTCTAACTCTTGTAGTGATCATGGTAAACCAGCTCCTCCCACTCCCAATACACTCCACTCATCATTAGTGCCCGTCTCCTGTGGTCTTCAGTCAAAAGGTTATTAGTAGAATTTTGAACAATATTGATATCAAGAATGCTACAGATCCTGATGGAATTTCTTCGCTTGTTCTAAAAAAACATTCCTGTGCTTTGTCACTTTCATATACCATTGGTGTTTTTCCTTCTGTTTGGAAATTTGCTCATATCCAACAAATTACTGAAATGAGTGACATTCCCCCATCCATTTTTTGTCCTATTGCACTTATAACTGCTGTTTCCAGAGAAATCCATTAATCACCAAACCAAACTGACTAGAAACTTTCCATCTGTCAGTGATGCCAGTATGGTTTTTGTCAGTGTTGATCCACTGGTTTATGTTGCTCATTTATGGATGAATTCAATGGAAAAGTTTGGTGAAACTTGAGAAACTGCTCTTGAAATTTCTGAGGGTTTTGATTGTGTTTGGTATGAAGAACAAGACAAGCTTCCATCTTAGGATTGCCAACAATTTTTGCAATTGGGTATCCAGTTTTCCCTTCTGATCATTTACTGCTGGTGGTCATAGATGGCTCTCTGTCTTCTGTCATTTCTTCTAATTCTGGTATTTCCCAAGGTTCAGTTCTTTCTACCACTATTTTCATCTACTATATTAATGATCTTCCACTGACTGAAAATCATATCAGTTTTGCTGATGATAGCATATTGCATTCCCCCTTCCAGTTTAAGAAACCTTGCCCAGCACAGAATCTTGAATATCACCTGTCTCCCTAAATGCTGATCTCCAGGTAATTCTCCAGTGGAACAGAGATAGTGTTAATTTCAATCCTTCAGAAACCTGGTCCTATTTTATGTTTCACAAAAAGGCATCTACTGCCCCTGTGCTTCCCTTTTGATGACTCAAATCTTGAGAAATGGGTTTTCTCTTTTGCTCTTGGTGTTACTTTTCTTTTGAACAACTACTCACTCTGTACCAATCTCAGGCATCTAGATTCCAAACGATGGCAGCCAGATTAATTAATTATCCTTCTCTTGCAAAGTTTTTCCACCTTCTGTTTAATAGATGTGCTGTCTTTGCTGCATGCCTTTTCTATAGATAATTCTATGGCTGCTGTTCTGAATTCACCCCCCCCCTCTCTCTCTCTCTTTTCAAACCAGTCTGAACATGTTGCAACCAATCAGCATCCATTCATTTTCTACTTAAATTCACAGAATAAACTTTTCTTCCTCATTTATCCCTTCAACTTCTGTTTTCTGGAACAAACTTCCTTCACATGTATTTTTTTTTTTAATATTCCACTCTACAAAAATTGAAATTATTATTTTTACTGTTATCAGCCGTATGGTGTAAGGAAGCCTGAGGCTTATGCTGCACTGGCCAAAAAAAAATTTCCGAGTAACCCTGAGAGAGAAAGACATAGAGAGAAGATTGATGATATCCAGCTCAGGACCCTGGGTGTGCCAAGCCCATACTCACCAGATGTAAGCCCCTGGAGCAAAATAAATTGTCAATAAGTGTACTGCTTCTCAACCTTCAACCCATGCACAGTATTAAGCACAGAATACTTAGTACTATACCCGACATACGTAAGAGATATGTTCCAGAACTTCTTACGTAAGTCGAGTTTTACGTAACTCGGAAATGACTAATAAAATACTGCTACTACATCCCCGATATGCCAAAATTGCAAAAATCACAATATTTTCAGAAGAATTAAGAAAAATAGTTATACTGTATTTTTCACTTAATTAGTTATATATACAGGGTATCTCAAAAATATTGGTACAAATGTTTAGGGGAGGTAGGTAACATCTAAAGGAATGTGAATCGCATAGGAACCCATAACCGGAAAGGTCACAGTAGCAGAGGCACAAGAAGCAGAAATGACACAAGACAGTAATTAGTGGCAAACATTTATTTGACATAATATTAACAATGGAGTACGAGATGGATGCATTTCATGATGTTACAACAGATGTTTGAAGGTTCCACTATAAGACGCGATGCATGCGTGACACCGACGCATCATGGATTGGCGGACATGGTCAAACACACCTGAAGTTTCTTTGACAGCAGCAGCGCAGACGAGTCTCGCCACGAGATCCATTCCCATCTCCACAGGCGATTCATACACGATAGATTTGAGGGCCCACAGAAAGAAATCAAGGCTTGATAAATCAGGTGAGCGTCGGGGCCAGGCAACGGGTCCACCACGGCCAATCTATCAACGCCAAAAACGCCTGTTCAAATGGTCACGAACACACCTTCCATAATGGGCAGGCGCCCCGTCATGTTGAAACCAAATGTTGCATCTCACATTTGCTGGAACATCGTCAGGTAACCCTGGTAGAACTTGTTCAAGAAAGATCCGATATTTAGCGGAGTTCATGCGGGATGGTAACAGGTATGGGCCAACTAAGCAGTCACCGACCATACCTGCCCACACATTTATTGCGAAGCGATATTGTGCCGCACGGGGGCGCACACCGTGTGGGCCCGCTACTAATCCATACACTAGGTGCATGTCTGCCAGCTCACAGTTCGTATATCGATGCATGCTCTTCGTGCGACTACTGCTTGGATGAGTAAACCAGAAATTTTCCCTCTCGCGAACTGATGAACAGCGCCGTGTACCAACTTACGGTGACAGTTATGGGTTCCTATGCGATTCACATTCTTTAGATGTTACCTGCCTCCCCTAAACGTTTGTACCAATATTTTTGAGACACCCTGTATAGAAAAATAGTTATATATTTTTAATATTTCAATTAAGAACTTAATCTGGGAACAGCACATAAGAAAATGAAACATAAAAGGAAGGAAAAAACGCATGTAATTGTGCTGTAAAAACTGATATGTATTTCGTAGTTTTGGTTATTATAGTTGACTTTATCGGTGCCCATCCCTTCATGGCTTCTCATATTCTGTCTTTGTCCTTTATTATTGTGTTCACTGTTGACTGACAAATCTAAATTCCACATGATACTTGTTAATGTTTGACCATTTTCATATATCCTTATTATTTTAATTTCTGATCCAAATTGATTGTTTTCCTTTTCTTGGTAGATTTACTAGTATCGCCATCGCTTATTCCCTTAGTCGGCATCATGATAAGGGTCAAAATGAAATTTTCTCTAAAGAACTTGTTATTATTAGCCATATAGTGCAAGGAAACCTGAGGCTTATGCTGTGCCAGCCAAAAAAAATTTTCTGAATTACCCTGAGAGAGAGAGAGAGAGAGAGAGAGAGAGAGAGAACAAGAGTCAGAAGTAAAAGGGAATCGCCAAGAATGAGAAGAATCATGATATCCAGTTCAGGACCCTGGGTGTACCAAGGCCATACTCACCAGATGTGAGCCCCTAGGGTAAGTTTCAGAGGGTTAAGCCAGAAACACAATATCACCTCACGCAAGCCTGCATGTTCACATTTTACTAATGCACATTTCTGGAGGTCACTACCAAAAAACAATGAAGACAATTTGCAGTTTCTGGCTTATTGGACTTTTCTGTTAGTGAAATTCATTTTAAGCAGGTTGTAAACTCTATTTTATTGCATTTGTGATAATACTGATAGCTGGAATTCTGTAGGTTTTATATTATGGTGAAATGTGAGTCTCCTTCACTAAACGGCATCCCCCAGTGTAATATCGATTACTATAGAGTCAGAAGAACCCATTATGGGAAAGAGGAAGTTTGGGCTTAAATTTTTAAGTCGGGTTAAGTCAAATAAATTTTCAGAATCTTCTCTTCACTCCTATTTTTTAAGCTTGTTACTCCCTATCTCACTCGTGCAATTTGTGCGTGCTGTGTTCGTTGTTATTGATTGCTTAATTTTTTATTTTTTTACTGTTTTAAATTTTACAATCCTTAAAAAAAAATAAATAAATAAAAAATATTGAGTGAAAAAAAATTACAAAAGTCCGAAGTTACATAACACTGACTTACTGTACTATAGCTTCTAACACCTTTTTGTTTTTGTGGTTTTCTTTAAATAAAGAATGTGAAAAGTTAAAATCCCTTATATGAAAAATCTGATTTACTGACCACTCTATATCTCTGTACAGTGATTCTGGTCATGATATAACTTTTTTAACCTTTTTATCTGTTGTTGAAATACCAATATTGGCAGGTCTTATTGCAAAAAGCATTCCCTGTTCAGAGTTAGAAGGATCTCTGCCAAATCATTATTCCCTGCAGATATCCAAATAACTTATTTCCAAACTGATTTTGAATGTTTGCCACATGTGTGAACTGCATATTAGCTGTCCTAACTTTGACTCTCAACCAGCACCACAGACCACTCTGTTCCTACTCAAGACAATGTTGCTAATGTAATGCCAACTCGCATAACACTAAAGCTATAAGCATAGTAAGTAAATTTACTTGAAAATTTATTTCCCATTTATTTATTTTAGCATAGTAAATTAATTTGAAGTAGTGGTTATCAATTGCAAATGTAGGGATGCTGAAGTCACTTAGACATAAGGGATGCAGAATGGAGAGTACAATGTGTACAGGAAGGAACAGATAGGATGTGGGGTAAATGATTCTGAACTAAGAGTGGTAATGCCCTTGGTGATCAGTGAAACTGGTCAGTTTGGTGAGCAGTGGGAAAGGAGTGTGTTATAGGGCTATTGACACAACTCTGCCATGACCAGCTAAAGGTCATGTGGTCACGTCTGTGATGAGTATCTTGTCTTGTAGTAATGCAACATAAGAATAGCAAGACCACATGGACCTTTTTATAATAATGTTTAGTTTTACATGTCACTTTGTCTCTAGCTCTCTAGAGGCTCGTAGAATACCAATCTGATGTATATGATGAGAGCCTTGTCGATCAATTCGGCCCTGGAGGGATTGTGCAAGGCTCAAGGGGTAGAATTTTTTTTCAGCCTGGACTGTACTTGTTAACAGGAGAGATTGCTTCTACAGGGATGGGATACACTTAAATAGAAAGGGTGCAAGAATTTTTGCTGATGCTGTCGAGGCAGTGTTAGGTGGGTCGGAAAACTGCTAGTTGGGGGGGATACAAGGACTAATAGATTAACAGTAGCCAGTGGCAGAGGTGGAAGTGATTCTTGCACTGCTTCTATTGAAATGAGCAGAAGTCTGAAAAACAAGATGCAGGATATTTCAGAGACTGCTGGTAGTCATTGCGGTACAAGTAAACACATGGGTTGTGTTAGGGTAGCTAAGAATAGAAACAGGTGCATGTATACCTGCGTGTACACCAATGCTAGGAGTTTGGTAAATAAATTTGATGAATTTGAGGTATTGCTCAAAACATCAAAGGCAGATATTGTTGGGATATCAGAGACGTGGTGTCACACAGATATAAGTAATGCGGAACTGGAATTTGGGGAATACAATGTGTATAGAAAGGATAGACAGGACAGGAGGGGAGGAGGGGTTATGCTATTAATTAAGAAACACATAAAGTCCAAGGAAGTGAAGCCAGTCGACATCGATGGACAGGGCAGTGTCGAGTCAGTTTGGTGTGACATAAGCATAGGGAAATCAAAATTGAGAGTAGGAGTGTGCTATAGGCCTAATGACTCTGATGAGTATAATAAGATATTGTACAGGGAAATAGAGTGGGCCAGTAAATCAGAGAGTCTTATAATCGGGGACTTTAATTTCCCAGATATTGACTGGAATTTGTGGGTTGGTCACTCGCACACTAGCAAGGCTTTTGTGGATTTATTGGATGATTGTTTTCTACATCAGCATGTTCGTAAGGCAACAAGAGGGAGCAATACTCTTGATCTGATTATCAGTAGTGATTCTTCATGCATTAAGAACCTGCAGATAAATGAACCACTAGGTGGCAGTGATCACAGTGTGTTGAAGTGGGATTTACTCAAGGAGGTAACTACCATCAGAGGTAAAGGGAAGGGTTTTTGTTTTTGTAAAGGCGACTATGATGGTCTGAGACAGTATTTAAATTCTATACAGTGGGACCAACTGATGATGTTACCAACAGCAAACTCAAAATGGGAAGCATTCAAGGAACTAATCTTGGAGGCTACCAGGCTTTACATACCAACTAAGAAATATTGTTCAAGGTTTAGGCCTAAATGGTTGTCAGATGAACTAATGAGACATGTGGCAGAGAAGAAAAATGCATGGGATACATACAAATTAATGGGTGACATGGAAGCCTATGATAGATATAAGTTGGTCTGTAACCAAGTCACAAAGGAGATTAGGAAGGCAAAGGCAGACTATGAAAAATCCGTGGCAAAGGATGCAAAGAAAAACAGAAAAGAGTTCTTTACATACTTGAACTCGAAAAGGAAAGGGATGAATCAGATTGGTCCACTGGATATTGATGGTTCAACAGTTGAGGATCCTGCTCAGGTGGCTAACAATCTAAACGAGTATTTTGCATCTACATTCACGCATGAGGAGTTATTCAGGAAGGAGAATGATGTAGGTAAAGTAAACATTGGCAGTGAACTGGATGATTTTGTAATAACTGAGAGGAAAGTGGAGGAGAGATTGTTGAGGATAAACATAAAAAAGGCACCTGGGGTGGATGGGATCTATCCAGTTATATTAAAGGAGGCAGCAAAGGAAGTATGCAAACCCCTAGCCATAATTATGAGAGCTTCTTTGGACTCAGGGGAGGTACCCATAGACTGGAGATGTGCAAATGTAACCCCAATTCACAAAGGAGGATCAAAGGCTGACACAAGTAATTATAGACCTGTTAGTTTAACTTCTGTTCCAGGTAAATTAATGGAGGCACTGGTTAAAGAAGCACTGCAGGATCATCTAGACAAGAATTCAGTTATAGCTCAGACGCAGCATGGTTTTGTTAAGGGCAGGTCTTGCCTGACCAATTTGATTGGATACTATGATGTAGTCACAAAAGAACTGGATGCAGAGAATAACTTTGATATTATATATTTGGATCTTAGAAAGGCTTTTGATACTGTTGCACATGGAAGACTGCTGCACAAATTGGAGCAATGTGGCATTGGAGGCAAATTGCTGCTATGGATAAGGGGATGGTTGAGTGGCAGAAGACAGAGAGTGGTAATCAATGGACACTGCTCAACGTGGAATAATGTTATTAGTGGAGTTCCTCAAGGTTCAGTGTTGGGTCCGTTGTTGTTTTCGGTGTTTATGAATGATATTGATGATGGGATATCAAGTTTAATGTCCACGTTTGCAGATGATACAAAGGTTGGCAGGGTCGTTAAGGACAATACTGACGCTATGCTGCTGCAACAGGATCTGGAAAGGTTGAACAGATGGGCTGAGAGGTGGCAAATGAGGTTTAACATCGACAAATGTAAAGTGCTGCATATGGGAAACAGTAACCCCAGAGCAACGTATCAACTCTGCGGTACTACACTGACAGTGGTGGAGAATGAAAAGGACCTGGGGGTAATTGTGCAGGCAGATATGAAGTTCTCTGAGCAGTGCAGACGAGCTGCAAGAGTAGCTCATGGTGTCTTGTCAATGATATACAGGAATTTTTCTAGCAGGGATAAGGAGGTGATTATTCCCTTGTATAAGGCAATGGTAAGGCCACATCTTGAGTACTGTATACAGGTCTGGAGGCCTCATTTCAAGAAGGATGTAGAGCTGCTGGAACGGGTACAGAGAAGGGCAACAAGATTAGTAAATGGAACAAAGGGTTGCTCTTACGAAGAAAGGCTTAAGTTTTGCAAATTACAGAGTTTGGAGACTAGGCACCGGCGAGGTGATCTGATAGAGGTGTATAAGGCTTTGAATGGTTTGAGCATGCTCAATGCCAATGGGATTCTTCATCTTTCTCAGAATAATCAGCTCAGAGGGCATAAATTCAAATTGAGGAAGGACGGATGTCGGATAGATGTGCGGAAATTTGCCTTTGGCCAGCGGGTGGTTGGTTGGTGGAACCGACTTCCATCACTTGTTGTTGAAGTTGATAGCCTAAACAAATTTAAAGCTCAACTAGACAGGTATTTCGAACGAACGGAGGGGTGAAATGGGAGTGGGTTTTTTTTGTTTTTTTTTTTGGCTGATGCTGAATAAGCTTGCTTTCTTGCATCATATGCTAATGCTAATGCTAATCTGCCTGGCAGGTTGAACTGTGGGGTTGCCTGAGCTTACCAGAAAAGGTTTGGTGGGGAGGGAGAAGAGCAGTTCCCTTGGAGTGTTGTGGGGATTAAAGCCATAGGGCCAAGGCACCCTAATTGGGGTGAGCTGGAGAGTTGGTTGCCATCAGCCTGAGTGAAAGAAGGAACTAACATTCCCACATTGCTCAGGCTAGCTGCAACCAGTGTCAATATCCCATGTTGTGCTGCCTCTGTGGACAAATCAGCACCGGGAGTGTATATCCCAATTATGTTTGGGGGTGGGCACCTGTCGTAAGGTGTGTGTACAGTGTACACACACCTTATACCTACGAGCACACAAAATGTTTTATAATTATTTTTTTTTTCTATGTATATTCAGGGTACAATGTTGAGAAAGTCAACAGTAAAAATTTTTTAACAGATCATATAGTATCTGTTTGGTCATCAGTTTTTCAGCAATTATTCATTCTACAATTACACATTTTAACTTGCAGCGACAATTATTTTTCAGATTTTTTTATTGCAAACACATTCAGGAGTGCACATTCAAAAAAATTAGTGTGGACATTCTCATTCACTCAGTCAGTTTCACTCATCATAGCACTTTTAAGTATAGATAGCACTTTTTTTTTTTCTTTTTCTTTTTTTTTTTTGTGCAGGTTAAATTCACATAACCAGATTAGCAGCCATGCAGTTGCCCCAACCTGTGCAAACATCTCCCCCCCCCTGCAGAATCATTCAAAAGCATATTTGCAAAAAAAAGTCACTCTTTGCCACTGGTGTTAAAGGTTTGCATGGAAAGTGAAAGAAGGGAAGGTTGGGGGAACTTTAATTTGAATATGGCATGTTGATCAGGAGTGAAAGTCCTATCATATAATTTTAACCTGTTCTCAATTCAATCCAGAAAAGGGTAGCCCCCAGTATAATATAGGGTTACTATGGGGCAGAAGTAACCACTATAAATGGAAAGGAGCCTGGCAACCCAAAGGTCGCGGGTTCAAATCCCACCTTGGGCTTGGATCAAAGAACTATTAGCCGATCAAAGAACAGAAGCCGATGCGCCAACAACTACCAAAAAAAAAAAAATGGAAAGGAGGAAGGTTGGGCTTAAATTTTGAAGTCAGGTTAATCTATGGCTGAATTTGTATCTCCTGTAATTTTCACTCTCTTCTGATATTCCTCTCATTACAAACTTGACCAATGGCAACCAAACCCTCACAGGTTACCATACATTATTATGGAGTGGAAGTACAAGAAAAGATGTTATTTTAATTATTCCATATTAATAGGTTGGTGAAGTTATTAGCCCTCTGGTAATTTGCAACCAGTTCCCTTGGTTTTTTTCCATCATGTTTTACATTAAAACGCCCCACCACCCATGTCAAGTCGGTGGGTGGAATTAGCAAATTACGTTTGATTACAACTTTTTTCAAAAATCAACTTATTGGCCTCTGAGGGGCACCATAAGGGCCCTTATATGACCTTTTATTTTGCTTTCTTATGTTTAGAAATTTCAAATTTCCCTCAAAAGAGTATTTTGGCCCTAAACTTTAGAAAGTGGCCTCTGTTGGGGGGGGGGGTTGATAAGTACTTCCCCTGGGACAGCACAAGCTGCCTTTGGATTTTAAATGTTCCACCCATACTGGTTTAATTTCTTGAGAATTTTTAGACCCAAATTTATTTGTCCTGGTGGGTGCCTATGGCAGGGTTTGGCACATTTACATTGCATATGTGAAAACATTCATCCAACACAAAGTTCTATCCATATCCACAAAACAAAGAAAAAAAAAAAACAATAATGTGTATGAGTAATTAAACAAGCACCAACACATGTTCCCTCATAATAGCATACATCCAACGTACATACTTTCTTTTGGACATTTCTTTTATTGGTTCATTTTCCCCAACTCTGATATTCATCCATTCGCACAGATGCAGACAATCGTCAAGATCACATATACCCACACATCTATATGGACTAAGTTCAGGACATTAACTCTTATAAGCCATGGCAGTTGATCACTGTTGTGGGCACCCGTGGTCACTGTGCGACACAAGAAAGTGATTTGTATGGGCACATTAGCCTCAACACTTGACTACCAATACGTGAAACTTCGTCATCTCATCTGATGAACTTGTCCAACTCTATCATGCTGATGGGCATACTGCATTTGGAAAAGGTTTCGTGATGCCATGGTACAAAAATGCACTGTTGGGATTCAGCAGGCAGGAGATGGTGTTATGGTTTGGAGATTGTTTATGTGGCATGCCCTGGGTACTTTGAACACTTGGTTAATGGCTCGACAGGAATGTCTTCCTTTCTATCATTGCTGACCTTCATGAGCATGGTGTATCCAGAGAACTGGTATCTATTAACAAGACATGATATGACAAAGTGAGAGAGTTTGCTAAGAACATAACAATGAATGGTCTTTCCTCCTATGTGCTGCCAGTAAGCAAAATCAATTTGCCACCCCAAAATATTTGGATTAAAAATAAAATGAATGAGGCATAAATAATTATTATTCATTTATTTTAAAAAGAAAAAAATTACAACATATCTCACATAATATAATGAAACAACAAACAAAAATAAAAAATCACTACAAGACCCTATCTATTATAGTCAGATCTTGAAGTGCCACGATAATAGTTCTTTATTCTAAAACTTGTGTTTATGGCTGATGTGCAGCAAGAGAATAGGTCTGCGGCAGGAATACTCAAATGAAACAATTTATTATCAAACTATTTCAGAAACATAAGCTATATATGGGTATAGTGCATCTTTTTATACTCAACATTAACAAGCAATACGAAGTTACCTCATGTGCCCCTAGCTAGTGATGTGAGTTAGAGCCATGTTTACATTCTTCCTGTGATCATGCGGTCTCTTGCTCATTTCTGGTTTACAGGCCACATCCCAAAGGAATGTAGAGGTATATAACAATTGGGTGTTTGTGTGGAGACATTAATAATGTTGTTCGAACTAGTCAAGTTAAACTAATTTACAGACCATGTGTCACAATGTGTTGCACTAACAATTATATTACTGAGGAGGGATGCTTATGTACTAAAGGAGGGTAAGAGTAAGATAAAACTTACCAATATAAAGAATGACAATCCACTGTATCTTGAACGGCGACTGTATCGTTTCAATCAGTTCGGCTGGTGGTCTAAGTGTGGTTGTAATAATGGTCTTAGTCTTCGTCGTTTCCTCCAAAAGACTGCCAAAACTCCACAGGTTCTAAGACTTTCTCCCTCTCTCTCTCTTGTTCTCCCCTGTATATTAGGTTCCTTCTCATATATACATCCCACGCTCCCATTGATCCAGTACTTGTTCTTGTGGGGGGAGACTAATCTTCAAGGCTGATAACGTACCAAAACAGAGGGAGTTACAACCATGTGAAAACAAAAAACTCATTTGTTCGGGGTGAGAGTTCTCAATCTCTGGATTCGTGAATCTAATTTCTTTGAAAGGAACTGATATCTGGGGTGGGGGGGTAAAAACAGCAACAGAAAGGAAGTTGCAACTGCGTGAAACGAAACTCATTTGTTCAAGGTGAGAGTTCTTGATCTCCAAACTCGGGAATCCAATTTGGGAAAAGAACATTGTACAATCTACTCTGCAGTTATCAGATTCGGGTTTCACCTTAAGAGTCTGTTTTAAATAGTTGCAGCTTCTTCTAATGCGATAAAATGATCAAACACTTTTTCTCTCAAAAAGTACAGTAGAGGGACAAAAGTATAGGCATAGCTTTTGGCGGATGACAGGTATTTATGTAAAATGCCCGTTATGTAAAATGCAGGCATTTTACATAACTCAAATGTTTTTTGGCTAGTGCAGCATAAGTCTCAGGCTTCCTTGCACTATGTGGTTAGTAATAATAATAATTTTAAATTCCAAATCACAGTAATTGTACTCTATCACAATAATAATAAAATGAAAGGAAAATTATAATGTTAAAAAAATTATACAAATTTGTTTCTTTGCTTGAAGAGATGAGAATTTGAGTCGACATTGTGATCGTAAATAATTTTTGATTAATTTTAATTTTTGAAAAACTTCATGTGAGGCAACGGAAACTGATAAAGTTAAAAAAAAAAAAAAAAAAAAAATTGGCACTAGCAGTGGCATATGATGCAAGAAGGCAAGCTTATACAGCAACAGCTAAAAATGGGGGGGGAACCCACTTCCCATTCACCTCTCCATCTGATCCGAAAGTTTATCCAGTTCTTCCTTGATGTATTTAAGCTATCAACTTCCACAGCGACAGATGGAAATATGTTTCGGCATTCAACCGCTTGCTGGCTAAAGGCAAATTTCCGCTCATCTATTCTGCAACTGTCTTTCCTCAATTTGAATTTATGCCCCCTCAAGTGCATAATCTGAGCAAGGATCCCATCAGCATTCTCAAACCATTTAAAGCCTTAAACATCTCAATCAGATCATCTTGCAGGAACCTAGTTTCCAGATTCTGCAATTTGCAGAACTTGGGTACGATATTGATCGTAATGAGTACGATCAATATCGTACTCATTACGATCAATGTCACATAATTTAATATGTAAATCTTTGCAATGATTTAATAACTCCTCTGACCATTTTTAATTCAGAAATAAAAAATATTTTAAATATTTCTACGTGTTCTTTTATATTTCCGAACCTTCCAGTCAACGAGAAAATTGTGTCCATAATTTGAAAGAAAAAATTAATTTTGAAATTTTGCTGCGGATTCTGAATAGCTTTCTCTCTACTTTCGTAATCGAAATGACGTCTTTTCAATCTTTTCCTTACAGTGCTTACTTCTGGAAACGAAGTGGCAATGCCGATGATAGTAGTATATCCTTAGCCGAATCGAGAATTTTTTGGAATGCTTCCTCTGTTCTACTTTCTTTTTAATATTCCGTGATTGGTAGTGGGTGTAAGGCAAGGAAGTTCCATGTTCCCCAAACTATTTAATTCATATGCAGAAGCATTTATGAAAGTTGGGAGAAGAGAGGTCTAAAAGTAGAATAGGAGAAGATAAAGACAAGATTTGCAGATGACTAGATATTGATTTCTAATGAAGAATTATAGATCTCCTTGGGCACCTTAATAAAGGAGTTATTTTTTTTATTTTATTTTATTTTTTTTTTTAGGAGCATTAGCAACTAAGGCCATATTGCTCCGGGGATATGCGCTGGTCATTTCCTGACCTTTCCGCATCCTCCGTATTTGGTGATCACGGGCTCGAACCCCGGTTCGATCAAGAAGTGTGTGCTACGCACTGCTGCTCCTGCCCACCTGGCTACGGAGGCACCCAATAAAGGAGTACAATATGAAGATTAACAGCAGTAAACACACAATGTTAATTTCAAAGTGGCTAGGAAGAAAATCAACATAACAGATGGAATAATATTGAAACAGGTGGGCAGATACTTGGGAAGCATAATTACAGAAAATGGAAAAGGCCTGGAAGATATAAAAATAAGAATTACAATGGGCAAAGAGGAATTTAGTAATAGAAAAGAATTGTTGAAAAGAAATTTCAAGACGGAATTAAGAAAGCAAGTGGAAAAAACAATATGGACTGTTGTACTACATAGCTCTGAGACATGGACACTGGGAAAAAGGAGATTAGACGCCTAGAAACTTTCGAGATGTGGGTGTGGAAAAGAATGGAAAGGGTGAACAGAGTGAGTAATGAGATTTTGAGGAATGTCGAAGAGAACGTTAGTAAAAGAACTAAGAAGATGACAAAATAACATTATAGGACATGTATTGAGAAGAAAAAGCATATTGAAGAAAGTGATCGAGGGGAAGATGTGTGGGAAAAGAGCTGTTGGGAGAAGGAAAATTGGAATGATGAATTGGATGATAAGAGACAATTATGGAGGAAGATAGAGAAGCATGGCGTCAATACAGACCTGAATCTACCTGAGGATAGAGAACTTGAAGCAAAATAAGCTTTTGTAATTGCAAAAATATGAACACAGATCCAGATAATTAAACAATGTGGATATTAATTTGCATAATTAATTTAATTAGTATAATTGCATTTTGACCTGACTGAAATGTGGCATGCATAATTAATCCAATTAGGGCCTCCCTCTGAGCATTAATTGGGAACCGTAAATTTGAGAACCATACTTGTGGTAGTGCTGGAAACTAACAAAAACAAAACTGTCAATCAGTTAAATCCCAGCCCAACTTTGGGTGTACTGTCTTTCATCCCTACTGCCCTTATAAGTCAACCGTGGCAGACAAAACTGACCAAGTGAATCATCCCCCCACGGAGACATTAGGCATTAATGTAAGAGAAGTGGAGGACTCTAGGTCAGTGTCAGTCTCCCAAAAAAAGAAAAATGGTAGGAGAAACAAGCCTAAGTGAAAACAAGGAGACTAAGGACAAACCGGTCATTATTCATGTCACAAGAGATAACACTAAGCAGCAGGGTTCCCCCTGGACCCTACCCTTCCAGAAGGCACTTTCCTTGAAAAGAAGCTAAAATTAAGAACAGCACTGGGGAACTTACTCAAGGACGCGTCAACTGGGTAACAACTGGCGTTAGGGAACAGATCCTTTGAACGGAGCTGGAAACAGTGCTCCTACAAACTCACCTTGAGTGCGAACGAGCCACCTCAAAACTGGAGGCATACATGGAAAGTGGGACAAATCAAATGCTCAGCGTATCCCTACTTATGCACAAGCACTGAGGAGCACACAAAACAGTGAACCAGTAGCCCCCCCCCAGGCTACTGGTTCACTGTTTTGTGTGCACCGGGAATTGGCTGTCCAGGAGGTCCAGGGACAGCTGCACCCTGGTGGAAAAACGGCTTGACATGGATAACACATACTGCAGTATTGTAGTGTGTGTTAATACTATGTCAGGCCCATTGAACAGGGATTATTTCCTCACAGAGAATGTGGAGATAGGCATATGCCTAGGGGCCGCCATAAACAGCGAACATTCATACATAGCCCCCAGGCTTCCCCAAGCATGAAAGAAAAGATTACTACCAACACTAATCTGGTAATTCTAAGACCAACAGGAGTAGAGAAACAAACGAGTGAGGAGATTAAATCGAAAATAATGGAAAACCTAAAAGAGGACCTTAGAACCATCAGGATAAACACAATTAGAAAGACCCGAAATCCGGGGATTATGATCGAAACTTAAACGAAACAAGAGATGCAGCATATAATCAGTAATCCTAAAATGACCATGCTGGGTCTACTTGCTTAGCCCCCAAAAAGAAAGGGCCATCGCTCATCATCTTTGATGTTGATAAAGGCCTGACAGAGGAACTAATAGAAGACGTGTATGGAAGAAATCTGCAAAGCAACCTACCGGATCAGGAAGGACAGAACCGCATATTTCCTAAGTACATGAGCAAAACAAGAAGCAATGGCATCCTGAATTCAATGGCTGAATTGGCCCCAGAAGCCTGGTAGGTACTGCGGGTGCAGAACAGGATCTACATAGAGTGGGGAAGCCAATGCTTCAGGGAACATGTGGTCATTCCAAATTGTTTTAAAAGTTGAAAGTTCAGCCATACTTCCCATACATAGCCACTGCTTTGAGAAGGGCCATGAATTTAGTAACTGCCCCAACAAGACAAACGAACCTGTGTGTGCCAACCGTAAGTTTCTCTGGTTGGATCACACACACTCTATTAGAGATGCCAAGTGTCCTACATATTTAAAGGCCAAAAGCACATACTAACTTCGAATCAATTATGGAGACAAGGCTTAAACAATATACAACTATGGAGTGCTCAAAATACACCAGTTAAACGCACACAGAGCCAGAGCAGTGGCTGCGCAGGTCCGCATTAAGGCGGACGAGGAAAACCATATACACGTATGAAACAGATAAGGGGATACCCCCTGGCCTACAAAGTGATCCAGGCGCCTCCGTGGGCAGGAGCAGCAGTGTGTAGCATATGCTTCTTGATTAGACCGGGGTTCGAGCCCGCGACCACCAAATACGGAGGATGCGGAAAGGTCAGGGAATGACCACCGCATACTCCCAGACCAATATGGCCTTAGTTGCTAATGTTCCAAAAAAAAAAAAAAAAAAAAACCAAATAACAATAACAAAGTGATCCGCACTGATGAAGATACACTCTGGGATGCTGCTGTTATCCGCAATCATATAACTGCCACCCGTATTCCATAATTATGTACTAGCTGGGCAGCGTGCGCCCATATTGTCACCTCTATCGGCAATCTCTCCGTGATCGCACTCTACCGTAGGACAGGAGAGGACATCCAACAATCTATAAGATGCTTCCAGGACAAAAGATAATAGTGAGAACAGATGTGAACTGATGCTTGCCAGCCTGGCACAGCACAACCCAAGACCGGTAAGCCACCTCAAATGGCCAGAATCTGGAAGACTATTTATCAATCTCTACCTACACAGTGCACAACCAATCCTTCAAGCTCCCAACCTTCTGCAATGCGCTATGGGAAGCTACAAATTCAAATTATTGTATTAGACCCATAATTTCTTACATCTACCCATATATTTATTTGTCTGTAAATTACGTGTGTTCTCTGGTCGATTTGCCTGTTTCTTCAAACAGGCCTATGGGGCTGGGAATTTCCATACTATAATAATTAATGATAAACACCAGCCAAGAAATTAAACTGAAAATTTACTATACAATGAAATGTGATGAAAATAAAAAAATAAAAACACTGATCAAATTATAGTTACAATATAATTTAAAATATAGTTAAAAGCAATAAAATTAATTAAAATAAACTAGGTTAAAAGCGATAAAACAATGAAACCTGGAGCTTTCGGAGAACTGCCGTCTCCTTCTTCAACAGCATACTACTAGTGCTAAGACATCCTTAAGTAGCCGGTCCATGGCGCTCATTCACGTAATCATCAGACACATGATCTACATTCTCCATGCGCGTATCGGAAATGGAAGTGGCTCGGGAGCATGTCAAACAGAAACGGTCATCCCTTCTGAGGACAACTGCCTCAAACAGGGGGTGTAAACGGATCCCCCCGTCCCTATTAGTAGTATTGTGACTGGATGAACCGATTCGCAAGCTCTCGAGCCACTTGCGTTCCCAAAATCCATGGGCGCGGTCAGTAATGACCTCGTCTTTAGGGGAGATCCCTGATTTGCCTGTTTGCTGGACTAAAAAACCCAAATTTCTGGGGGAACAAACCTTGCTACCTACGCCTGAGGCCGATTAACTCAGTCACGGAGTGAAAAAAGCCCATTAAAGTTCCTCGCGTCATCGACGGTATTCAAACTCGGCCCTTTTCCACCCTGTGCGGGCAGAACAGTGACAATACCACTGTGCTACTTGCGCAGACTATGGGAAGCTAAAATCGATATCACACTGACTACAAGGAACATGGCAGAGCATGTCTCAAACTGGGACTTCCAAAACGCCTGGACCACATCTGATCATCGCGCCATAAAATACCAAATTGACAAAACCATGACGAGGAGACCTGCCATCAGGCTGAAGATGAACAGATTTTCAATGAGAAAAAGTAAATTGCCAGCTGTTCCAGGAGAAAATTATAGCTGAGGGACCAAAATCCTGACTGGCAGGGAAATCCAGACATCCTACAAAGAAAAATAACCCAAATAATTAAAACAGCAGCAGAGGCAGCATTGAGAAGGAACACCCCGGCGTCATGTGCAAAGCCCTGGTGGACTCTGGAGCTCCAAGGGCTGAGGAGAGAAGTCCAAGCAAAAAAGGAAAGTGTTCCAGCGGGCCCGTAGATGATGGCCAGCCGCGGATGTGGAGTATCTGCGCCAGCGCTATAGGAAAGCCAGTAACAGATACACTGACAGAATAAAAAAAAAAAAAAAAGTGGGCATCTTGTGAATGGCTAGTCTCCACGACTGGGAACACGGACCCCCTGGGGAGTGGTTTATAAAATAACCACAAACAACTCCCCAGGGAAGAGGTTCAAACAGGAACTAAGACGCCACAAGGTACTATAACAACAACCTAGGAGGATTCAACAACTGACATACTGAATACAATTCTGCGGGAACCACCGAGCATGCTGACACCTGATGAACAGACCAACTGTAGGGCAAACGATGCATATACTACGCAGAGGATGGAACCACAATTTACAATGGACGAAATTCAAGCTGCAACTACGCAAATGAGAAACAAAAAATGTCCAGGCCCAGATTTGCTGGAGCCAGAGATTATCAAGAAAGCGGTAGAAATAGGCCCAAACCTGCTACTCCAACTATTTAACTGCTGCCTCATGGCAGGAAAATTTCCCATTAGCTGGAAAACTGCAAACTTGAGGCTGATTATAAAAAATCCAACCATGAAACCAGATATGAGTTATAGGCCAATTGCTGTGCTCTCCACGGTGAGCAAACTGTTCGAGAGACTCCTACACATGAAAATTACTAGCCACTATAACTGAGCAGACTTCGCCTCTAGCAGACAATATGGTTTCAAACCAGGTTCGTCAACAGTAGATGCAATCCAAAACCTTATCAAGCAGAAAAGCAGTGTTCCAAGTAATACTTCCTGGTGCTTTCAATTGACTTTACCAGGGCATTCGGCTCCCTTTGGTGGCCAAGCGTCCTCGGCCGACTCCGGGAGGCAGTCCTACAGATGAATCTATACAACACCATAAGATCATACCTACACTACAGAAAAGTGGAAGTTATAACACCGTATCAGATGGTGTTATAACTTCAAATTTATATAACTTCAAAGTTATAACTGCTCAAACTTATGGGCAGCAGTACACCGAGGCTGCCCATAAGTTTGAGTGCTGGGGCCGCTCCTGTAGAATGTAGTTCTAGATAATTTCCTTTCGATGGACCTGTGAGATGTAAACAGTCAAGCGTTTTCAGATGACCTCACCTTCACCGTGGAGGCGAACTCAAGGGTCAGCTTGGAAATCCAGGCAAACAAGGTACTGGAAAAGCTACTGGAATGGACGAAGCTGCACTCAGATAATTTCGCTGACAAAGACGGGCTCAATCCTATTGAAACGGACACTAGACACTCTTCGGCTGCCACAGATTAAAATTGAGGGCGAACCCATTAAAGCTTAACACGCAACTGAAGTATCTTGGAATCATTTTAGACTCAAACTTATCCTTCAAGCAACATCTCCTCTACCGGAAGGAGAAATTCGGAAAATACACGGCCATGATTGCAAGAATCACTAGAAAAGATTGGGGACTAAAACGAAGAACTCTGGCTTTCTACTACAAAGCGATTTTTATCCCAGCAATAACCTACAGCTCGCCTGTATTTTTTTTATGAAAACCCCAAGCACGAAAGGTATCAAAACCTATAGTACTTAGTACTGTGCATGGGTTGCAGGAGAAGTATGGGGAGGATGGTTTACCAAGGCTGTAACTGACTTGGTAAACCATACAGAGAAATATTCTACTAACTATAACTCATGCCTGCTGTATGGTGAGCACCCATGCCCTGCAGATTCTGGCAGGCATGCTTCCACTTGATCTAGAAGTAGTGCATTTTGGGCTAATGTACATGCTCTCTAGAGGAATCCAAACGACATTCATAGGATACACAACAGATCCTACGAATAATCGGAAAAAGCAAAAAACGCGGCTGGCGCTGCACCTGCCGCAGGTACAGCAAGAGAGATGGTCCAACTCCTGTAAAGGAGAAATCACAAGAAAATTCATACCTCAAGTCAGCAGAGTCTACCCCAGAACCCCACATTGGTTCTTCCCAGAATTGCATACTACATACCTACTGACAGGCCATGGTGCCATAAATGCCAAGCTAAATAATATGAGAATTGTAGACGACCCAAATTTTTGATGCGGAGAGTAGAGACTTGGCAACAAATAATATATGGATGTGAATGTTATGAGGGAACACCTTTTACTGGAAACGGAAGAAGAATACAAAGCGTTCAGTAAGTTCGCGCAGGATCTTTTCGCAAAGAGGAGGACATTGATTGCTCTGCACAGCAACGCAGGAGATTAACAAAGTAGTCCATAGACCTGCACCAAATGAGCAAGAAAAGAGCAGCAAGGAAGCTAAGCAAGGAAGCTAAGTATGGGAATGGTGCCCCTATCAACAAATCCTTAGCCAGAAATGACACTTAAACTTAACACTACTAAATAGAAAAGACAATGAACAAAGAGGAGAATGTCTATGGTGACATGACATTGATGGTGGATATGTCCCAAATCAGCCTCATGTCTGATGGACCAGAACGGTTCCCGTCTCCCCCATCCCATGCCAACCCACCCTCCTCCTCCTCCTCCTCCTGGTGGGACCTGTCCCCACTGATCTTCAAAGGGGATGCCTTCCCTATTGTCCGCGTATCTCTATCTGTTCCCCCCAGCCTTCAGTTTCTCCCCTACTCAAACTTAACTTACTGAGTATGCCTATAAAGTAACTTAATTGAACTAGTGCAATGCTCCACTTTTTTTTCGATAGGTCTTTGCCACTGAAATCTTCGGAAACTAGGTGGCAGGGCCTGCCAGAGTACCTAGAAACCTACTGGGTGCCTGACCTGCCTTCTCGTGGAAAAGTGTGACCAACGGTGGGTCCCATTAGGGGGTCCAACGGCCAAATAGTCAGAAGAACAACAGAACAAAACATTACACGACATTCCACTCCTCACACACTTTTAAATCTCTGGCCTCCACAGAATACTGTGATGCACAAACAGAATATACAATGTGGAGATGGGGAAAACTCTGGTCCCGTCAGACAGTTAACACACTTTACACTTTACAGATCCAGATAATAAGCAAATTAACGTGTCTGCAATTTCATGTATTGTATTTAGTTCAAATGAATTATTTGCCTGCCGTGTTGAATACTGGTAAACGATGGAAGTCGTGCTGCTCATCTGACTGATTAAAACCAATCCGATGATATTAAAACCAATCAGATAAGTATGTGGGACAGCCGGTTGGATAAGTTTTAAGAGCAATACTAAGTTTCAGAATGGCAATCCTTTGGCTCTTAATTCATGCTTAGCAGCAGCATAATTGGCTCAATTGCCCGAAGGCAATTGAGCGAATAATGCGTTCGAATAACGCGTTCCCAGTACTCTCGTAATCCATTCGCAATATGAAAATTTTCTTCATTCTACAGGAAACTATTTTAAATGTAATTACCATAGGGAAATAAAAAAATCGCTAAATAGAAAATTTCTCTATAAAGAAGTTCGTTAAACAGAAGTCCCACTTCTATATATCAAAAAAACTTTTGGCGCCCTCCTGAACTGAGCCCGTAATCGACTCTTACCTCGCCTACCCACTTGCGGCGACCCAGCTCCCATGTTTGCTCAGTTCAACCGATCTCAATACTAGTGAGCATGTTTCGGACCTACTAGGAAAGAACATTTCATCCTATGACCATCCACTTGCTAACGTGTAAGCATTACTGGAAGCGTACGACACATGGGTAGCACTACCACTAGGGATGTCTATGCCAAGATGTGTGTGCTCTTTTATGGGAAAATGTGGTATTAATGGCAATAATGCAAGCATCAGCAAAAAAAAAAAAAAAAAAACCCTACACACTTCATTCATCCATACTCTAATTTGTCCTTCTTAATCCCCACTTACACGACAAGAAATGGAAGTTTGTTTCAACAAAACAACTCCGTGCTGAAGGTAAACTTGCATACATCTATCCTGCAACCATCCTTCCCCAATTTGAATTTATACCCCCTTGTGTAGTCTCAGAAAGGAAGAATGCTATTCATATTCAGCTTACTCAGTCCATTCAACGCTTTAAAACCATATCTCCACGCAAGCGCTTACTCTCGAGAAGCTGCAATTTGAATAACAATCTTTCTAGGTAAGGGCACCCTTTTGTTTCCTTCACAAGTCCAGTTGCACTTCTCTGCACTCCCAGTAGATCTACATCCTTCCTAGAGGGAGGCCTCCAGACCTGTATACAGACTCTAGATGCAGCATGACTATGGGCTTGTACAAACGAATAATCACCTTATCATTGCTAGCAGTTTCTGTATATCATTGACAAAACCCCACGAGTTGTGGTGGCAACATGTCTGTACTGTTGAGAGACCCGGGGATAATTAACTGCATAATGAAGAAGACTTCGAATATGTGGGTTTAGAAACTTAGAAACTGTGGGTTTAGAGCTTAGAAACTAGGCACCTTAAAGGAGATTTAATTGAGGTGTTTAAGGCTCTGAGAGGCATAAGCAAAATGAATAAGGACGAAATTTTCACGGTTATGAATGGTTCTAGAACTAAAGGCCATAATTTCAAGTTAGTGGGGGGAGATATTTAAATAAATAAATAAATTTTCTGTTTATACTCCGGGACGACCAAATGATCAGAGGAGTTCACAAGATAGACAGAATACAAGAAACAGCACCGTATTCAGCAGTCACGGGCTTGAACCCCGGTCACTCAAGGCACGTGTACTTATGCACCCGCGCGCCTGCCTGGATTGCAGTAAGTTTTATTTTAGCGAGCGAGTTATAAATTACTGGAATAAGTTACCTTCATGGGTGGTAGAGGCTGACAGTCTGGGGAAATTTAAAGGTCAGCTGGATAATTACCTAACGGAGGAGGGAAATGAATAGGTTGTCCATTTCCTTCTCTCTTATTAATTTTAATTATTATTATTTTTATAATTTTCTCCTTATTATTATTCATTTGTTTTTATTCTTATTATTTTACTTTATTTATTTTTTGTTATGTTATTTTATTTTTTTGGCTGGTTCAGCATAAACCACAGGCTTCCTTGCACCATGTGGCCATTACTAATATTAATTACTCCCAGGTCTTTCTCATTTTCCACGTCTCTGACTGTGATACACGATACACGAATCTGATATTACTGCTACCCATATGCAGTACTTTGCATTTGCCAAAGTTAAACTTCAACTGCCTTTTCTCAGCCCATCGATCTAATTTTCCTAGATGTTGCAGTAGCTCACCCTGATTACTGGCATTAACCACGCTGCCAACTTTGTATCATCTTCAAACTAAGATATTAAGTTTGATATACCTTCTTCAATATCATTAATAAATATTGAAAACAACAATGGGCCCAGCACTCAAACCTTGGGTATCCCACTAAAACAGTCTACGAAGAACAGTGCCCATTGATAACCACTCTTTGTCTTCCCCCACTCGAGCATCGCTTTATCTATAGCAGTAACTTGTCCTTAATGCCACATTGCTCCAGTTTGTACAGCGCTGTTTTATGTTCAACAGTATTAAAGCCTTCCTGAAATCCGAGTATAAATTATCAAAATTATTTGTTGCATTAAATTCCTTAGTCACTACATCATAGTATCCAATCAGATTGGTCAGACAAGACCTCCCATTTAAGAAATCTATGCTCTGACTACAATTATATTACTTCCTTAACTAATTACTCCATTATTTTCCCATGTACAACTGTAATCCACCAGGTCTGTAATTTCATCACCTTTTGGTCATCCTTTGTGAATTGGGAATACACTTACCATAATCTTAGCCATAAATATGGCTAAGGTTTTCTTTCCTCCTTTTCTGTCTCCTTCAATACAATTAGATAGAATCCACCCACCCAAGGTACATTATTTGTATTTAGCTTCAACAATTTCTCTTCCAATTTCCTTTAAATTATCACAAAATCATTTAGCTCCCCGTTAGAGTTTGATGAACATTGGCATCCCTTTTCCTAAAGAATTCCTCGTGTGTGAATGTAAAATGCCAAATACCTGTTCAATTTGCCAGCAACCTGAGTAGAATTATCAACGTTTAACTCAGTGGAATCAAGTGGACCATGTAGACATATGTTTTTGTAAAGGGCGGCACCTGTTCAATTCTGCCTCGTATCTCTGTGAAGAGATACGAGGCAGAATCAACAGTTTCTACAAATGGGCCAGATGTGTGTGTGTGTGTATGTGACGTAGGTTTGTGTGTGTGTGTTGCTGTTGTGTCTGGCCGCTTGGCTACCCAGAAGCATCAGTCACCTGGAGAGATGATTCTGGGTTCTCATCCACACCATGGGAAGGTGGGCCAGTTCCAGTAATGCACGTACCGTCTCCAAAAGACTCTGACCCTCCCTGACGTTGCCAGCAGGTGGGCCAAGATCCTCTGGGGGCCCATTCTAGAGGGATGGACAAAATAGTGTAAAAAATATATAATAATAAAAATAAAAAAATAAAAAAAACACTCATGGTGCAGGTTATGGAGAAAAAATAAACAAAATAAAAAAAATAATAAAAAAATAATAAAATAAAATAATTTACCCGTGAGGGAGAGAGAATATTGGCATAGGTACACTACAGAGTGAAAAAAATGCAAAAATAAAAGAAAAAAATAAATAGAAATAAATAAAAATTTAATTAAAAAATAAATATATATACAGGGTGTTTCAGTTAAACGTTTCAGAACTTCTAAGAGGGGTAGGGTACATCCTGACAACTCGAAATCATATAGCAATGTGGGGTCGGAAATGCTTTCCTGAAGCGGTGTTGTACACAGAAGCACCATAAAGAAAAGAGACCGTAAGTGAGAAATCGTTTTAATAATACATGAAAAGAAGCAAAAGGTACATGGATTAAAGTAAGTGTTCGAAGTTTCTTCCACGGGCTACAATGCACGCCTCACATCTCCGACGCATGGACATCCAAACATTCTGGAATACTCCAGGAGAATTTCGAATTTCTTGAACAAGAACGCCAAGTTAGTAGGATGGATGATTACACGAATGCAGAGTTAGCCGATATGCATTTGGCGTACGGGGCTGCAAATTGTAGTGGGCCAGCCGCACAGCGTTTGTACGCGGAACGATATCCGACGAGGCGTATTCCCAGTCATAATTTCTTTGCAAGACTGCACCAGAGGTTAGCTGAGAGAGAGGTTCATTTGAAAGAGCTGACAGGGACAGGGTAAGAACAGCACGGACTCCAGCCGTCGACAGAATGTGCTGCAGCCTGTACAGGGGAATCCAAGAACGAGTACACGAAGTCTAGCAAACGCAGTCGGGGTTTCCCATTGCAGCGTCTGGAGGATTCTCCGAGAACAAGACATGCATCCGTTTCACGTGCAGCGTGTCCAGACACAGCAACCGGAGGATTATGCACCTCGTATTGCTTTCGCACAGTGGTACCTTGGAAAATGTGCTACAAGTCCCCTTTTTCCTGCTGAAGTGTTGTTTTCCGATGAGGCATCCTTCACAAGGGAAGGAATTTTCAACACGCATAACGACCATATCTGGGCGGTCGAGAACCCGCATGCAATACGACGTCGTGCAGCACAGATTCGATTTTCGGTCAATGTATGGGCCGGTATTATGGGAGATCACCTCATCGGACCTTACCTGTTACCGTGTCGTCTAACCGGACCTATCTACTTGATCTTTCTGCAGCAAGTATTGCCACAACTTTTGAGAGATGAACAGATTTCTGCATCGATGCAACAATGTGGTTCCAACACGATGGAGCCCCTGCCCATTATAGCGGAGATGTTCGTAACTACCTGGATGTCACATTTGGTCAACAGTGGATCGGACATGGTGGTCCCGTGCGTTGGCCTGCTCGGTCACCCGACCTATCATGTCTTGATTTTTATTTCTGGGGTCATATGAAATCGCTAGTTTATGACACCCCTGTTGACAATGCTGAGGAGCTGGTTGCAAGAATCGCAGTAGCTGCCGAAGAAATTCGAAATTCGCCTGGAGTATTCCAGAATGTTCGGATGTCCATGCGTCGGAGATGTGAGGCGTGCATTGTAGCCCGTGGAAGAAACTTCGAACACTTACTTTAATCCATGTACCTTTTGCTTCGTTTCATGTATTATTAAAACGATTTCTCACTTACGGTCTCTTTTCTTTATGGTGCTTCTGTGTACAACACCGCTTCAGGAAAGCATTTCCGACCCCACATTGCTATATGATTTCGAGTTGTCAGGATGTACCCTACCCCTCTTAGAAGTTCTGAAACGTTTAACTGAAACACCCTGTATATATATATATATATATATATATATATATATATATATATATATATATATACAGTATAACATAAACAATATAGCTACACTTGAGGGAAAAAATAAAAATAATAAAAAATAAAGGAAGATGCAGAGAAAAAAAAAACTTTATCTAATCCACTTCAGGCCCAATGCCAGGGGTGTTGACTACTCTATATGATCTCCTCCTTCGAGCAAAGACTTCCATAGCAAAGTTGTGAAGGGCAGATAAACGTTCAGGGGTTAGGGGTAACTAACCCCTGAACGTTTGGTCTAATTGATTTTCAGATATTGGGATGGGGTTTACTAAACCTTGCCTCAAAGCTTCGTACAGAATACAGTCAAAAAGGAGGTGCCTCCAGTTTTCCTTGGATACGCAGTTGCACAGGTCAGTCGTGCAGAGGCCTAGTTGGTGCAGTTTTTCATTAAGAGAACCATGTCCTGTAACCAGGAAGGAAGTCTCCATGGTGAGGGAAAGCCAGGATTGGACAGAATTAGAGGATGTAAAGGTGACATCAGGACAGAATCTTCTAGTAACCACCCCAACCTGGGATGTATCCCAGCGGGTCTGCCAGATGTTCCCTAACTCGTAGAATCTGGCTTTCTCAGCTTTTAGGGTCGTTGTCAAGATCAAGCTCAATGTCAAGGAACTTAGTGGGGATGTTGTTTTTAATTCTAAATATTAGTCCTCTGTACGTGGCATACAGATCCAGAGGAAGAGTTTCAGCTATGACCTGGATGGCTGCTGTAGATACTGTTCTGCAAACTCTAAGGGTAGCCAGTAACATTGTACGTTGGATAGAACTCAATCTGTTTCTCATCTTGACCAAGCCAACTCGGTGAAACCAGGCACCTGCTGCATATGTGGCGATCGGCAGGAAGACTGCTTTATAGTAAAGACGAAGGGTTCTTTTGGAAAGGCCCCCAGTCATTTCTGGAGATACGAATAATGGAACCAGAGAGATTCTTGACTTTTGATCTGACAGGAAGATCAGTTTGTAATCAATTACCACTCAGAGAATGGTAGCTTCAGTAACTATGGGTAGCTGGATTCCAGAGATTTTAACCTGTGGTGGACACCTGAGGTCTAGCTTGTGCTTAAAGAGCATCATTTTGATTTTACTTGGGTTAATGCAGAGTTTGTTCAAAGCTGCGGAGGAGGAGAGATCAGACAGGACCAGATTGGCGTTATGTTCAATGGCACTCCTAGATTTTCCAGACACACAACGATCGTAAGGTCATCGGTAAAGGCTACAACTTTAGTGTTCTTAAAGGAGCAGGAGAGCCAATCCTGTAGAACCATATTCCACACCACAGGCCCCAAAACCGACCCCTGGGGGCATCCCCGAGATTTTACGATAACAGTTCTTTCAGAGAAGTAGCTAAGGAAAAGTTGATGAGAACAGGAAGCAGATCGGAGGCGCTCCAAAGCGCTGTCCCACTAGACAATGTCGAATGCTCCATAAAAATCGACAAAGATTGCCAATTCAAACTTGGCCTCGAAGTTTTCTATATGTAACACCAGATCAAAAAGGGCCTCTTCACAGGAGTGTCCTGGTGTGAGCCATATTGATGTGGAGAGATTAGATTTTTCGCCTGGAAAAGCGCCGAGGCTCTTAGGACCATAAGACGTTCCAGAATTTTCCCGAGATTTACCAAGAGTGGAATAGAACGGAAGGAGCGAGGATCTGAAGGTGGCGTCTGTGGTTTCTTTTTCAGGCGCAAAAGAGCAGTTTTACAGACATTTGGAAAGAAACCTTCCTCGAGGCATTTATTGTACAACAGGAGATACAGCGGCCTTAGTTTAAACAAATGAAAGATGAAGGCATACTCTGTCAGGTCTAGACCAGGGCATTTGTTGGGGTTTATTTTCTGTAATACTGTAGTCAGCTCTTGTCTGCGTGGGTAGACAGTGGTATCGTCACCGTCCTCCCCACACCGGGGTTGAAAAGGCCTGGGTTCGAATCCCGTCGATGACGCGAGGAACTTTAATGGGCTTTTTCACTCCGTGGCTGAGTTAGTTGGTCTCAGGCGTAGATAGCAAAGTTTTTCTCCCCAGTAACTGGGGTTTTTTCGTCCAGCAAAACAGGCAAATCAACCATAGAACATACGCAATTTACAGACACAAATACGGGTTAATGTATTTAATTACGGGTAACCCTAAAATAATAATAATTTTGTGGTCAGCTCTTCCAGGGTGAAAGGATCCGTTATGCTTTCCATGGTGTAGCTTCGATTTGCTGTTCTGATTGCTGGATGCTCTAGGAGATCCTCAGCAACGTCGTCTGAAGGAAATAATCTGTCAAGGATTAGGTTGGCTGAATCATACCAGTTGGAAGTTTCCTGGGAGTTAGCCTGTACAGTGTTGAAAATTTCAGGGGTGAAGGTGTTATTTCTCGTTATTTTATATACTAAAACCCAGGGGTTGGAGTTCCCAGTTTCCTTAACAAAGTGCATCCAGGTTGCTTTCTTCCTGGCTGCTATGGCTTTAGTATAGTCGTTTTTCTTTTGGATGTAGTCACTGTAGAGCCGCTCAACTTCTGGAGGCAGCCAGTCCTGGTGCCGCTAGTAGTAGCAACGCCCGCAGTGCCAATCTCTGAAGTCTAGTGAGATTATTGGTCCACCAAGTGGAGACAACAGGTCGGAATATTTTCTTTTTGGCAGATTTATAGGATGCTTTGAGGATTGCTTGCTGGAGAGCAGTTATCAGTTCATTGGCTTCCGTGGATTCATATAGATTTGGCTCACTTTCGAAGAAGTTTCCTTTAATAGAACATTCAAAGGATTGCCACTCGACATTTCTGATGGAGAACCTCACAAGTGCAGGCAGTCTTATCTGGTTATCTTTTTTCAGTGGGGTTAAGTTTATGAGGAAAAGTATGACTCTGTGGTCGCTGAGGGTCCAGTCTGGGATAACCATCCAGTTGGAGACTGGGGGGGGGGAGGTCCCTAGTGGAGATAGTGACATCGATGTTCGATTCACGTGTAGAGCTGCTATACGTGGTGTAGGGACTGGGTTAATTGTGTATAGTTAGGTTTCTATTCAGGACAAGGTTTTCCAGAAGTGATTAACGGGCATCAGCAGTAGGGAAAAACCAGAACTCGGACTTGGCATTAACGTCAGAGGCAATTAGGAGAGATTTTGAGCTGAGGATGTCAAGAGCATATTCCAGGAAGTTAAGTGAGATGTTAAAATCAGCAGAAGGGGGACAATACAGGGACAGCAGGTAGAATGACTGTGTGGCATATGTGATCTGCATACAAGTTGCACTCTGATTGCAGGGGCCATGTATTATGAGGACATCCAAATCCTTGTTTAGAATGATGTTGCATGTCCTCCAAGATAGCCTGGATGACCCGAGTGTGCATTGAGAAGCCGGTGATTTTGGATGTGTGATTGGAAAGGCTCCTGGATTGCAATCAGCAGCATGCAACTCAGCAGCCAGATGAATCTCATTGGCAACGGAACGAGACCTGTGCCCATTGATTTGCATGACTTTGAGGCATTGGTGGCTGGGTATGTCCATGGCAACTGTGTCCATTGGAGGGAAGAGCATATTCCTGGGAGACCTTCCTCTAGTTCTGGTAGGAATGGAATTGGGGCTATTCATCAGCGATCCTTAGCCGTACGAGTGCTAAGGATCGCTGATGCTAAGAATTTCGATGTTCCGGGGATGCTGTGTCCCGGAGTGAGTGGTTGTGGGGGCAGCAGCGCCTCTTGCAATTGACCCAGCTGGGTTCCTCCTCATGGTGCAGACACTAAACATGTACATGACCACTTCGGGCACAGTGACCACAAGATGGGGAATTATGGGCACTCTGGGACGTGTGCACCCAAATCCAAGGCAGAGGAAGCATTTCGTAACTATTGTAAACTGGCGGAATCTGTTGGCATAGTAACCTAAGTAAATTCGATATGAAGAGAGGATGTACTTAAAGATTCGTGGACTGAAGCTAATTACTCTATTTTCAGTAGCACTAGACTTTGGTTCTGAATCTAGAGGTAGTCTCTGTCTTCACTTCATCCCAAGTAAACTCATAGTCCACTAGATTCTTATGGAAAAAGTCTTCTAGCACCTCTTCGTTTTTCAGTTCCTTAGGTATGTCATACACTATGTTAGACCGAGAGTTTCGTATCTCTCGATAATCAGGCAGAATTAATTAACTACTAAATAGTTAATACAGTGTCTTAGGATATTTTAAATTATTAAAACTATGCTTCTTTAAAACTCTTCGGTCTACCAAAAATCAACTATTCTATTGTTAGACTCGTATCTTGGGAATATTTAGGATAAAATTATAAAACTCTATTCATTTGGAACTTACGTTTAATAGAATAAGGGAGAATAAACTTATTTTCCAGGGAGAGAGTGTGTATGGACAGATATTGCGCAATTCCTCGCCCTAGTTCTCTGTCATGGGCCTCTCACCAACAGAGCGGAAGGAGAGGAGAGTGCCTCGGTTCCCACGACAACAGGGGTACTAAAAAGTATTTTATTACAATAGCAGAGACGGAATGTCCAGTTGTTTTTGCGGGACGATTACCAAAAATGGTAGTGTCATTGCAAAATGGGCATTCTTGGATGACTTTGTCTCTGTGACGTAGAACAAGATAATGTTAGTATATAAAGGGTTCTGCGAGGCACTGAGGGATACCTTTTTGGCTTTTGTAACGGAGACTGGAACGTCTCGTCGTCGTCGTAGGTCATGGCGATGTGAAGGGAAAGTTCGGCAGTCGGTGTCGCTCCAGCCTTAAGAACGGCTGAGGAGGAGCTGAGGTAAAGGAAGCAAGGCTCAGGGGGACCTTTTTGGCTTTTATAACAGACTGGAAAGAGAGTAGAACGTCTCGTCGTCATCGTAGGTCTTGGCGATGTGAAAGGAAAGTTCGGCAGTCGGTGTTGCTCCAGCCTTAAGAACAGCCGAGGAGGAGCTGAGGCAAAGGAAGCAAGGCTCAGAGGACCACACACTAATTTCCACCAGAGGGAAGGAGGTCTTATAACCTGTCCTGAAGCAAGAGATTTAACAGGTAAGCCATTATTGCATTTGTGTGAATGCAAAACAACATCAACAGATACCATTTCAACGCTTCCTTCCTGAATATTTTATCTTTGTTAGTTTAACGACGAAAGGGAATTTCTCACAGGGTTGGTGGTACACAGGAATCTTACAGCAAGGTGCTGTTGGAATGAGAAACGAGAGGGGGTGAGACTGTTCATATTAGAACAGATGTAAGATAGTCTAAAGTAACGAGAACACCAAAAGCACTTTGCCTAAGGTTATCCAACCATTCTGTTCTATGTTGAAGTGTCTTGTGAATATTGTAGCTTGCTAAACCAATGCCAAACAATAAGCCTGATGAATGAATAGTTCCAGTTACACTAGAATCCAGTATGTTATAAAGATGTTTTTGCCAATTCAATAATATAATCCTAAACAGATTCATGTTGTTGTTATGAATGGAAACCTGGAAGCAATATGTATACATATCTTTACTTTTACACAAACAACTAGACCAGGGCCGCCAGAAGTGGGTAGGCGAGGTAAGTGTTGCTTACAAACGGCAGTGCAGGAAGGCGCCAAAAAAATTTTTGACATATACAAGTCGGACCTCTGTTTAACGAACTTCTTTAAAACAAAATTTTCTATTTAGAGATATTTTTTAAATTCCCCTTGGCGATTACATTTTAAATAGTTTCCGTAGAAATTAAAATTTCCATATAAAGAACGCATTATGAGAGGATTGACTGGGAACGCATTAACAGTTCACACCTCTGGCCTTCAGGCAATTGAGATAATTAGTGCTGCTACTAAGCACGAATTAAGGGCTAAAGGGATTACCTTTCTGTAACTTAGCGGTACTTGTAAAACCTATCCAACCGCCTGTTCCACATATCCAGAAGTCACGCTGATCATCTGATTGGTTAGCATTTACCAGTATTCAACATGGCAGGCAGGCAAATAATTCATTTGAAATAAATTCAGTGCATTAAATTGCAGACTTACATTAATTTTCTTATTATCTGGATCTGTGTTCAGTGCCGGATTAAGGTACGGGCTAGCAGGGCTCTGGCCTGAACCGCCAAAAACATAAGAACAATGAGGAAAAATATATACTGTATATCCTGCGTAAGGGGCGCCAAAAAATCTTTCTGGCCAGGGCGCGAAAATGCCTTGGTCCGGCGCTGTCTGTTTCGTATTTATATTTCGCAGGGTTATACTCAAGAACATGGCTATAACCCCGTACTTCAGTGAGAAAGAGCGGAAGAAAGCACTGATAGGACGTGAAAGCAACTCCCACTCATTCCACCCCCCCTCTCCTCCTCGCCTCCATGTTACTGGAGGATGTCAAGTGACATCACAATATGTCGGAGGCCGACCGGGCTAGCCGAGTGGGTAAAGTACCTGCCCGGCAACCCAAATGAGGTATGAGGTATGAGGTATGAGGTATTGAGGGTCTAGCGGCTCCTGGGATTTCTCCCATCTCCGCGAATGTTCTATGTATCGGTGACAGTACCCTGTCAAAGCCAGAGATTTAGAAGTGTGTGGGTCATGAGTAGTGTTATATGTTGTGCCCATTGTTTCTCCGGCTTATTGGCAACCCAAAGGTCGCGGGTTCGATTCCCGCCTCGGGCTTGGATCAAAGTACTGCAAAACCTTGGGAGGTGAAATATGGCCACAGAAGCCGATGCGCCAACAACTACCAAATCAAAAAAAAAAAAAAAAAAAAAAAAGTATGTCGGAGCTGAAATAAATAAAATAAATAAATTTTCTGTATATAATAAATAAAATTTTATACTCCGGGACGACCAAACAGTCAGAGGAGTTCACAAATAGAAAGAATACTAGAAACAGCACCGTATTTAGCAGTCACGGGCTTGAACCGCGGTCACTCAAGGCATGTATACTTGTGCACTCGCGGGCCTGACCAAATGAAGAAAAAGAAACGACAAAATGGCAATTTTTTTAAACAACTAACAAAAATTACCACCACATACAACCACTACCACTGATTCTTCTCCTCCTCACATTACTAGATGATTACACCAGGGGCTCACATCTGGTGAGTATGGGTTTGGAAAAAAACCCAGGGTCCTGAGCTGGATATCATCATTCTTCTCTTTCTTGCTTCCTTGGTGATTCCCTTCTACTTCTGACTTTCTCTCTCTCTCTCTCTCTCTCTCTCTCTCTCTCTCTCTCTCTCTCTCTCTCTCTCTCTCTCAGGGTAACACGGGATTTTTTTTTTTTTTGGCTTTTGCTGCATAATCCTCAGGCTTCCTTGCACCTTATGGTTAATCATAATAATAATAATTTCACGTGCATTAACAATGCGAATTGCTCATGCACACCAATAGAAATGTTTGTCTTTTTTTGTGTGTGGGGGCAGCAGCAGCCCCCAGAACAAAAAAGAAAAAGAAACATTTCTGGGGGCTGCTGTCCCCACACCTACGCTAATATATAGAGAACCTGATACTAACAACTCATACATACAATTACTGCGATAAACATCAAATCGTCAAGAAACAACTTGAAAGCAAAGAAAAATAAAAACACAATAACCGAGGACAGCAGAGCAGCACTAAGACGACTAAACATCATGATATCGCATTTCCCGCTAAAATCAGAAGCGAATTTGCATCCAATCAAACAATCAGGGCCGCAAATTGAGGTAAATTTTACGCAGTCATATAATCAGCCAATCACAGAACTTGACCGGACAATCACTCTGTTGTTCGGCCATGTTCTGGACTTCAGCCAGAATAATACGGTATCCGAGTCCCTGCAGATTTGAAAATTAAAGAATTAAAGCTTTTTTCCTTGAGAAAATTGAACAAGCTCTGAATATTTTTGTGAGAACGATCTTCATGGTTGTGCAAAATTGTGTCGTAGCATTTAATTATGTCTTTAACTTTTGCTTAACAAAAGTTAAGCAAAAGTTAAAGACATAATTAAATGCTACGACACAATTTTATCTGAAAAAATACAGCAAAAAAAAAAAAAAAAAAAAATCACGAACAACTTTAGATTCGTTCTTTATTCGTATAACAGAAACATAGGGTAACCCCAGGGCTCACATCTGGTGAGTATGGGCTTGGCAAACCCAGGGTCCTGAGCATTCTTCTCTTTATTGCTTTCTTGGTGATTCCCTACTTCTCTCTCTCTCTCTCTCTCTCTCTCTCTCTCTCTCTCTCTCTCTCAGGGTAATGGGGGAATTTTTTTGGCTGGTGCAGCATAAGCCTCAGGCTTCCTTGCACCATATGGCTAATAATAATAATAATAATAATAATAACTTCAATAAACTCTATTTAACCTTACATTGTGCAACATACTATAATAAAAAATGTCTAATAAAATAATTTTCTCATTTTTCAGTTCTTCATCCATTTTTTACTATGTACAAGTACATAATAAATATTACTATATATTATCGGTGTAGATGCACCATAGTCAACTCTTAAAGAAAAACTACGGTAGTAGTGTGAAAGGTATCATTTAATCTGTGTCTCATATTTTGCTCATCCTTCACCGATGAAAGGCCAACAAGCCTTGAAATGGCACCGTGGTGGTGGTGGTGCCCACTGAGAATAAGTAACAATAGTCTTCTCTATTATTGAAGCATTACTTATTCGAGGTAGTGCAATACATGGAAGGATGAGAAGGATGAGATACAGATGAAATGATACCTTTCACACTACTACCGTAGTTTTTCTTTAAGATTTGTCTATGGTGTATCGACACCAGGGGCATCTCTTGGTAGGCACTACAGACCTGCAGCAACCCCAGCTTTTTAAATCTAAATATACAGTCAACAGAGTTATATGAAATTTTGTGAAGAACAATGCAATGCAATGAATACTTTTATTAAAGGTCCTGCATATAGTATCTCATCCTCTTTTTTTTTTTTTTCTTTTAAATTATGGACACAACAATTTTCTCGTTAACTGAAAGGTACAGAAATATGAAAGAACACGTAGAAATATTTAAAATGTGTTATAATATTTCTGAATTTAAAAATGGTCCGATGACGATTTATTAAAATTTATTAAATCATTGTAAATATTTACATATTAAGTTACATTGATCGCAATAAGTCCGTTATTGATGGTTTAGCATTATCTGAAGAGCTTCGGATTTATATTAAACACGATATTACTCCATTTTAAGTGTTACAATATATTTTTAAAAATTATTTTATAGATACTTGTTCAAATGTAGCAGTTGCATTAAGAATTTTTCTAACTTTACCAGTTTCAGTGACGTCAGATTTTTCAAAATTAATCAAAAATGTCTCAACAGTGACTCTTTAATTTGACAATAATTTCAATAGAAAATGATCTTTTGGAACAAATAAACATAAATGATATAATTAAGAAATTCGCATCCCTTAAAGCAAGGGAACATAAATTTGTATAATTTTCCTTTTATTTTATTATTGTACGATTACTGTGATTTAGAATTTAAAGTTTATTTCCAGAATTTCAGTACGAATTTGTTTGTTGTTTCATTATATATATGTCAGTATGTTGTAATTCTTTTCTTTTTCAATAAATTAATAATAATTATTTACGCTTTATTTTATTTTTTAATTCAAATATTTTGGGGCAGCAAATTTGATTTCGCAGCACATAGGGTCACAGCGGCCCTGAATTATACGGAGTTCAAGTCTATATACATGTTTACTTTTGTTATAATAAATGTTATGTGTTACATCATGGCTCATTCTCTCTGCCCATATTCTAATACACCAGTAGAAACAAGTATGAACCAGTAAAGGTAAAAGTGAGGGATTGGGTCGATGCTTTGTGATCGCCCAATCTTAAATCACAACGCGAATCCAATGTTGCTGCAATCACGTGTTAAAAACAGCCCTTGGTTTGCCGAGAGCACGGGTTTTTGTCCTAGCGTGACGATCATCTCATTCAGAATAATTATCATAGGGAAAGTAATACGGCCGCAAGTCAAGGGAATAAACAAGCAAGAGAGAGCCCTGACAACTATGATGGATGGATTGGATTGTTTTGGTGGAGCTATGGTGACCCCAGCTGTGGACAGAGAACAACTGGCTGAAATGGACCTCAGGTCCTCTTGGGTAGCTGTCCCCAGCAGCACTCCTTTATTTCTGATTGGCTGGAGGGACTTAACCTTTAGGTTCTTATACTCCGTTTTAATGGTGTTCTGTATCAATTCTTTCACCTCGCTGCTTGTTCTTAATTCCGAGTTTTCACTCGCTCGTAGAAGAAGGAGATGCTGTTGTCTCTTGCCTGTAGCTGGGGCTGTAGGTTCCTCACCTCGACATGGGTGGAAGACCTAGATATGCCAGGTCTGACAGCTGCAACATAGGATGTGGTTCCAATGGGAAGTCCAGAGGTGGTGGGATCCTTGACAGCTACACATTCATGGTCGCTAGAGGCTGGAAATTTAGTAAAGGTGTTGATCACTTTCTCCAGCTGAGGTTTTTAATCTGAGCTCACAATTTACAGCTTTTAGCCTTTCGTTGCCTATTAAAACTCAGGTGTTATGGACTGCAGGCTGCACCAAAGTTCCTAGATGTGGTTCCCAGCTACTTTCGTAAATCTATTTGAGTCATTTTTTAGGAATGCAATTAGATGTCCATGGAGAAGTGAGATTGTTTTGTGTAGGGACACTGGCCCAATCATGGGTTCCCTGTCAATTTCACTGTTGGGTGGTGGAATTCCTGATCTCATCGAGGGTTTTAGACCAGCTGCAATGGCATTTGCAAGTGCTGTTGGGGTTTGAACTTGGGTGGTGCTTTTGGCTTCCAGTTGAGGAGCACGAGCTATGGGAAGAGCAGGGGCTGCAGATGCAGCAGCTGTGGCAGATGGAGAAACTGCAGCAGCAACGGTGGCAATGGGTGATGCAGAGGCCATGGCCTCTTTGGATACCGAATCACGAGGAGGTGTATCATTTGGACCTTGATCGATCACCAAGGGTTTGGCATGCCCCCCATCCTGTACTGATTGTTCCACACATAGTGTGGCCCAGGCCACCTTTGCTTCCTTGCAATTCTTATTACCTTTCTTTTTCTTTTGATTTCTGAGAACAGAGAGAAATGCTGTGGTGATCGAGAAAAATGTTGCTATCAACATGAGGTTCGAAAAGAATATTCTTGAATCTCGGGTACTACTTGTTGCATTTCTCATCATCAGATTCAGTTGGTGTGCATAGCAGTGAATAAAATGTGTATTTTTGTACACTTCTTTTATTTTAGCCTAACTCCCCTTTCTTGCCTTTCATCACACTTGCACCATCAAATGTCTGAGCAACGAGTTTTTGAGTATTTCCTTTGAGGATTATGTCTAACTGATCTAGAATGCACTTTGATCTTCCACCTCCCGTTTGGTTTTCCGTAGTGAAAAAACCCAAAAAAAAAAACGATCAAAAATGTCTCCATTCAGTTCATATCTCAGAACAATTACCATTTGTATATGTTCTCAAACATCTGTTGTGTCATCAACCATGACAGCTACGAATGAAGTTTCTTTAATTTCTCTTTTTATTTCATCCCAGCATATTTGCAGAAAACAGTCAAGAATATCATTCTGAATAGTTTTTGAAAATGCCTTTAAATGCTGCATTACTTTCTAAATGGTTCTTTAAATTGGAATTTAATGTACAATCGAAATTATTAATCCTCTGAATATTCCTGGATTTTTAGAATCGTCTTTTTCGTCATGTCCACCTAAAGCAATTTCAAACTCTCCACAAAATTTAATGCAGTCTGTTATTTTAGATAATACCTCACGATTCTTGGTAACTTTTCTGTTATGTTTGCAGATCGAAAGTCTGTAGGCCTCACTAAGCTGTTCTTTAATATTTAATCTTCCTAAAAGCGATAGCGAAATCACATTTAGTAGCAGTAGTAATAGTGGCATGTGATGCAAGAAAGCAAACGTATTAGCTTATGCAGCAACAGCCAAAAAAAAAAAAAAATTTTTTTTTTTACACAACCATTCCACAACCACAGATTTAAGTTTGTTCCAGCAATTAATCACCCGTTGGCTAAAGGCTATGTGGAAATTTGCATCTTCGAAGAAACATTATCAATATGTTTCTTCGAACTCTCATATTTTAGAGTTTTTTCTTTCATTCTGTTTATGTTTGTAACTTTGTCCTTTGTCCACTTAACGTGGACTTTTTGTCCACGTTAAGTTACCTCCAAACAGTAAACATGGAAAACAAAACAATGCATTTTTGACTTCACAACCACAAAGACAACTTTTTCTTTGGTATCATTCAGTTTTAAAACTGAGAATTATATTTCTTTTTATTACTTATTCCCCGCTGAGAAATTTGAATCTTTGGTGTGGGACGGCCATCTTTTTTAATCGCATTTTTTTCTTGGAGAGATAATTGTGAAAAAGTAAGTTGTTGAAATTTATTCTCTGTCACGCGATTTACTTCATGGGGAAGCATGGAAACCATGATCGAATCAAATTTCACAAAATCGTGTGTCGTAGAAATAATGTTTTACTTACACATCACCTCATAATATAACTTCAACTTACCAAGTTCAAGCTCAATTCGCAATTAAGTTGTAATCACATAATTAAATTTCATTAATTAAACTTCAAAGTTGGAAACGATTTCGTGTTTTTATTCGTTTATTATTGAAATAATTAGTGGAAATAGAGTATGAGCATATTATGCAGGTCCTGTCTGCGAGGGTAGCACAGTGGTATCGTCACCGTTCTTCCCACACCGGGTGGAAAAGGCCCGGGTTCGAATCCCGTCGACGACGCGAGGAGCTTTAGTGAGCTTTTTTCACTCCGTGGCTGAGTTAGTCGGTCTCAGGCGTCGATAGCAAGGTTTATTTTCCCCCAGAAACTGGGGTTTTTTCGTCCAGCAAAACAAATTGAGCAGAGAACACGCGCAATTTACAGTCATAATACATATAAGGGGTATATATGTAAGAGATTACAGTTGCCCTAATATAATAATTGGTATATGCAGGTCCTGTTAATAAAAATATTCATTGCATTGCATTGTTCTTCACAAAATTTCATATAACTCCGTTCACTGTATATTTAGTTTGAAATAGCTGGGGGTACGGCAGTGCCTATGGACAAGTTGCCCATGCCTCTAATACGCTCCTACTCTCATTTTGGTTTTCCCATTGTTTAAGTTACACCAAACAGATTCCATTGTTCTGGTCACCCATGTCAACAGGATGCACTGCCTTAGATTTAGTATGATTCTTAACTAACAGCATAACCTCCCTCCCCACCCCTCCTGTCCTGTTTGTCCTACCTGTATACAGTGTACTTCCAAATTCAAATTCAGCATCACTTATGTGTGAATGACGTCATCTGTCCACTGTCCCTGCAATGTTTGCATTTCATACTTAATCAGTACTTCATGAAATTTATTTACAATGCTTTTACCTTTAGTGTTCATGCAAGTATATATGCACGTGTTCTTACTCTTACTTGCTCTAATACAGTTGATGTATTTACTAGTTCTATTATGACCCACAGCAGGGCTTGAAATTCCCGACACCTCGCTTTCCCGGCTTCTTCATGTTCTAATGAAAGCAATGCAAGAATCACTTTCATCTCTGCCTGCGGCTCTTGTTAATTTATTATTTTATGTTTCCCCCAAGTAGTCAAAAAAGAAAAAAAAAATTCAAATCATTATATATTTGGGTCACCCATAATTTCTTACATACATCTGTGTATGTATTATGTCACTAAATTGCGTGTGTTTTCTAGTCGATTTGCTTGTTTTTCTGGACGAAAAATTCCAGTTTCTGAGGGAAAAAACTTCCTATCTACGCCTGAAACCGACTAACTCAGCTACGGAGTGAAAAAAAGCCCATTAAAGTTCCTCGCGTCATCGACAGGATTCGAACCCGGGTATTTTCCACTCGATGGAGGGAGGTGACGATATCACTCAGCTACCCGCACAGAGAAACTCAAATAGTAGTTGTACAACCTACCTATCACTACCTCCACTGTCCCAGCAAATCTTCTTGCACTCCTATTTATGTGTATTCTATCCTTTGTAAAAACTGCCTCTCCTATTAGGAAGCACAGACCAGGCTGTAAAATTCTACACCTTGAGCCTTGTTAATTCTCGCCATTGCTGAATTGATTGAGACGGCTGTCACATGTATTTTATCCTCTCATGTCTGGGCAGATTTGCTGATACTTTAAAATTAGCCCCTAACTCGCAATATTGCCCTATACTTGTTAAGTCCTCATATTTCTTGCTCTTAATATCATTAGTGCCAAATTGTACAACAATTTAGCTTTTTGTGCTCAAATACATTACGTACGCGTTCAAATACATTACGCAAGTGTTGAAATACATTACGTAAGTGTTGAAATACATTACATGTTATGGAGGTGTTGAAATGCAAAGCAAATTAAATGTATACATAAAATTGTTTTTCACTTTTAGCAACCTAACACAACTCACATTTGCTTGTTTCATGATGATCTTCAGCAGGCCTTTGAATCCCTGACACCTTGCTTTCCAGGCTGCTGCAGTTTCCATAAATAACAGTTTAAGAATCTCCTTCTCTGCCTGTGGCTGCAACGAAACTAGTATTCTGTGAAGCACTGTGAACCTGGCATTTTTCCTTACCCACCTTACACTGCCTCTACAGTATCAATAAATATTCTTGCCCCCGTCTATTTAAGTGATACCATCCCTGTCTTCCATTAATAATCATAGACCATCCTGATAAAAAAAAAAATTCTATACCGTTAATCTCACACACTGTCATCAGGGTCAAACTGGCTGTCATGTAGTCCTGCCTATCATGTCTGGGCCGAATTGCAGGCACTTTCTATTTCAACCCTACTTATGTTTTACTTACACAATGTTTTGCACTAGTTCGCTTTAGCGTGTACTTACATTTTCACAACATCGTCGTGTACTTACTGGGTAAATACTCATGTTTACTCTTAATATCATTAGTTCTGATATCACCTTTTGTACCCTTTCTTCTTCTTTCCTTTTCTTTGGTAGTTGTTGGCGCATCGGCTTCTGTGGCCATAGTGCACCTCCCAAGGTTTTTTGCAGTACTTTGATCCAAGCCCGAGGCTGGATTCGAACCCGCGACCTTGGGGTTGCCAGGCAGGCACTTTACCCACCCGGCTAGCCCCATCGGCCCTTTTGTACCCATGAAACCTAATAGCTGCTCTACATCAGAGATGGTCCAACTAATGTAAAGGAGAAATCATAAAAAAATTCATACCCCAAGTGAGCAGAGTCTACCCCAAGACCCCACATTGGTTCTTCCCAGGATTACACACCACATACCTACTAATGGACCATGGTACCATAAATGCCAAGCTAAATAATATGGGAATTTTAAAACACCTATGAGAATTGTAGAACACTGGGAACACCTTTTACTGAACATGGAAGAAGAATACAAAGCATATAGGAAGTTCGTGCAGGATCTTTTTTTTTTTTTTGCAAGGAGGACATTAGTCATTAAGACGGTCATGCGGAGGAGCGTAATGGCGAACGTTGTGACGTCATACAAACTGTCTTATCGGCTGTTGTGCTAGTCCCGCTCCTCTCTGTGATTGGCTGTTGAGTTGGGGTGGCTAGCTGTTGAGTTGAGTGGGAAAAAATTTATTTTATTGTTATTTTGCTCACTAAATGGTGCTGCGTGTTTTTCTTTTCTTTTTCCTGAGGCTGGAACCCATGTCTTCCGTGGCAGTTGTCTAGCGCTTACCCACTGGGCTACTCTTTAAGTTGAGTGAATGTGTGTAAATGTATTTTGCAATGAATTGTGGGTCTGGGCCCCGGCGCCGATCGTTGTTTATTTCATTTGGTTGGAATGTAGCTGTAAGAAATTTTTTTTTTTTTTTTTATTTCCAGCATTTGATGTTATTGGAAATATATACTGTGTAAAGATTTATTTTATTTTATTTATATGTTTGAGGATTAAATATATATTTTTTCCCAATATGTTAGTCTGGTTGTGACTCTATCTATTGGTACTTTTTGCAAGCTGAAAATGAAAATTTTTTTTCATTTTAGGAAATAAAAAAAAGTTTTTTTTTAAATTTCCTGTGTTGATACTATTGGTTATGTGTTCTATGTTTAGAGGCATACTTTACTGTCGAAAACCTGGAAAGTCAAGTTTTTTTTTTGTGTTCTATATTGTTTGATGTGTAAATTTATTTTACCAATGAGTTAGGCTATGAATGGAGGTTCCATCTATCCGTACTTTTTGCAAGCTGAAAATGAAATATAATGATTTTATATTCTAAAGTAATTTCCCAAAGGTGTTTAAGATTTTAAAACTATTGATTAATTGTAAAATTTTAAAAAGTTATTTCTCTAGTAGCTAAGAAAAGACAGACATAATATTTACAAATAGATATTTTTTTTATTGACACAAGATTTACATGGCTAGCGACAAAACACACAAAAAGTTAAACTACTAAGAGAAAAGGATAAATATCAACACAAACACTTACATAATGTACATGGTTTTCTAACTGAACGGAATGGACTCCCCCATCCTTCACATAAAAAAAAAAAAAAAGAATAAGAGCAAGAAGAAACTTAAACTCCTTTTGTCCCGGTGTGAGACTGCTGCTTCTGCAGATGATATGATGAGGATGTCGTGATGTTGACTCTCCTGGTATCAACCTTGTTGCTTCTAAGGATCGCCCTCCAGCTACTCCTGTTGCGGCATCTGTTTTTGACCGTGCATTAGCTTCTGGCCTCAGTTCTTCCTCCAGGCTGAGGATTCCTTTTGATTCTAGAAATGCAGAAAATAAGTGTCTTGGGAATGCTCCCCAGCGTCACCAGATCATCTCTATGCTGCATAAAGAACTGATATCTTTTATTAATTGCAATGCAAACGGAGTCACAGAAACAGCAGCGAACTACATCCATGACTTGTGGTCAAACCTCGAGATAATTGCCACGGAACTGCTAATCGACAACGAGAAGCTATGCGCTGTCAACGATAAGCTACGATCTAGAGCGATCACCTCGAAAAAGTCTTGGACACTTCACTATAAACCCACTTACATCTTCATATATACCAGATCCCACTCCATCATTTGCAGAAGCTCTGAGGAAGGGCATCTCCCCACCTTCTTCTGATACCAACAAACCTTCCACAGCCTCGGCTTCAAACAGCCTTCTACTTGGCCCCAAAATCCAACCACCACAGAATGACCTCCTGAGAGCCAATGACACCAGCGAACTGAAACCTAGACATGGGGTGAAGGAGTTTGTATCCAAAACTCTCAAAAGCGACTTCAAGATGGTTAAAGTAAAATCGCTCAGAGCGATAAGAAATCGTGGAGTCATCGTGGAAATCGCATTCAAGCAAGGTCTCACTACTATCTCCTCCCCTGCATCACTCTGTGCTGCTGGCGTCGCCACTTCTGCTCTGAAATGATCAGATCCTGAAATTATATTCTATGGCAAATGACGACTTCTTAGAGGACTTTTACTTTAAGAACCTCCTTGATTTAGGATTCTCATATGAAGAAATAAAGGAGGGCACTACGTTCTGGTTCAACACTAAGTCAAACTCATCCATCCTCCACTAATCATATAGTGGTCAGGTTTACACCAAAGATCTAGAAAGAAGTACTATCCTGTGAACGGGTGTTCCTTGGCTGTGGCTCCCACAAGTTTAAAGCATTTACGATAGTAACGAAATGCTTTGTTTGCCTAGGCTACGGGCACACCACACAACATTGCACTCACAGCTCTCCAACCTGTAGTCACTGTGCCCGTAGTTGGCACATCGTTGCAGAGTGCCCACACAAAAAGGAACAGCCTGTCTGCATTAACTGTAAGAGGCGCAAGAGGGCTTCACAGCATTCAGTGAGAGATACAACCTGCCCTGAATACCAACGTGCCCTGGAAATGATACGGCTCAGAACTGCTGATGGAGCGTAACCCGAACAACTCTGCATTTCAGGTGAATCGAAATAAAACGTCTTCTGATGATGTTCACTCTCATTCTTTCTCCTACACTCTACAAAAACTTAAACTTAAAGTTCTTCAAATCAATGGACATAGGTTGTGAATCGTCGCAGATGAGATTCGGTTGGCTGCAGAGCAAAACGCTGTGGACATGATCTCTATTCAGGAGCCCTACTTCCCGAAGAGTCAGTTTGGGCATATCTCCAAGATTATGGGCTATTCCATTTATGCTCGAGTGGTAAAATCTGTGCCCCAAGACTCTAAAACCTGTATCATCGTCATTTTAAACAGAGATTTAGATGTTGTTGTTGTTTTTGTTGTTCATGGTCTCTGTAACAAACTGGTGACTTGTGTGCAAAACACCTTCTCATCTCTCTCCTTCTATCTTCTGTCAATCTACTGTCCCCCTTCTGCAGACTTCAATGACTCATTAAATTTCTTGGAGTTCACGGTAGACTTCCTCGGCCCTAGGAACATCTTGATTTACCTCGGATGTCAATGCAAAGTCCCATTCTGGTTCAGTGCTGTTTCTGACGCCCGAGGTATTCTTTTTGAGGATTTTATTTTAAGTCACAACCTTGCAGTCCATAATTGAGTCGTTACACTCACCACCAGTGACTTAAATTCACGCATTAGAGACTGGGTTACAGTCCCAGATTGCACACTCAGCGATCACAGAGCCATTGTGTTCCATGTCTCTGTCGATGTAGCTAACAACTGCAACTCACCTAGAACACCAGACTTCGTCCGGTTCTGCACAAAAACTGTTGACTGGGACTCATTTGATGCCTCCATCACTAATGACTTTCAATCAAACCCTCTAGACAGCTTCAACTTAACTTCTGCAGAAAATCTAGCCGAACTTATTCAACAATCTCTTATAAAAGCCTCCTAAAAATCAGCAAAGAAGAAGACCATCCACTTTTAAGTCTGCTCCTGGTGGGCCCAGTACCTTAACACAGGCGCCTCCATAGCCAGGTGGGCAGGAGCAGCAGTGCCTAGCACACGCTTCTTGATTAGACTGGGGTTCGAACCCGTGACCACCGAATACGGAGGATACTGAAAGGTCAGAGAATGACCACCGCATATACCCGGAGCAATATGGCCTTAGTTGCTAATGCTTCTAAAAACCAAATAACAAACAACAAAAAAACAACAACCTTACTACTCTTTACAAATCAGTTCACGATACTCGACGGTTATATCAGCGACACCGCAACTGGCCTGCTGACGACGTTATGCTATTATATAATGACTACATTGCCAAAAAGAATGCCTTCAGTAAAGCAATTGCAACGAGAAAAAGAGAAACCTGGACCATCTTTGTAAAAGAATTCAACAGCAAAAACCCATAGGGCCTTATGTACAAGATAGCTCGGGAGAGAACATTTACCTCTGATGTCCTCAGCACTGTTACCACTGAGACTCATGAAACCTCTGGCTGGACAGACTCTATCAACCAAATTCTGGACAGCTTATTTTCTATGGATAATCCTCCTGAAGATTATGCAGAGCATATGGCAATTCGGGAGGCAAATAACAAGTACACCACTGAGGAACGTACCGAGCCATTTACTTTAGAGGAACTTACCTCGGTAGTCAAGAAAATCAACATGAAGAAGTGACCAGGAATGGATATGATTGAATATGTTTTCATTCTCCGGTTGTTAAAATTAAGACCTGTCTACTTAAAACAATAAATGTTCATGGAAGGCATCTTTCCCTCTGTTTGGAAGGTTTCTTTGCTCCTTCTTATCAAAAAGCCAGATAAGCCTGCCTCAAATCCACATGCCTACAGACCAATTGCGCTGCTTGCTAATCTAGGATCGAAGAGCCATAAGCCGATCTTGGATCGGCTTATGGCTCTTCGACTAACAGCTCTGTTTCAACAACAAAATCTCTTTTCTGCCTGTCAATATGGCTTCACCCCAGTTCATTCTTGCGAGGAGGCCTTGTCTGACTTTGTCTGGCACATAGTAAATTCTAAATCCAAATTTGAACTAGATATTATGGTCGACTTCGAGGGCGCCTTCGACTCTGTCAGGTGGGACAGCGCCCTTGAACGCCTCCAGTCCACCTGGTGCTCCTTTCATATGTACAAATTATTTCAAAGTTATTTCTCTAACTGCTCAAAAATTGTCAAGTCAAAATTCCTCCAAGTCTCTAGAAAGGTTTTTCGAGGGTGCCTCCAAGGTTCAGTCCTGGCGCCCCTTAACTGGAACATTGTGCTTCAAGACTGGCTGGGCCGCTCTCTCCAGAATTGCAAAATTTTTGCTTTCGTCGATGACCTGACAATTGTTGTCTTCAGCAGTTCTTGTGCGGTGTTGGAGGTGAATGCAAACTGGATTTTAACTGACCTTTCCACCTGGTCATTGGCTAACAAACAAAATTATCCAGTGAAAACAAAAATGATGCTTTTTAAATCCAAGTTCGATCTCAGGCGGCCTCCCCAAGTCAAAATATTTGGCAAGCGGCTCCCTATAGTCACTGAGGCAAAACTCCTCGGGATCATTATTAACAATAAGCTTTCCTTCTATCCTCATCTGATTCACATAAGTACTAAAATAAAAAAAAATCACAGGGTCAATGATTAGAATTTCCAGAGGGGAATGGAGTCTCTCTCTCTCTAGGAAGTCACTCTTTCTCTACTATAATGCTGTTTTCTTGCCCATAGTCACCTATGCAGCAGGAGCTTGGTTTCATCGGGCCACCAATTCCAAAATTAGGTTAAAACTAAATTCCATTCAAGCAGAGCATGCTCCTCTCTATTCTCAGAGTCTGTAGAATAGTTTCCACCGCTGCAGTGCAAGTTATTGCGAGCTCCCTTCCGTTGGCTCTATTTGTTATCTATCGTGGTCTCTGCTTTTGACACAAAAAAACAAATACCTTCAGAATTACTTGGTATCCAGCTAAATTTAAATGAAGATCCTAAAAAAGAGAAATCCAGATGCTTTAACAAGCTAATTAACATCTGACAGACCAGGCGGGACACTACCCCGCATGGAGCAGCCACAAGAAAATTCCTGCCTGATGTGGCCTTCTTACTCTCTAAATCGGTTAAAACCTGGTGCTCTTAACTATGGAAACTTCCTTTCTGGTAACTGGACATGGCTCTCTCAATCAAAAACTTTTTCAGTTTCGCTTGCATCACCCGGATCTCCATGCAGCTGCGGGTATACAGAAGATTGGAGTCACCTGCTTTTTTAACTGTGCAATCTACGACGATCTTAGGGTGAAACTCCAAACTGACGTACCAGATCTCTCTCCCGGGTGGTAGGAAATTCTTCTGCAGATTAAGAACCATCTCTCAGTTCTTCCGACCTTTGCCTCCGAGGTGTTTGCGCGCAGAAAGAGGATCAATGCTGGAGTAGTGAAACAAAACAATCCACCAAATACACCTGTGTTAGTGAGACAATAGTTTGCTTCTCTGCTATCCTGGATGAAAAAATATGTACTTTCAGAGAACACTCAGAAATTTTTGCGTAGTGCTGGGCTGCTCATGAATTAAGCATAATTGCATCAAAATTCGATATATTTTCTTCTATGGTTCATGTACGCAAGAATTGTCGCTGCACTGATCCTAAAGGTCACCAGTTCCACATCCAAATTATCCTGGATACAAGAGTACTTATTGAAGACTACTTTTTTTTTCTTTTTTTTGTCAACCAGCACCAGTCACTCCTCTTCCTCTTTGTTTTTTAACGAGCACCAGTCTGTTATTTTTTATTTCATTTTATTTATTTATTTTTTTACAAGCACCAGAATCATTTCTTTTTCTCTGTTTTTTTACTATTTGTTTATTCTTATTCTTTATTTATTTATTTATTATTATTTTTTTTTTTATCCCAACGTGTCTTTTTTTTTCGCACTAATGTTTTTTTTTATATTTTATTCTATTTCAACCAGCACCACGGGTTGTTTATTTTATTTTTTATTTTTTTCTCCTCTCTCGCTCCTTTCTTTTCCTCTGGAATGGGCCCCCAAAGGCACCTTTTGGCAATATCAGGTGGGTCAGAGTCTCTTTTGAGACATTACGTGCTCTACTGGACCTGGCCCACCTTCCCGTAGTGTGGACGAGTACCCAGAATCAACTGTCCAGGTGACTGATGCTTTTGGGTAGCCAAGTGGCCAGAACATATCAACACAACACAAACCTACGTCACACACATATTTGGCCCATTAGTAGTGATTCTGTTCTTCACAGAGATATGAGTCGGAGTTGAACAGACATTTTAGGTGCCTTTTACATATATATACATATCCACACGTAACTGAACGGATACTTCTTATATATATTTCAATGTGAAGGCACAATTTAGTTCTTCGATCATCCGTTCACATCGTTAAAAGATACATCGAATGATTTTGTAAACACTCCTGATTTTAAACGGTCTCTAACACAGTCTAAGTGTTCTAATATAACGGTTTGCATCAGTAGAAATGCCGATTTTTCACACTGTAGACATATGAAAGCATTAATATCAATATCTATGAAAGCATCAATTTAGTAGGCAAAACTTCAAGTTCCGAAAAATGTAAGCTTAAATTTACCCCAGGTTCCAGAGAGCTAGGCTGCCAATGCAAGTCATCAGTGCCTTGTTTGATGCAGATTCTGAGTCTATGCAGCTGGATCTCTTCTTTTGCTCGCGCTCTTACGAAAAGCAAGATATCAGGAAATTTCTCCTTGAATTCTGTCCATTGCAGTTTCGATAATCGTATGTATGCATTAGCTGTTTCGAACTATGGCTCGAACTCATAATAAGAAAATCGCACTATAGTACTACTGCCCAACCGTCTATAGAAAATAACATTCTGTTTTCTAAGATCATCAAACTATGCAGGCACTGACATTTTTGACAACCACGCAGAGAAAGGTTCTAGTTACAACTGAAGTCTGAAATGTTGCTGCCGTACATGCGCAGAAGTTAACGCCACGTGGTTATCGCTTCTCCCTCAGCACATCCCCGACCCAAAGTTCCCATGCCGAGGGGTGCAATCAAACCACTCCCCTATAGAATTGTTTTTCTTTCCTTAACTTTATAAGGGAGGGGTTTTATTGCCCCCGGTTACTGTTCTTATCATCAGCCTTAGCAAAACGTTCACCAGATTTTGTGTTCTTTTAAAAACATCTTATTCGCCCTTTTGACCCCTTGGACAGTCACCAGCTGAGAAGATCCAGCTAAGAAACTACCTACAGGCAAGTCTGGCAAACAGAAACTTGGCGGGACCTTAATGAAGAGGACTTTCCATTGCAGTGTCGGCTGGTTATAATGTAATTCTTTGCTCCCGACAGGACAAAAGTGCGGTGGAGTGGAAATCTTCTATAAAACACCACACATGTTTGTAACTAAAAATTATAACAGCCGTTCCACTAAGTTCGAAAGCCTAATTGCGTCATGCCAATTGAAATCAGCCCACATTGATATTGCAATCATCTATACCCCCTCCCTGGGACCTGATACTTAAACCATCGATGAGATAACTAATTGACTCATTCATGGCCTTCGTCCTTCGGCAAGGCATGTAATCTGTGGAGATTTCAATTTATCCCCTCAAATTGTGCATCTTCAGTCCAGAATGCTAAATAACCTTCATCCATTAGGAATCCATCTAATCCATAATCTCCCGACGAGGGGTGACAACTATCTTGAACTTGTACTATCATCAAATGAATGTGAACTTGATTCAACAGCAGAGACGGCCTTTCAATCTGACCATATGCCAATTTTCATTAACATGGCTTTACCGACTCCAAATTGCAATGTCTCCACTCAGGTCCACACTAAGGTAGTAACGAGCCCAACATTAATAAATGCCTTGAAGCAATCCCTTGAGTAGTGTGATAGTCAACTTGCCTTGGATCTGTTAACTTGCTGGCTCGTCACAATTTCCAACTTTGCAGCCTGAAAGAAAATACGGATCTCGGAACGCACGAGAGGATGGTGGAACCCTGGACTCAACAACAACTTTAAGCTTAAACAGAAATTCTACAAACAATGGAAAAGGACAGGACAAATTCGAGACCGAACAGCATACTCCAAAGCACGAGCAAGCTTTAACAGCCTCAAGTCTCAAGCTAAAAAACATCAAGTTGAAGCCACACTTCGTAAGGGCGCTCTATCGTACCCAATGAAACACTGTGAACTCTCCTCACAGCCTGATTCTGAAGTCTGGATGGACTTTATTGCACAGTTTCAGCAAGGTAGCCATGAGTCTAGTGATATTCCCATGTTCGATTATGAAGTTCCCAGATATGCACTTGCTCGCAATCTTAATCACAATTGATTAAGATGGTTGCAAGTGATCTGACATTTGCGATCAGTCAATTGCCTGCAACTGGTACTTCAGAGATTGACAGAGTTTCACAATTTATCATTAAATGTTTGAGTCCATATCTAATTGATTCTCTCTTAATGATTTTTAATACTAAATTAAAATGAGAATTTTCGCTCCAACCTAGAATATGTATTCTGTTAGGCCACTCCCAAAAGTTTGTCAGCCAACTGAAGCCAAGCACTTTAGACCCATTTCTCGCTCCTCTTCTTTACTGAAGTTGCTTGAGAAAACGTTGCTGAAAACACTTACCATATACATCCTTTCTCACAGGC